>NC_090936.1:361318910-361625760 GCF_040938575.1 Ambystoma mexicanum
TACACGCATAAGAAAAGGAACCTATTTGTCCAAATATGGGGCAGATTTTTAGATTTGTAAGACTGGTGTTAATATGGTTTGGCTTGAATCTGTTATTACCCCTCTTTAGTGGGTATTGGATACCCTAAATGGGATGATCCGAGTTTATTTTGTTACTTATGTACAGTGTATAGGTTGTATGTTGTATTATATTTAAATTTAATAAACATGTAAAAAAAAATAAAAAATCTTATAAATCTGCTAAAGTCTTCATACATCCCAGCCTTCTTTTTCATGGGCCTGTCTGCCGAGGTGATATTATATGATATGGCATTTATAACGCACCTATACACAAGTGTTTTGAGGCTCAATGAGGCAAGGGAGGGGAACAGAGGGAAGGCAGACAACGATCTTACTAGGTGTCATTCAGATCGCGCAAGTGCATGGGAAGGGGGAAGGGGAAAGCTGTCACGATCAGAGCTCCACGAAGTTAGGTATACCTCCGTTCCCAAGTACCAGTTAGAGAGATAGATAACAACTCGCTGACCGATTATGGAGACCACAGGTGGTGGGGACAGGAACACAGATCCCAGGTGGCTACAAGAAAGGGATAGGGTTAGACAAAACAATATTGCCAGTACAGAAACTGGAACACTAAAAGGACTGTTGACTCCTACCTGAGGGAAGACCGATGTGGTTCTTATACCTAGATGTCCCTCCCTGGGAGATGGGAGATGGAGAGATTCAACCAGGGTCCACCTGAAGATTCTTGATACTGGAGTGGTGACAGATGCTGTGGTACTTGAAAGTCCAATGTCCAAAAAAGTGTCAAAATTCACCAAATCCAAGGGTTTAGCAGAAACAGTCCATTAGCCAAGTCCAAAGTTTAAAAGCCGAGTAGAAAAGAATACCAGGATTCCAAATGCAGAAGGGCAATCCAAATCAGTCCAAAATCCGAAAACAGGGTCCAAGATACAAGGTAGCCGGATTGTAGCTCAGGAGCACTAAAGGGCAACATGCCGTGAAAACAGCTGAGAAGCGTATGCCTAAAAGTGGGTGTTGCTTATATTGTGTGTTTCCTGGTCACATGATCGCGTGAAAACTGCCCCTGATTGGCCCTGGCACACATCACGTGATCTGCGGCGTGTGAACACGTGAGTGGCCAAGATGTTGGAAGATCCATCGGGGCCATAAGCGCCATGGTAGCCTCCCTCTATATCGTTGCCCCAAACGTCGTGACGCCGGGGTTGCTGTGCGGCATGATGCCGGGGCTGCTGTGCGGCGTGATGTCGGGGCTGCTGTGCGGCGTTGAGCCGCAGATGTCAACAACAACCTTCGGCCCCCACTCTACCGCGCCACGGAACCTGAAAGCAGCCTGCCCTTCTGTTGACGCTGGGCCGGGCCACACATGCAGCGTCGTCTCAAGGTAGGTTTGGGTGGCAGTAAGGGTTGTAGCTGTTGCTGTTGCGTGACAAAAGGTGCGAGGCGGAAGGGAGAGGGGAAAGTGCAATACATGGGAAAGGGGAAAGTGCAGTACACGGGACAGTAGAATATTAAGATAAATAACGGCCAGATGGTGGCAAGTGCAAGGTAAGAGCAGACATAAGTGCTGGTGAGGGACTGTAGGGATACAGAATACAGTCCCCAGGTGCGGAGGTTGCCAGGGAGGCAGTGCAGGTGTGCAAATGGCAGGGCCTGGATCCAAGGTCACAAAGGGTGGCCAGGTAGCCAGTGCAGTTTCAGCCAGGAATTCAGCAGGGGAGAGGGGGAGAGAAAGCAGAAGCAAAGAGCAAGGTTTTGAGGTGGTTCTCAAGTTTCAGGGAGGCAGGAAGGCTGTTCCCGAGGGAGGCCCCTGCCGAGGAGAGACATCTACCACCAACTCGTTGCTTGGAGAAGCAATGGACCCTGAGGGAGTTGGAGGTGGATGAGCGAAGAGCTCGAGAAGGAAGATATTTGGGAAGAGAGAGTTGAAGTTATTACGGCCCCAGGCCCCAGAAGGCCTTGTGGACAATGCAAAGTGTTTTGAACTTAATCCTTGCAGTCACTGGGAGCCAGTGCATAGATTTCAGTCCTGGAGATATATGATCCCTGGGCTTGAGGCCAAGGACAAGTCTCAGAGTCCTGTTCTGGATAAATTGCAGAGGGCGGAGAGTAGAGGCAGGCAGATTTAGATAGAGGTTGTTGCAATAGTCCAGCCTCGAGAGAACCAGGACTCTGGAGACTGTGAGCTTCTGGGGGAAGGAGAGGAAAGGAAGAATACCTCTGAGGAGGTGCAGTTGGTAGTGTGACTTCTTAGGGACATCAGAGATGTGAGGAGAGAAGGAGAGTGTGGAGTCAAAGATGACCCCGAGGTTTTTAGCCGTGCAGGCGGGAGCTGGAAGAGGGCCAAGAGAGGCCAGCCAGAGAGCTGCAGGGAAGGAGGGAGTGGGAGTGCCAATGAGTAAAATCTCAGTCTTACTGGCATTAAGGCAGAGGTCATTAGCGGCACACCACTCCTGGATAGCAGACAGTCAGAGATGAGGGAAGGAGAGGGGAGGCCGAGGGTAGCCTGAAAATGAGCTGAGTATCATCCGCAGAGCACTGAAAGTTGGGGCAGAGAGCGGCGATGCAGTGGGCAAGGAGTGCCAGATATTGGTTGAAAAGCCAGTGAGAGAGGTTAGATCCCTGTGGGACACCACAGGAGCTTGGATGAATATACCACTGTTTTTCTGTGTGTTTCCCCATGGCTGCAGTACTAAGTACTGGCGACATCACCACGTAGCTCTTTCTTTCCACTCTAGCGAATCTATAATTGCAATTATTCCTCTAAAAAGGAAGGATTAATTAAGCCTGTGTTGAGGAGACGCGCATCAACATGACCACAATTATTTGTGAGTATGGTGCCTTTAATACCATTTTAATCCATTCTAGTGGAAAATGCCAAGGATAAGTCTTGCAGTCCTGTTCTAGATTCGTTGAAGTGGGCGTAGAGGAGAGGAAGACAGATTGAGAAAGAGGCTGTTGCAGTAGTCCATTAGCACTCCCCAAGTTCCTTACTGCTGCCCAGGACACATTTGGGCCCACTCCTTCCAGGTGGGTGCAACCGCTCTGCAGGGCTCCCCCCAGAGACATCTTGAATCCAGAACAACCACCCCAGCTCTGCTGCAATGTGGTTCCAGTACGCGATGTGACATTCTGTCAAACGTGCAACATGGGGAGGCTGCACCTAGAGCTCAGCAGGAGTACAGACCCTGGAATCCCCTAAACCAGGATCCCCTCTTTCTGCAGAGAGTATTATCCTAGAGAGACCCTCATGGCTCAGCCTGGGAGGACTGTATCCAGGCTTCTACGACATTGACGCTACCTGCTAAGAAAGGTAAGTCCCTGCTCGAGTCAGGCAATTTTTTAACTGGGGTCTGTCAGGTGGGAGGGGGATTGCAACCCCAAGGGAGGGGCGAGATATAAGGGTTCAGGTTTGAAAACGAAATAGAAGAAGGGTTCTTGTGGGAGGTGGGACTCCTCATAAGTAAAGTACCAGGAAGAGTCAAGGGGGACATGAAGGTACTGCCATTTTATGTTAGGACATATTTGTTGATATCGAAGATATCCAAACATTGGCCACCCGAGCAGGAGTTTTTGAATAGTGCCATTTTGGAGTGGCACTAAGCCTGATTTATGTTTGTTTTCTTTCCCTTCAAAAATTGTACAGCAGAGTTAAAAGGATTGAATTGAGGAGTGACCAGACTGATTAGCTGTATTACATTTTTTAATACAAACCTTTTCAATACACCACGCTTCAGTCTGGCCCACCTCTATCCCGAGCGGATTCCCATTGACTGTTGCATAAATGTTAGCAGGCTATTTTTTCAACGTTTTAAAAAATCAATGTTTTGGACTTTTTAATATAAGGTTTAAATAATCCACATTTTTCACAGTATTGTCTTTTTCTTGAGATTATAACAATTCAGTATTTTGCTATTAATAGTCTTACAAAGGTATGTTACAGGAGGCTGTTCGGTGCTCAGTATTACTGCTAAATGACAGAGTTGGGATTGATGAGTGCCCTGTCTGCAGGATCAATGTTATTCCGTTATTCTGCTTACTCTCAACTACTGTACCTGCACCTATTTTGTTCATATGTTTGTATGTTTAGCGCCTTGAAAGTGACCTGTGTCAGTCAGATATTGTTGCGCTTCATAAATACTACTACTCTACGTCAGACGGTCCTCATTGAACAGTGAACTACCTTCGATGACTGAAATCACGTGATCAGCGCTACTGGCCCCATGACACCACGGCTGTGCACTAGCCTTTCCTTTTGTAAACAGCCACCTGGTCCCCGCCCCTCACAGACCACACCTCTGCGCACTAGAAACAAACACCATGAAGTGGAGCTGCGCTGTGGCGATGGGCTTCAAAAGCGAAATATGTGCCTGCTGCTGGCATTTCCGAGCTTCTATCTTTACTCCACCTGTGCAGGAAGGGTTTTAATGACACTTTGTTTTACGCCTGCCACTGTGCCACGCATGTTTATTTCTTTATGTACGGGCAACATCACCACCTAGCTCTTTCTTTCGACTCTACCGAATCTATAATTGCAATTATTCCTCTAGAAAGAATGATTCATTGTTGAGGAGACGCGCAGCGCCATGACCGCAATTATTTGTGAGTATGCTGCCTTTAATACAGTTCTAATCCACTCTAGTGGAAAATGTCAGAAACAGCTATCGTTTAACAGAAATCGATCCGGTGCTTTTCAAACCAGTGTTCCTATAAGTGTCGTTTCCTCGAATATATTTTGATTTGCTTAAGAGGTTTAGCGTGCCTGGAAAAGGTCATCAAGTAAGCAAAGCCCCAGCGCACTCTGGGAAACTGAATGATGAAGGGCCTCTAATGAAGCGAAGGCGGGGCTTGGTGTGTGAGTCCGCCGATCTGATTCCTTTATTGTCATTATCACCAGTTTCCTGGTTTACCTTTTGCAAAATAGTGAAATGATAGACTGTATTCCTGTGCATGGCTCTGAAATCAGCCGCAACATATGTTTGTATGTACTGCTTTTGTTGCCATTAATTAATTTTATTTATTCATTTATTTTAATTCTTGTAGTACTCTACAGTACAGTAGTACTCTAGGCCTCAGAGCGCAGCGAGTAAGAGAACATGATAAAGCCCGAGATAGGGGGATCTAGTCAGGAAGATTAAAAAGATGTGTCTTCACTTGTTTCTTAAATGTTACAAGAAACCAGGAGTATTTTATATTTATAGTTAAGGTGTTCCAGTCGCGGGGTGCATTAAACTCAAAGCTGCAGCCCCCAAAATGTTTCAGTCATGATATAGGCTGGTAGAGTAGAGAAATGTTGGAGGAGTGCGGAGGTCTGCTTGGTACTTTCGTCGTAAATTTCGTAATATCACGATTCTTGTCTTGGTGTAGACTTTATGCCGGCACAATAATTATTAACAATGCAATTTATGCTAATTTGCTACTGCTTTGATTCAACTTCCTTGCTGCCTCTCCTGCCTGCCTCCCAAGCCTCCCTCCAACCCTGATTGGGCCTTGGTCCGGAACACCGACAAGGGTCTTGTTGGCGCTTAGCCCCCACGAGCACACTTCTCTTGTGCCTCTGTGGTAAGTAGCAAGAAAATCTTCTGTGTGCCCTGCTCCATTGTTGTTTAAAATGTTTGCCCTCCATAGCTTAATTCAGGGCATTTCATCATGCGCCTCACCCCACCCTCCCTTTTCTTCCACTACCTTGCTGCCTCTCCCAAACGCCTCCCAGACCTCCCTGATCGGGTCTTAGCCGGGAGAAATTGTAAGCACTTAGGGCAGCCCCACTGCCCATTTCAGCCCCCTGCGGCAAAGGGCCCTGAGGTAAAGGGAATCTCCCACAGTAGCAGCTCCAGAGGTTGTTTGCCAGTGTTCGCCGTGGGAGCATGCAGTGCAGCCGTCAACAAGCAGCGACTGACAAGGTAAGAAATGTGCGATCGGTGGGACAGCCATTATTGCTCCCTATTTATCTATCCCTCCTCTCTTATATCCACAGTTTGTTATCCATTTCTGACACTAGGTGAATTGTGTTAGCCATTGGGGGCTTACCCTCTTTTTAGGAACATCTAATCTTTGCGTTTTTACAGTGCTGTTGTGTTTACAAATTAGGCTTTTTCCCCTCTTTAAAGGAATGTCGAATCTGTGTGTTTTTTACAGTGCTGTTGGGTTTAAAAATTAGGCTTTTCCCCCTCTTTCTAGGAAAACAAATCTGTTTTTTCATTTGCTGTTGTGTTTTTAAAAAGTAGGCTTTTCCCACTATCTAGGATGTTCCCGCTATCCTGATAACTCGCTTCTAGGTGTCTTGCTCTTCTGCTGTAGGATGTAACCTAGGCCCTTTCTCCCCTTCATGGACACCTTATTCCTGATTGTTGCTTGCTGGGTGGTGTAGTTTGGTTCGTGAATTGCAGTTTCTCTGTCTTACCTCCTGTCCCCCTTCCTTGGCTTTGTGCTCTCCCTCAGTGGTGCTCTCTATCTCCCCTATATTCTCTAACTACTACTCTATCACCTATCCTATACCTCTATCAAAGTCAGGAAGGAAAATGTTCAAGAAGGATCTCCTAGTCTCCAATCCAGGCCTGCCCTTCACTGACACCTATGTCAATGCTTTTTCCGGGCAGACTTTCACCGACACCCTCTTTGTTGTCCCCTATCCTGACCTTTCGATTCCCCATATGGTCTGCAGTGCACTCTCCTTTTTCATCCTCTCCCATTAATGGTGGCACCCGCTGGGAAGTACTTTTGGCATCCTTCCTGTCCTCTAGGGCCATTACTAATGTCTACCTAAATGGCACTGTTCTGGTCCAGAGCTCTCACGTCTTCCATCTCTCATCAACTTCCTCCCTTCTCCTGCCACTCGGAGGAGTGCCACCCCTCCGGCCCCTCTGCGACCTCCGACGGTGTACCACTCTCCTGCACCCTTCCCTGGAAGACCTTCAAAAGTGGCAACCTGCTCCACTTAGCTACCCTCAACTCTCGCTCTGCCGTCAAACACTCCTCTGACATCTGCCACCTCCTTGAAGACCTCAACCTCCTTGTCCTCACCGAGAAGTTGTTCACTGCCAGATCTGTCACAAGTGTTGACACTCTCCTCCCTGAGGGCTACAAAATCCTCTTTAAGCCCAGGCCTAACCGGCCCGGGGGCGCAGTGGCCCTGATCTCCCCTGAGTGGGTCCCTGCTGCTATCATACCCACTCAGGCCTACTTCTCTTTCGATGCCTCGTCTGCAGGCTTGGTGTCTCTCCTGTCCTCTCTCTGACTCTGGCCACCATCTACAGGCCCCCTGGCCAGGTCTCCCTCTTCCTCCCAGAGCGGTCTGACCTCACTTCTTCTCTCCTGGCATCTACCCCTAAGCTTTTCTTTTTTTAAATTTTTTTTTTTAACTTTTGTTTATTGGCAGAAAGTTAAGACAGGTATAGCACACATTACACAGAGGTAAACAAGACCCCAATATCGCATTTAGACATTGCATCATGCACTATTACAAGCAGTCCAGCTTGGGGAGGGGGGGCATTGACAGCACGGAGGAGCGCAAAGTGTTAAGTACTTATGGTGAGTCAGACATATCAGGCAGGGGAGTGGAGCTCCATTCAGCCCCATCTCTACTGTTGATAGCTGGAGAATTCTGACCACACATTTTTTGGGTGGGGTGGCATGGGTAGGGATCCAATATACTCTTCTTCACACACTTGTGCCCAGGTGAGGGCCTTCAACCACATCTCAAGGGTGGGGGGGAGCGACACTTCCAGCATTGTAATATACATCTTTTAGCGACACCAGCACTTACATTTAAGAATCTTGACTTTGTTTTGCATTTTCTCCAGCCCATATACCAAACAGCAATGCTAATGGGTCCAGCTCCACTGGGGACCCAATTATCTCTGAGAGTGCCGTGGTCACCTCTGTCCAAAACGCACCTAGTGCAGCACAGGACCAAAATATATATATATGATCTGCTGCTTAAGATTTACATTTCAGGCAAGCGTGCGTCGGGGTGTGTGTGAATTTAGCTACTCTGCGCGGTGTATAATAAGGTCTGTTAAGGAGTTTATATTGTATGCAGCGGAATCTAGGGTTCAGGGAGATTTTGCGTGTGTGTGCACACATTTTATTCCACATCCCTTCAGTGATTTCCATTCCTAGTTCCCAGGCCCATGCTTCCCGTGGTTTGGGAGACGAATTCTCCAGTTTTGCCAGTTGCATCTTATACAGAGAGGACACAATGCCCCTGCCGCCTGCGGAGTTTGCGATGTATTGGAGTTCAGGTGAATCTGGGGGCTAGTCTGGGTAGGAGGGCCACATAGCATGGACTGCCGAACGTAGCCTGAAGTATTGTAGCAGCTCAAGCGCTGAGTTGGAGTGTTCAGGCCACCACGTTTGAGGGGTAATACATTTACCATCAGGGTATAGATCAGCCCGATAGCCCAGGCTCTCCCAGTGTCGCAGAAAATGTTGGCCGTGTGTGGGGGAGAGTCCAGAAAATTGCCATATGGGGAGCCATTTATAGTATGGGCGGTGCTCTTGTTTCGAATTTAAAATGCTATCCCACGCTCTAATCGTGGCGGCCACAGGGTCTGATGGGGCGTCTATTTGGAACGTGCAATGTAGTATTAAGTTCATGATATTGGTCCCGTCAGCTGCCAGTTTCTCTAATTTGACGTGAGGGGGTGGGTTTAAGTGAGCGTACCAGTGTTTGGCGTGTTGGGCCTGTGCTGCGATCCAGTATAGTGTTAGGTCTGGGGCTGTGAAACCCCCTTTATCATAGAGTAGGGTCATATGTTGCCACTTCTTCCCGACAGCACCAGAATGCCACAGAAACTGGGCGCACGACGAGTGGAGCCTCTTGAAATATTGCTTCCTGGGCCACACTGGTACGTTGGCAAAAATATAGAGGAGCTTAGGGGCCGCAATCATTTTTATTAGGGACAGTGGGAGGTTGCGCCATTTGAGCATTTTGGATTCGATTAGCTGTGACGTAGTCTCGTAGTTATCCATTAGTAAGGAAGCTTTGGTTAGTGACACTTGTACCCCAAGGTACCTGATACCACCTGGGGACCAGCGTAGCAGGAATTCACATGAAGGTTGCTGGGTTGCTGCAGTGAGGGGGAATATTTCTGATTTAGAATGGTTGATAGTGAAGCCGGAGTACGTGCCTATTTTAGTTATGTCGCGGATGATCAGGTCAAGCTATATGGAAGGGTTTCTAACGTATAGGAGTACATTCTCAGCGTACAGTGAGATGATTTCCGGTGTGTCCTGTAGGCGGATACCATTACGGGTGTGTCGATCCCTGACGTGATCCGCCATGGGTTCAACGGCGAGCGCGAAAAGGATGGTGGAGAGCGGGTGCCCCTGTAATAGCGCAAATGGGGAGGAGACAGTGGAGTTGACTAGCACCCTGGCCATTGGTCCTGCATTTAACAGTTTTTTATATAGGAGATCATATTTGGTCCTATTCCCATTTTTGCCAACACGGCCCATAAGTATTGCCATGAGACCATGTCAAATGCCTTCTGGGCGTCTAGTGTGACCGCACTGCATCAGCCTTCGGGTCAATTCTGGACATCACATTGAATAGCCAGCGGATATTAAGTGCAGTAGAGCGGCCAGGGACAAATCCACTTTGGTCTGCGTGGACCAGGTGGGGCATGACTGGGAGGAACCTGTTCGCTATTATTTTGGCAAAGATTTTCATGTCCATGTTGATGAGCGATGGGGGCCTATAGGAGCCGTATTCGTCTGGGGGTTTCCCTGTTTGGGAAGGACGGTTATTAGGGCTTCTCTCAAGGAGGGAGGGAGAGTGGCTGAGCAGAGTGAATCGGTCCAGACCCTGTACAGTATGGGAGCTAAAATGGCAACATGTTCCTGATAGAACTCAGATGTGAGCCCATCGGTTCCCGGGGCCTTGTTCTTAGGGAGGTCTGAAATTACCTGGACTATCTCGTCCAAGGTGAAGGGGGCATCGAGTTGTTCCTTGGTACTTTGGGAGATGAGGGTCATTGGGATATGTTCTAGGAGGTCGTCTAGGTCGTGAGCTGTGTGTTCTAACTGGGGGCCATATAGACTAGCATAAAAGCTAGCAAAGGTGTCCATGATGGCTTGGTCGGACCAGTGTCGTGAGCCATGACCGTCTAAAATGCTATCTATTCGGGTCCTACCTCCCTCCGCGCGCACTAGTTTAGCCAGGGTTCTTCCAGGTCTATCTCCCTCACCATACCTTTGGGCAGCCACGGGCCAAGCATAGTACAGAGCCTCGCTCAGGGCGAGGGATTCATATAGTTCCAGTTCTGTTCTAATCTTTGCTAGGGTTGCCGCAGCTGGGGCGGAAGCATGTTCTTGTTCTAGAGTTTTGAGCTTAGCTTCTGAGTTGCTTAGAGCCTGTGTTATGGCTTTGAGAACCCCCGCCTCCCTTGAAATGCACATCCCTCTAATGTATACCTTAAATGCTTCCCAGCAGATCCCCTTGGGTGTGTCTTGTGTGTTGTTATTCTCAAAAAACGTGTTTATGTCCGAGAGGATCTCGGCTTTGAAGACAATGTCAGATAGAGCATTGGATTTAAAGCGCCAGGCGGGACGAGCGGTCCGGGTATCACCCATATGGATCTGCAGCAGCTCAGGGGAGTGGTCAAAGAGCGTGCGTGTGAGAATCTTGATATCCGTCACCCTGCCCACCCGGCATCCCGACAGTAAGAACATGTCTATTCCAGATGAACTATCATGTACCGTTGAATAGAAAGTATAATCTCTCTCTTGGGGATGGAGCGTTCTCCACACGTCGTGTAGATTTAGGGACCTCATGTGTATGTGGAGTTGTTTGTCGGCCCGAGACATGGCCCTGTGGGTCATAGTTGTTCTATCAAGGACAGTGTCCAGTATGAGATTCATGTCGCCCCCCATATAATAGGGACTTCAACATATTTCATGATGATGGAGGTCACTGCATCTATAAATTCGGGGGAATCGGTGTTGGGCCCGTATGAGTTTACAAGCACACATTCCTCGTTAGCCAGAGTGCAGTGGAGGATCACATATCTGCCTTCTGTGTCAATGTGGGAGGTATGGAGAGTGAATTTTACAGATTTGTGGATGAGAGTCAGGACTCCCCTGGATTGGGTAGAGTATTGGGTATAAAATCTGTGGGGGCCCCAGGTCTGTGCTAGGTTTGATGATAGAAGTTTCTGAGCGTGCGTTTCCTGCAATAGGAGTACTTTGATCCCATGTCTTTGTGCATATGCTGTGATCCTACGGGAGTTTGTAAAATTTGTCAATCCCCGAACGTTCCATGTCATCATGAACGTGCGCGCTTCTTTTTAAAACATTACCTTCCTGCCAATTTTAGCGTAACATACCCCAACATTTCCACCCCCCGCCCTCACCGCCCAGTGCATTCTAGCAGTGTAATAGTACCCACCCCCAGAGCAACCAACTGCGTGCCATTCCCAACTTGAGGACGCTAAACCAATAGCCCAACTGGGGCTGAAACAAAAACACTCCACTTTGAAAGGCATTGCAGCTGCATTGGGGGCTGCTGCTGCCGTCTAACCCGCATTGGTTAATGCATATTATGCAGAAACAACATTAAACTTCTTATCGGCTGATAAAACTTTGGTTACAAGGAAAGCAACTTATTTCCAGGTAGCGAGATATAAGCAGATATTGCCTGAGGCTGGTGTCTAACAGTAAGGCTTGGGTTCCGAGGTCTGGGCTCGGTATATGTCATAATGGTCCGGTAATTTAGAGATGGGATGTGCCCCCTTCCAGCGGTTGTGCTCTTAAGCTGCTGTTGTTGGGGCTATGACAGGCCCAAGTAGGACTGAGAAAAGAGGACGAGCAAATCCTCTAGGAGGGCAGTACATAGTTCATAGTGCCGCTGTGTGCTGCTATTCTCCTTTTACTCCCTTACATTTGATTTTCTTCATGCCCTGTTCAGTGATCTAATCTCTGTGCCCCGTGTTTCACCTTTTCCTCTCTATACCCGGTACTGTGTTGCCATCCTCCACCTCCCTTCCGTTTCGACTCCCACTCTACATGCCATGCACTGTTTCTTCTTCTCATTTCGGTTTCCAGCGTCTCTTCACCTCCTCTGCTGTGTGGGAGCCAATGCTTAATTTGTAATAAAATACGTGCCAGGGCCCAATTATTTCTAACACGCTTGTGACACTGTAGGCAGACAGTTCCCCAGCATTGCTGCCACCACCCGCAGCTGCACCCCACAGTATCGACACATTTGGGGTTAAACAATAGCTTGCACCTGCTCATTGGGGTTGATGGATGATCTGGTGTTCATTACTTCATAATCAATCTAAGTCTGAGACAATAAGTGCCAGGGCTCATAAATAAGTGCAGGCCTGAGCCCTGGCAAACACCCCCGCAAATTAAGCAGTGGTGGAAGGTGGTTCTGTAGAAACAAGGCAAGAGTTTTAGATGTCTTGGAGGAGCCCCACTTGGAGCTTTTTAAAGAGCTACAGAGGCGAAAACAGAGAGACAGAGTGAGATAGAATTACATCTCCAATGATGGGTGTTTTCAAACATTGGGGAAGTGAAACACTTTCATGCAACAATTAAATATATATTTTAAGGGCCAGTACCATATCTGACTAACCCCAAGTTTGAATAGGGACACATTGAAACTAGGCAGTAAGCATTGATAATGCCAATAAATCTTGTTTTAAGTCTGTGGGGCTCATTAGGAGTTCCTGGTCCGGGAAAAAATACTGGTAAAAATGCCTGTAGTTCCGGCACCAGCTTTTTTTCTGGACCGGGAAAACACAAGTTTGGTGGTGGGGACAGTGAACTACCGGTAGGTGTTACGCTCACCTGGTATCCACGGGGACGCCACTCTCTTGCGGGGACTCTGGTACCCTTCTCAGCCGCTCCCTGGTATTATCAGTGGGTAAGTTCTGCCTTGTTATCTGTTTTGGCGTGCTCTCCGTCCTGCCTTCTTGGCAGGGGTGCTTTGTCCTTGTGGGGGTGAGCGATCTAGTTACTTCACTGATGCTCCCCTTAAAGTCTTTCAGGTAGGTCTTATTACTGGTATACTGTAAGCCTTTCTTGCACTAATGTCTTTTCTCTCTCCTTAGATGCGAGAAAGTTCGCGGTGGTCTGTGGGCTGAGTTTGGAATCGCCGGCAGGTGATGATGGTGTTTGCGAGCGCCTTGATGCAGTAAGTAAGCGCTTGTGCGCGGCGCTAAGATGCCTTGCCCTTTCTAATAATGTCTTTTCTCTCTCCTCAGCTGCACGGGAGTTCGTGGTGGGACGTTTGTTGAATTCGGGATCACCGACGGGTGATTATGGTGAGAGCGCCTTGAGGCGGTAGGTAAGCGCTATGCGTAGCGTTCAAATGCCTTGCCTTTGCTAACCTGTTTGTCCTTTGTTCCCGTAGGTTGCAGCGCTCACCAGAGCAAGAAGTTCCTAGGCGTTGCTGGCCGATGGGCAACTCGAGAGGTAAGCCGCTGATGCAATTGTAAAAGTCTAATGTCTTGTTTTTCCTCCTTTTGCAGGTCCGACGATTCGGGAGGCTCGCTGTTCCTTGGATGTTGTTTGCAGGAGCAGAGGGCAGCTAGCGGTTGAATCACAGGTAAGCTGCTGCGAATAACGATGTTCCTTTGTCTTTCAGGTGCGGTTCTTTCCTGGTTCGCAGATGCTGCTGGACACGATGAGCGTCACGCTGCAGGCGTGGTTTAAATAGCCTCAGGAAAAGTAGTCCAGGTAAAGTAGTCCCTAGGCTACCACACCCAAAACACTATACCGCATAGCTTGGTTCCAAGGAACCAAGCTATGTGGATGCCTCCATGTTGACTGGCATCAAGTAAGGTAGTTCCCAAGCACAGTCCTCATAACGTATGACCCTGGCGCCAAAGGTGCCAGGACTGGCCCCAAGAGGGCCAGGGCAAAGGATGCTTCAGCTTGGTGGGGGCCCGAGTCGGGACCCCTCCTGGTTTATGGGTCTGCCTGGGGGGTTTTAAGAGGTGGGTCGTGACAGCACTCCCCCCTGCCCCCCCAAGGCCCCTCTCAAGGCATTCCTTCTGTCTGGCCCTGGTTTAGTTGGAAAGTTGCGATGATATGTTCTAATCAGACGTGGTGCATGGATGTTTTCACAGGGCTCCCAGGATCTATCTTGGGGTCCAAACCCTTTCCAATCGACTAGGTAATATAATCGTCCCCTCGAATACTTGGAATCCAAGATGCTTCTGACTTCGAATTCTGGTTCTCCTTCAATGAGTATGGGTTTTGGTAGTGTCCCAACCCGTGTACCGGGTTGCATTGGTTTTAATAGGGACACGTGAAATACTGGATGAATCTGTAGATTAGGTGGTAGGTCCAGTTTGACGGCTGCTGGATTGATGATTGCTTTGACGGTGTAAGGCCCTAAGTACCTCGGTTGGAAAGTCCGGGTTCCTTTGATGGGTACAAACTTGGCAGCCAGCCAAACCTTGTCTCCCACATGATAGTCTGGTGCCTTTTTCTGGTGTTTGTCGGCGAATTGCTTTTGTTTTTCTTTGGCGAAAAGAAGATGTTCTCTGGCCTTTTTGAAAGCCTGTGTGATGTTGGTGTGAAGAGTTTTAACTGCTGGCATCTCCAAATTAGTTGGGATATCTAGTTCTGAGGTACGTGGGTGTCTACCATAGATGGTGTGAAAGGGGGGTTTGTCCGGTACTGGAATGCAGGGAATTGTTATATGCGTATTCGGCTATCCATAAGAAATCTTTCCAGTCTCTCAGTTCATGGTGTAAATGCACCGTAGGTATTGTTCGAGGGTCTGGTTGGTCCTCTCGGTCTGACCGTCAGTTTGGGGGTGGTGGCTCGTGGATAGCCTGATGTCAATTTGCGCCATTGCACAACATTTTTTTCCAGAAGTTGGAGATGAATTGACTACCTCAATCGGAGATCAGGACTGATGGGAAGCCATGTAGTTTTACAATACCATCCAGGAACACTTTGGCCAGAGTGGGTGCGTCAGGGAGGCCTTTGAGTCGAAAAAAGTGCACCATTTTTGAGAACCAGTCCACGACTACCAGGATGGTGTTAAATCCATGACTGGGAGGTAGTTCAGTGATAAAATCGAGGGAGAGTGTGTGCCAGGGAGTGGGAGGAATGTCTAAAGGTTGCAGAAGATCGGATGGTTTTTGTTTTTGCAACTTGTTTTGCGCACAAACTCCGCAGGTCTGAACATACTGGATGTCATCTTGACGCCACGCTGGCCACCAGAAGTTTTGTTTTATTTTGGCTAAAGTCTTGGTGATTCCAGGGTGCCCCTCGATCAGAGAATCATGATAACTACCAACAATTTGCTGTTGTAAATCTTTGGTGGGGACATGCAATCGATCCTTAAAAAAGGGTAAATGATCTTTAATAGAATATTGCTCCCCTCGAGTTTGCCATGCGAAGTAGGTATCTGGGTTCATGGTTCGTTGAATCTCATCTCTCAGCTCGACTTGGGTTAAAGCCGTAGTGAGTCCCAAGAGTTTGTCTTCCGGTATGATGGGGACTGGGTCCGGGGGCGTATGCACCAAATCATCCGTGCCAGTACGAGAAAGTGCATCAGCTTTTCCATTCCTGACCCCTGGTCGAAAAGTGATGACATAATCGTATTCGGCGAAGAAAAGGGCCCACCGCAATTGGCGTGAAGACTGGGCTTTAGCTGTTTTAAGGTATTGTAGATTTCGATGGTCTGTAATAACCGTAATGGTATGCCTGGCCCTCAAGAGTTAGTGCCGCCAGGCCTTTAAGGTGGATTTGATTGCCAAGATTTCTTTGTCTGTGATGGCATAATTAATTTCCGGGGGAGAGAATTTCTTTGACCAAAAGGCCACTGGATGTAGCTGGCCCGTTATTGGATCTCTTTGCGAGAGGACAGCCCCCATCGCTGTGCTGGAAGCGTCTGTTTCTACGATTAAGGGAAGATCGGAGCGAGGATGTCGCAGGATTGGCGCGGAGGTGAACCTTCTCTTCGGTCCAGGTAAATCTCTTATTAGTTTTTCTTAGCAATACTGTGATCGAGTGTACGACCTGTGAGAAGTCTGGTATGAACCGGCGATGGAAGTTTGCAAAGCCCAGCATGCTCTGTACCCTTTAACTGACGTTGGTGAGGGCCATTTCAAAATGGCCTCCACTTTATGCAGATCCATTCTGATGCCTCCTGGAGTAAGGATAAAACCCAAAAACTCAAACCAGAAACCCCCTGCAACCCCTCCACCCAATCCAAAATCCCCTGCAACCCCAGACCCAATCCCCTTATATTATTTATAATCAAAAACCAACCCAATACATATATAAAAGAACTAAAATAATATAAAGGTCAATTGTGCAGAAGATCAATTAGGACCACTATAATTAGGTAAATTGTGCAAAAGGTCAATTGTAAAAGGTAAATTTGGGTAATACCGTCTTTCCCCCTGTGATACTCTCATCCTGAGACCCGGCTGTTGTGTATCTGAAATATGCAGATGAGTGTGACTCATAAGGGCAGACTGGCCACTAAACAGGCCTGGCTCTTAACCAGCGAGCCAGCAGCATCGAAGACACTGTGGCTTACCCTTGATGCTTTTGGGGTCCTCTCTGCATGTGATCACCACTCTTCCCTCTCAATCCAGGGAGTGCCTCAACAGATATACAACAGTGAAACACCCACATTAGCATAACCAAAGGGCCTGTAAGACTTGTTGCAGTAGCTCCCTTGAACACTTGCCAGTGTAAACGGGGGGCTGGTCACTAGTCGGACACATCCACACAGCTCACTGTGCTTGCAGATGTGCCCAATGCTCGCACTGGGCTTCCTGTTCTTTAAATGTTCTTTAAATTGCACAGCAGGGAGCAGGTATGTTTGCAGGCCCACTCTGTGCAGTTTTCATCATTTGTAATACGACCTGCAAAAAACATGTAAAAACAGTCAAAATTGCCTTTGCATCTTGTTTTCCACTTTGTAGCGTACATTGTGTAAATGCTGACCGCCAGTTTACGAATGGCAGGCATCATTTATAATGGATTACACTGGACTATGCCTGATAATAGCTGGTGTAAAAAGCAGGCAGATTCCACAAGAACCTAATACATGTGCGCTAGCAGGAACATATCATGTTAGTGTAAAGGCATAAACTTTGGAACCCAAACTTTGGAACCAACCCCCTGCCCGACTCACTCAGAGCTGAGACCTCCCTCGCAGCCTTCCGCAAAGACCTCAAAACTACACTCTTCAACTAAAACACTCCACCTCACGCCTGCTGGAACGCTGCATGTCTTTTGTTACACTTGCAACCATGTACGCATTTCCAAACTCACTGTCATCTCATATGGATTGCCTATGTAAATGCCTGTAACTAAGTACATACTTCCTAACACTCTGTCATGTAACTAAGTATGCATTACCCTGTAACCAGTTATGATCATATGTAACAGCGCCATGAGGCCTCAGGGCTGCTGTGCACTTTATAAATGTAAATAAATAAATAATGATTTGCATGGTAAAGAGGATGGGTGCGGGGGTGAAAAGAGCAATTCTGGTCCGTGCCCCCTCTCCGCCATGCAAATCAATCAACATATGGATTAGTATCAAAAGCATGCATAAACCTTTAAAACATGCCTTTCATGCAGGCTTTTTACTCAACTCCATAATAAGCATGCTCCCCTGTAGGGTATCCCTACAAAATATCCCCACCAAAAATATTGCTGTACATATGGCAGTTTGTCTCGCCATAGGCAATATTTTTGGGGAGGATATTTTGTGGCAGCGGGGGTTGCGGGGTGTCCCCTACACATTTTTAAATAATTTGGGAGTTGCGGGGGTGACCCCCGCAGGGTCCATGGGTCAATATTGCCACAAAAATATGGCAATATTTTTGTATCGCAATATGTTTGCTGGGCTATTAACACATGGAACCCCATGTAGACCGCATTTTCACTCACAGATCAAATCCATTTTTCTTTCTGTGTTAATAATGTGTAGTGCCTGGTGGCACAGCCATTTTAGTAAAGCGTTTAAAAGGCTTATTTTTTGTGGCAGTGCTTCCGATCATAGAGCTGTGATTGGAGGAGAATATTTTAAAGGTTTTTGAACTGGGCTGGTGTCCCATACTGCCCGGGCACCTGGTGGTTTCCAGTCTGCCCATGATGACACATGTGACTGAGTGCAGGTTCATGAGATGGCCACCACAAGTACTCACCGGCCAAGACCTGTGTCAACTCCCCTCATCAGGCCGATGATGAGGACCTGGGAAAAGAGAAGGCACTGGTAGGAAGGGAAGGTACACGTGACTTTTTATGGCTGGGTGCAGGGCCAATGACACTGATGAGAAGCAGTGCGCGACCAACTGTGTGGAGCAGAGCAGGGACAGACACTATGAAGGGTTATATGATATGGCATTTATAGACAAGTGTTTCAAGACAAGGGGGGAACAGATCGAGGACAAAAACAATGTTCTTACTAGGCCTTGTCACATTCAGATCGCGCAAGTGCAGGGGAAAGGGGCGGGAAGAAATGCCGGGTGGTGCGGGGAGGATGGAAAAGTGCGAGACAAAGGAAACAGCAGAGCGTTCAGCCAACGGGTGGCAAGTGCGGGTGCTCGGAAGTGCAGCCAACGGGTGGCTAATAAGTGCAAAAGAGGGGGCTGTAGGGTTACAGATACAGACCACAAGTGCAGGGGGCGCCAAGAGGCAGTGCAGGTTGCAACTGGACAGGCAGGGACCTCTGCCCGAATTCAGAGGGTGGCCAGGTGGCCGGAATGATGCAGAGGGTGTTGCAGAGAGCGAGGCAGGGCCAGAAACTGTGACATGGCGTGCAGCAGGGACACTGACGGGAATTGTGACAATGGGGATAGGGGCAAGATGGGGCAGTGACCAAGCGAGGGGCAGGTTGGAGGCAATGCAGTGCGCTTTATGTGGCAGGGGTGAAGAATGGGATAGTGCAAAGAAGGGACAGAGGGTTCTTAGGCCCCCATCACTTACCCTTTCACCCAATGGCCATTTAAGTTGCCTATACTGCAATAATGGGTTAGCCCTGGGGGGACCACTTCCACTAGACCCTAAGTTAAATCATGGGTCTTTTTTCATTACATGTTTCTATCACCAAGAAACGCAGAGAAAAACAAATACTGCCTGGACAGGAATTTCTAATAATAATTTAGCATTTATATAGTGCTACGAACCCTCAGTTATCTGAGCGCTGCTTATTATTACCCACGGTGTGTGGTGCTCCTTTATCGACCTTGGAAGGATGAAAAGCTCCCTGCTGCACCTGAAGTTCTACGTATTTAATTGACAAGCACTTCCAAAGACTTTTTGGCCCAATTGCCTTCAGTGAATTTTACAATTTTTCTGTAGTACCTCCCACCCCATTTTTTTTATTCTAACAGGAATTTCTAATAATAATAATAATTTAGCATTTATATAGCGCTACGAACCCTCAGGTATCTGAGCGCTGCTTATTACCCACGGCATGTGGTGCTCCTTTATCGACCTCGGAAGGATGAAATGCTGGGTTTGGCCGTGCCGGGATTCGAACCTGCGTCAGCAGGCTCTGCATAGATATCAAAGCGAGCGCTCTACTCGCTGTGCTATCGGACAGGCTCATCTAGTTTCATAGAACCGGATGTTGGCGTGTTGGCCTGGGAAAATGGTTGTTTTTACCACTGAAAGCAGTTTATTCAGTGAAATAATCTGCCTGTGTGCAATCAGCCCAGCCGCTTTCCAAGCAGGCGTCCACTTTGCAATTGTTTTACTTGGAAGCTGAACAATGCATTCGCAGAGATAACACTGATTTATGAACGTGCCTGGGCATCCACCTCCACCCCATTGACAAACTAGAAAGACTACGGTGTCAACCATTATTTTCGCAGCTGGCACTGTTTGACGATCAGTCCTTTTGTAGGCAGAATTAGTGTGCAACATCTTCTTCTTCTTCTTTTTAATTATCGGATGCGAGGGCGGACCCACGCAGGCACTTCTCCATCCTAAAGGATGATGTGCACCAGACCCACCAATCAATACTTAGCTTACATAAACTCACAACTCCTCCCACCGCCCCGTTTGCCTCACAAAATCTAACATCACACTATTCCTCCTCCTGCCTCTCTCCCCTTCACCTCCCAGCAAAGTCTTCCCTCTCAGCTCAGCCACACCCAGCGCAGACAATCGAACCCTCATCAATTCTCTCTCCTCAACATGTCTCTCACACCTAAGCAGGAAATGTCCCACAGTCTCAGGCACCCCACACACCGCACAATCCCTCAACTCACGCTTCCCCACTCGAAACAACAATCATTTAGTCCCGCATGCCCTATCCTCAACCGATTCAGCATCACCTCCTCCCCCCTCCTCCATTCCAGACTCCCCGCATCCACCTTCACCGACACTTTCCCACGAACACCAAACATCCACCTGCCCTTCACCCCACTCACCCACCTCTCCTACCACTCATCTATGACCCGTCTCACCACCACCACCGCCTTCACCTCATCCACACTCAATGGTAATCTCACATCAACCTCTGCCCTTCTCATACCCTCACCCGCCGCCAGATCCACTAACTCATTACCCAATATACCACTGTGACTGGGGACCCACGCCAACTCCAAATCCATTCCCCCGTGTACGCACCGATCAATCTTCCTCCTGATGTCCATAATCACGTCCTTCCTATCACCATCCCCTGCCATAATCGCCTGCAACCCACTCAATGAATCTGAAAATATCACCACCTTATCTAACCCCAACTCGCACACCCTATCGATCGCCAATGCAATCGCCACCAACTCAGCCGTACAAATTGACACATCATTCGTCAATCGTCCCACTTTATACTCCCCAGTGCTTTCCAGATAATACGCCATACCCACTCTCCCAGACACAGGATCCTTCGAACCATCCGTAAACACCTTGCATCCTTCCTTTCCTGCCACATACGCCTGGCCCAAAGCTTTGATCTCGCTCCGCAATCCTCTTTTCTTCGACACCACATTCGCTAACTCCAAACACACCTTTGGAGACCCCATCATCCATCTCGGCCATCTCTCCAAATCCGTATCTGTTACAGTCATCAAATCGCCCACAGACCACTGCACTCCCTTTTCCCACATGTGAAACCCAAAAGTGCCTCCTTTCCTCCTCCACCGGTCTCTATAATAATCAAACCTCCAATTATACTTCAAACATTCACGCACCGGATGAGCCACACTCTTCGCACTGCACTTCACCCACCATCTCATATTCAATGCATCTCTCCTCAACCCCAACGGCATCTCCCCCACAAGCACCTGAACCGCATTCGCTGGAGAGGTCCTCATCACACCCTCAATGCCCTTGCCTGAACCCTGTCCAACCGCAACTTCTGACTTGCCGTGAAACCCACTGACACTTGACATCCGAAATCCATCACACTCAAAATTAATCCCTTATACAACATTCGTAGACACTTCTGTTGAGCACCCCACTCTTTCCCAGTCACCGCCCGTAACAAATTCAACCTTTGTTTGCTCTTATCCACCATTCCATTCACCTGCAAATTCCAGTTTAACTTCCTATCCAAAATCGCCCCCAAATACCGAAACTCTTCCACGCTTTTCACCCTCTCACCTTTCAAAACCAAGTCCAACCCTTGCTGCACTCTTCTCCTTGAGAAAACCATACTCACGCTTTTATCCACAGACATCGAAAAGCCCCATTTCCCACACCACTCCTCCATACGCACTATCGCAGCTTGCAACCGATTCTGCATCAACAAAAAACTTCGCCCTCTTACCCATACCACACCATCATCTGCAAAGAAATCCACCTGACACACGAAACCCTCCAAAGCTAGAATCAACCCGTCCACCATCACATTAAACAGCATCGCACTAATCACAATCCCCTGAAGTGTCCCATTCTCCATCTTCCAAACCTCAGACAACACCCCCTCACTCTCATCTGAAAGGTCCTGTCAGCCAAAAACGTCTTAATCCACCGAAAACATCCTCCCCTTCACACCCATCTCCAACAGTCTCACCAGCAACCCATTCTTCCACACCATATCATACGGCTTCTCCAAATCCAAAAAGAACGCCCCCACCATCTCCCCATCACACAAAGCCTCCTCCACTCCAGTCACCAACCTCACTAACGGATCTGCCACTGACCGATTCTTCCTGAACCCACTCTGAAAATCACTCAGACACCCATTCGACTCCAAATAGAACCCCAGGCGCTCAACTATCATCTGTTCCATAACCTTACACATCACGACAGTCAGGGCAATCGGCCTATATGACTTACACTCCGTCGGGACCTTGCCACTCTTCAAAATCGCTACCACAATTGCTCTCTTCCATAATCTCGGTAAAAATCCACTCTTCCAGATCTCATTGAACAATGCTAACACCTCCAACTTACATTCCACCGACAACTTCTCCAAAAATACATACATGACCCCATCCAGCCCTGGACTTGACCACTTCCCCTTCCGAATCGCCCTATCCAACTCCGCCATAGAAAACAGAGCCTCATACTGCTCTTCCCAAGGCTCAACATTCGCCAACAACTCCCACATCTCCTCCTCAACCACTCCCATACTTAGTCTCACTGCCTCCGGAAAGTTCTCTGAACTGTGCACTCCCGCAAAATGTTCCCCTAGCAAATTCGCCTTCTCCCCATCTTCACTGACCACCTCCACCCCTTTCAACAACACAGACATGCCACCCTGCGACTTCATTAACCCGGACATCCGCTTGAACTGCTTCCAAACCTCACCCACATCAGAATTACTCCCCAGAGACCCACAATAGCTCCTCCAATATCCGCGCTTTCTTTCCCTAATCACCCTCTGCACCACCGCCTTCGCCTTCTTATATGCCAACAAATCCTCCAACATTCCCGTTCTCACCGCCCTGGCCCTCGCCTTCTTACGCGCTGCCACAGCCCGTGAACATTCCACTGACCACCAAGGAACCTCAACCTTCCCCCCCGTTCCCCTTTTCTACCTCCGGAAATTCCGCTACCGACGCCGCTCTCATTCCCTGCACCAAATGCTCATTCCATTCATCTACCCCCCATCCCTATCCTGAGAAACAATCAATTCCTGACACAATTTCTTATACAACTCCCAATCAGCCTTCCTAAAATTCAACCGACTTCCAAGCTTCCGGGATCTGACCCCTACCTCACCCCTCACAGTCACTAAAATGCCAGAGTGATCACTCCCCATATCCCTATCCTCACGCACCATCCAGTCACATTCACCCGCAATCGCAGCAGACACCCAGGTCAGATCCAAACACGACAACTTCGCAGTCCTCACATCCAATCGTGTGCCCGAACCGTCATTCAGCAAAAACAGACTCAATTCATCCGCCATACCCTCCAACAGTTCCCCATTTGCATCCGTCCGATCACTGCCCCACAACGTATTGGCACTGTTGAAATCACCACATGTCCCCTTATCACTTTAGACAGCACATCCACCTCCACCACCTCACACGGATTATAATAATAATTCAACACTAAGACTTCTGATCCTCCAACCCAAATCCCCGCCCCGATAACCTCCACTGCTCCATCTACCACAATCTCCCTTGCAACCAACCCCTTCCGAACTGCCACAGCTACACCCCCCCTCTCCCCTCCGTCCTATCCTTACGAAACAACTCAAAACCCGGAATCACAAACCTCAGATCACCCCTTAACCACGTTTCCTGAATACAAACCACATCAACATTCAATTCCCCAAAAAACACCGTTTTCAACTCCTGCCCATTCCTCAACAAGCTCCTCGCATTCCACTGCAAAATTCTCAGGCCGACGCCCCTCTCTGTTTCCGCACTTTAGTAACCTTCTTGAACACATCTTCTTCCAACACATCTACAACATTCAAAAACCTCCTCCCTGCTTCCACCACTCCTTTCGTAAGATTTCGACACGCTGACTGACAAATTCCCCTGAACCAGCTCCAGCACATTTATTATAAAACACATAAACTCAGTTTTCGGGACAACCACCATTTCTACGCCTTCCACCTCTCTCACCACTCCCTTCCTTCCCGAAGCCTCATCCACCACCGGTTCTCTCCTACACATTACACTCACTACTCAGACCGGTTTCACCTTAACCACAGCCTCCGCATAAGATAAACCTTACGCAGCCCTCACCTGCACCACCTCTCTCGCCACCCTTTGACTCTAACACCCCCTAAACACAGCAGAGTGCCCCCCCCACAATTCACACACTTCTCCGGAGTTTCCACCTTACATTCTTTAACATCATGATCTCCACCACACCTCCCACAGTGCCTCTCAATCCTGCATACTCTGGCCACATGTCCAAACTGCTGACACTTATAACATCTCAAAGGCAATGCTACATAAGATTTCACACAAAACCTCTGATATCCCAAATTCACTACCTCCGGACACTCCGCTCTCGCAAACCTCACTGCCACAGTTGTAGACACCACATTCCCATGTGTATCTCTCCTCCCCAGCCTCCACGCCTCCACTACCCCCACCTCTGCCAGCTGCTCCTCCACCTCAGACATATTCACAGTCAACGGTACCCCATACAACACCCCCTTACACAACACACCACTCTGATCAAACACTTGCACCGCGCGCCTACCCAGACAACCCACCTCCAGTATCATAGTCTTACTATCAGCACCCATCCCCTCCACCAGCAACCGACCCCCAGTCACCACTTGCACCCGAGTGACATTCCCCACAGCCTCTTTCAACCACCCAGCAATCACCATCGGATTCTCCCCCTGAAACGTTTTCCCACGACTATCTGGCTTCAACACCTCCTTCCACACACTGTCATACTGCATCTGCTCCTCCCCAGGCACACCGCTTCCTGAGGCCCCCAGCCCTTCCAAAATACACTTTTCCTGGGTCCCCGACCCTGAGATATCCCTAACCGTCCCCCCCACCTTCATTCTTTTGTGGCGACCTGCTGCGATGCTTCCCCCTCATTTCCCCGCTTTCCCCCCCTCCACAGATGTAGACTTCACAGTCGGTGTCCTCCCCCTTTTCTCCCCTTCCTCCACCCCTCCCTTCATTTCAGCCTTCCCACCCCCCCTTTCCCATTCTTACCACTTCCTCCGAGCACACTCTCCCCCTGCACCCTCCTAGAGAGTCCGCTCTATTTCCTTAATCCCAGCTCCCTCCACCCAAACACCGCTCCGCCCTGCCTGGGTCCGCCCACTTCCAGAGTGCCAAAGTGTTTATCTCCTCACACGCCTTCCGACACGCCTCTTTCCCGCCCACCGCGACCGTTACTGGCGCTCCGCCATCTTTCGTCACAAGCCCCGTCCTACTCTTATTCGGTGTGCAACATCTAAGAGGTGGTCAAGACCATGAAACCTGTCGTCATCTAATTCCAGCATCCAAATGCGACGCGTAAATTACGTAATACTGCACTGTTGTACTGATGTCATCAGCGCGCGACGGAATCATTCACTGCAAAGAAGACTGCTTCCTTTCTTCAGGAGCAGAGGGCTGTTGACCTTAGCCAGGAAACCCAATCTCTTTGAGACTGAGGTGAAGCCCCACCCACCTTGTCCAGTTCAAGTATGGGATAGGATTCCACCAGCACCTTCAAGTCTGTCCCCAAGCGCACACCCATTTAAAGTGTAAAGCACCACAATGGAATCCGTGCACTGCTTTTATTCGCCTTATCTGCCAAAGGAGGAAGCTAGCACAGGTCACAAATACACGAGAATGTACATAGTTAGTGCCAAGGACGAGTATGCTCATCCTTTTGCATAGATGTGCATAATAGCCTGGCAGTTAAGGGATTAATGTTCAAGTTTACAGTATTTTCTCAATATGGCATCATACCTACAGGGCCAGTTTTAAGCAGCAACACAAAACTGTGATGGACAGAGATTTAAAGTATCCTGCGTAGAAACAGGTGGATTTTTAAACATTAACTGGAAGCACCACACCTGCGTCATGGCCATGTGACCTAACTCCGCTGCCCACGGCATGAATCTCCCTTGCAAGCCTTGTCCATCAATCGATCACCATCTAGATCACATGCTTCCAGCTTGGCCCCTGCACTCCAATGGGTTCTACGTGATTTCGCCAAACCTATTTTTGGTCGTGGTACTTTTCATCACCGAATTTTACATCGCCAGAAACCCTGTTTTTGTTTTTTATTCCCCCCAGAGCTCCCCTTACTATTATAATAATAACCCAACCCCAACAAAACACCCCACAAAATAAAAAATAAAAAAACGGGGTTTCTGGCGATGTAAAATCCGGCTATGAAAAGTACCACGACCAAAAATAGGTCGGCGAAATGCGTGTATACCCTCCAATGACCGCAGCCCGATTATATCTTTTTAAAAAAGACCTTATTTCTCCTTGGCCCTTCTCTCTTCCAGTATTAATATTAGCATCTGCTTGGAGAAGTCGTGAAGGTTTCCCTGTCAAGTAATTTCAAGGTCCTTAATCCGGAGGCACCCTTGCAGGTGACCTCGAACAGCGGCTTTGCCAGTGAATGAGAATTTGAACAAGAGGCTTTTGTCCTCTTTCTATGAGCAGCAGCCAAGTGCCGGAAAAGCCCCGGCTCTTGAAAGGGGTGGATTGCCCTGTTAAATGAAGTGGAGCTGACATTGTTGACATTTGTTTTCAGCAGTTAAAGAAGCAGTACCCCTTGTTCTAATGGGGACCGATGGATGGCTACATGCATTTTAAGAGTGAACAGCAGAGCACTCCTGTGCACAGATTGCTGTCAATAATAATAATAATAACAATAACAATAGAAGCCCTCTGCTCTGCTTAAAAGGGATGCGAGTAATATGCGAATCGTTTATAGTGGAATTGGAATTGGAACCCGTCTTGTAGCTTAACTAATGGATATAGCCCAGTGGTAGTCAGGTTTCAAAAGGTAAACTGATAGTAATATTTCTTTACAAAGCACTATTTGACGCATTCCAACACGGGGTAAATACTGCGATATTAGGTGTTATTTCTCAATTTAGCGCCTCATTACGAGTATTCTACTAATGCTGAAAACGTGCTATTTTTAAAACATCCTGGTTTTTAAATATCACTTTATTATGAGTTGAGATCACTTACATAGGACGTACTTGATGGGGTAAATTATCAATACCTCATGTACTACTTCCTATGTTCTCCATGCAGTAAATATACCATGCAATCCCATCTCATAATACGTGGTATTCTAAAAAGAAGTGGTATTTAAAATGTCACGTTCTCACAGTTGCCACCACCTTCACAATGAGGCTCTTAATTGTAATTCCTGTTTAGAGAGAGGGTAAAGGAGTGTGTGGGCCTTGCCGGGAATCGCCCAGTCCTTCCAGGTTTCATAGAGTGAGAGCTTAACTCCCTGAGCTACCCTCCCATCAGAGTAGGCTAGGCCTCGAGTCCAACCTGCTCATGCTGGTTACACCCAGATGTCGGCAGTGGGCTATTGGTCCCGGGAAGGTTGCCATTTCCGTGTTTCCAGATCAGAATACGTTTGCTTATGCTCATGAGAAATGAGGCATGTAAACTTTGTTTTTATTTTTAAAAGACTCGAAGCTTGCATTCTACTACCCGAATCGCTAGGTAGGTTTCTTTGCCAGCTGCCGGACTCCTTTAGTTAATAATGACTTGTCCATGCTCGGAAAAGAGGGGAGGGAGTATTTAAGGTCCTTGGCATGTAGACTAGGTTGGGGCAGACAAGGGTTGCAGAGTTCATCGAGTTGCGAGAGAATTGGTTGCCTCATTTTTATCACAAGATGTGCTTGGATGCTGGTGTGTCGCGTCTTTGATGGTTTAAGAAAAAGATGATGGCTGGAAGGTTTGAATTAATCATAATCACGGGTACAGATCTGGGAAACCCTGCAGACCTTCCCTTTTCAGCCTGCCAAGCCATTACAGAAGGGGAATGACCATATGCAAATCAGGCTTGGTCCCACACCAAAATCGGCAGTTCAGCTCAACCTGCTTGGTCACAACCCTTCTGCACGAGACCACAAGTATTCCCAGACATTTTTCGGCCTTGTTGGGCATCATCAGTGAGGAGTAGCTTGGGTGTCTAGGCCCAGCAGGCTGTGGACCAGTGTCTGGGCATACCCGTCCCACTCGGGGTGACTTAAGCAAAACAAAAAGATGATGGCTGGAAGGATTTAAAATTAATCATAACCACATGCACAGCTCTGGGCAACCCCCCAGACCATCATTTTTCAGCCTGTCTGACAAGCTATTACAGAAGATGAACGACCATATGTAAATCAGGCTTGGTCCCACCTCAAAAGGGGACGTCCAGCCTGAATTACTAGGTCACATCCCTTCTGTACGAGACCACAAGCATCACCAGACATGTTTCGGCCTTGTTGGTTGTCATCAGTGAGGAGTAGCTTGGGTCTCTAGGCCCAGCAGGCTCAAGACCCGCCTCTGGGCATACCTGTCCCCCTCGGGTGACTTAAGCAAAACATCCTTGGAGGTTTGCAGATGTTGTGTCCCTGGAGGATGCGCAGTCCTCTTAGAGAGTTTGAACAGGGCAGGACATGCTAAGCATTTATGCATGAGGCATTGCACTGTGACTAGGCTCCTTGATTGCACTGGGAACTAGTAAATGCTCCTTCGTATATCTGAACTCATTGAAAAGAGCACTTTAGAAACCATGCTTACTCTATACATTGAATCTTCGGAATATTTCCAAATGTGTCCAGTAACCTGTGCATCAATAATTCAATCAATCCTGTGCAGCTGGTTGTTGACTGCAGCGACGTTCAGTATTGGGAGTCATTCATCAGCATCAGGGTCCTGGCACCATTGAACCTACCTTAAATCGTCATGTATCTTCTTTACTCACCTTTTGTGGCAAATACGTCCCTATCTGTCAGAAGCTAACAGAGCGTCTATTGCAGCAACAATGGTTAATACTAAAGTAGACTGCTGTAATAGCCTCCTAATAGGCACCTCTAAAGGGAGCCGTTTGAGCGGTTTGTGGACTGAGCCGTCAATCCTACATTACCGATCATCGAAAAAAACGACACTGGCTCTCTATTGAGCAAAGGCTGAAATTTAAAGGGCTAGTGATAGTCTTCAAATGTCTTTCAGGCAAAGCCCCAGCATACCTGAAATCAAGGATCAAAACAGACATCCCCAAGCGCATATTGCGTTCCAATAGTCAGATGCTACTTGTTCAACCACGCACCTTCCTGAAGAAACTAGGTGAAGCAAGATTCGATGTCTGGGCCCCAAAAAACTGGAACATGCTTCCATTATATCTGAAACAATGTACAACACTACAACAGTTCAGAAAATGCCTTAAAACATTTCTCTTCGATGCCTAAAGTCACTCACTGGCACCTGTTAACCTCAGCCACTTTCCTAAGGATTCTGCTAGTCGCTGCCCTAAGCGACTTTCTTCTCTCCCCCTTTGAGCCTATTTGTTTCGCATGTTGTTTGTCGTTGTGGCGCCCAGAGGCCTTTGGGTGAGTGTGCGCTATATGAAAACTTTTTTAGTTAGTGGCCCACAACCACACATTACAATTTGCTACTTTTCAGAGCAGACTGTTGGAGTACTACCAAAGGGGGTGTTTTTGCTATATATAAAAAAAAAACAAATGATGCTATTGAAAGTTCAAAACTAGTGTAGCAAGTTATGAAACTGGCACAGTCTGTCCAAAAAAGTGGTGCATTCTGGCCACAAAAACTGGACCATACAAAAATCATGGGCTGCCACTTCGTGCATTGCCATAGGCCAGTCCGAGCCTGATCAGCATCCGTGACCAGACAGCCAACTTTCTGAATGCTGATGAGCTGACCTTCAGGGACATCTCCCAGTACATCTCCCAGTACATCTCCCAGTACCGGGAGTTGGTAAAGTCTGACTTTGCATTGTTTAGGCTGCTCACCTCAGAGGAGCTGCTAGGGAATGCGCAAGGGGAGACCTCCCTGTGATGCTGGAAATGCATTGGAGGGATAGGGCCTCTGTATCCTTGTCCTTTATTGCTTTATCATGTATGTTCTGTCTTGTTTTCCGCGCAATAGTTCATGTGGGACTCCTGGCAGTGTGGCTCTTCCTCTTTTTGGTTTGGTGTACAGACCCTTGAGATACCCTTATGGCACCAATGGGTGGGAGTACAACACTGTACTCCTAGTGTATGTTTTTGGGCACCTGTATGTGGCCCACAGAGCAGGGTATGGGCTGGTGGCAGCTCCATGCTGAATTTGACAGGTGCTCTGAGTATCCTCCATTTTGCCATCCCTGCCATTGGAATCGGTTGATTCCTAATAGGAAACAAGATGGCCCCTGTGGCCTCTTGCTTTCTATTGCCTGTTACCTTGTATTCCCGAAGTCCCGGAAAGCCCTGACTCTGTCCCTTCCCCCTGACTGGCTGTTGGGTGGAAGTTCCATATATGGTATTGTGGGGAGGTCCAGGCCAGACTGGCTGGAGCCTTCCCAATGACTGTATGTTGTGAGAACGCCCGTGGGGTGGGACCTGGGTGAAGGGAGTGTGTAACGAATATGCATTTCATTTTATGTGTGTCTAGTATCTGGTGTTTAACACAATGTCTGACATAGCCCTGCCCGAAACTGATATGAATGCAGTGTGGAGTGCTGAATAACAGAGTGCTTGTCCGAATCCACATTCTGTGTTGTCAGTGTCTGGATGGAGAATAATGGCCTGAATGCCCTTCTGAATGATTGGTTTGCCTGAGTATGACCCAGCAGAGAGAATGGGAGATCAACAGTATATATGGGGAGCTCTCACTGATGGAAATCGTTCAGAAGCTGAAGTTGATACTTGATGCTTCACCTTGAAGACCACTGGAAGAAGAAGAATTGCTGCTGCTGTCCTTCGCTAATCTGAAAGCTCTGTGACTGTCAAGGAACTGATCCAAGAGAGGACCTGTCTAGGAGACCTCTTCCCGAGCTACAAGGGACCATCGTGCACCAGCTGACCTTTGCAACAGCTCCCTGGAAGTCAGTCCTCAAAAGGCTGCCGACCGGATAAGGGGACCGCCATGGAATCACGAAGCGAAGCGCCCAGACATTGAAGTCCATCACCGTCGACGACCGCCGTCGCCAACCGGAGCCACCGTGCTCCTTTGCCTAAGACATTTGATCCAAGGACTCCCTTGCTCATCATCATCGACCGATTTTGTCCTGCCGGAGAAAGTCAATGCCGTTGTCGACCGAGGAGAATCCGCTGGTGGGTTTCCCGCCACTCGAAGACCACAGAGACGCTGACGCCCCGACACCCTTGCTGAGCCAAAGGTCTTCATTACCTCTCTGCGGCAACGAATACTCGTCGTCAAGGTGCACCGCACGCCTCAGCTTGCAGGACATTTTTGACCGATCGTCAATGAGCACCGCAAGAACCAAAGCTGCTGCTGCAACGACAGTGTTCACCCTTTTCTTCACCGACTCTCGATGACCCTTGGCTAGTGCCTTAAAGGGCGTGCACTCAAGAAGGGCCCGTCGACGACTCAATGAAGAACTCTACAAAACCAGGTACTTTGGGGACGTATAACCTTTAGAAGGAATCAAGACTAAATTAAGCATAATCGGACTGGGCTTGTCAATACACTTTATTTGCAGGTTGCCCAGGTGGGGGGATCCTCGCACAGAACTGTCTCTAGGTAGACGGGGGACTGTTCTGCCATTGCTTGATTTAACCTGCTTTCTTTCTGTGTCTATCGTTGATTCATTTTATAATCTGATTCGTATGCCACATGAACTGTTAGCAGTTGATGCATTGTAAAGGAATCGATAGTTAAGAGTGGTACCACATAGACCTGTATATATTTGCCAGAATAGTATTGCCAGAGTTCAAAGTGTGTTATTGTGATTGTGCATATAACCTTAACCTTATTTATATAAAGACTGTGTTTTCACTAACATAGTGTGTGGACATTCCTTTGTGGGTGCTTGGGGTCTACACTGTACTTAAGAACCAGCCTGCATCACCTCCTGAGAGCTAAGCCTTGATTGCTCGTCCATTGCTACCAACAGTAGAGAATCTTGGCTGGGTTGCTCTGTTCTTCGACTCTGCCATATAAAGAACAGGAGTACAGATAACCCCCCTCCGGTGCTTTACACTCCCTAGCACTTTACTCTAAAAGAAAGCTCTCCAGGTAACTGGAAAATCTAATTGTGACCATTTTCACATAAATTTAAGTTGCTAAAATCATATTATGTGAAATGTTTTACTATACTGCACCAGTCAACAGGGAGAATGGCATAATGTGCTCCTGAACAACATGCCTGTATTCAAACCTTCATCTGAGAGAGAATAGAAACAGGCAGCAATGGACCAAAAAGGGCAAAGGATGAGAAGGTTAAACAGCCATGAAAGATGTGAACAAATGAGAAAGGTAATGAGGGGTAGGGATGGAGTTTGTGAAAGTGTGCATGCCTCTAGAGTCAGTGCAGAACAATCAGAATATAGCACTGCAGAAAAAGACAAATGCTTAGTGAACTGGCGAGTGTGTGAATACCCATGTGGGTAGTTTCTAGTACTGAAATTGCCTTGTGTGGTTGTGTGATGGGCTTGAGATGAGCTTATATATTACCCCCAGAGAGATAACCATTTGCTTGCCCAGCAACTGTCAGGTGTATTTGTATGTATTTGAAGAACAGGGATGTCAATTGTTAAAAGACATGAGTTGCAATAACACATTTTCAAATGGCAGAGGCATTTCCCGCAAAGGGTGCCTGTAAAATGGCACAATGACCAAAACAAGTGGTGAGCCAGTTTATGAGGGTGTAAAAAAGTGGAACATATACCAGGGACAAAACAAACAAAAACAATATATGTATATAAGAAAACAGGTGACTTACAAAGGTAATATTAAACCAAGGGGGCAAGTGTTTCAAACTAAAGAGGAGTACTATTTAAATATACAAAATTACATTATTAACTGTAACTGGAGGTGGCAATAGGGTCAGGTAGGGAGGATGGGTCAGAGGGCAGAGTGAGCTCCTTCTTTAGTGAGTAAGTAAAGTTTAAGATGTACTATTGAAGAGATCCACGGTTGTGCTGGCTTTGATTGTTATGGGCAGTGGGTTCCAGTGTAGCGGGCCAGTAAGGAGAAAATGCGTAAGTGAGAGAATGCACAATGGCGGTACAGGATGGTGAAGTTGAGTGCAGAAGACAACAGGCGGGAACAAGATGGTGAGTAAGCTGTGATATAATCAGAAATCAGACAGGTACTGAGGAGCAAGACCATTGATAGCTTTGTAGACTAAGAGAAGGAACTTGGAATTAGAGCGGTTGTGCATGGAGAGCCAATCAAAGATCTGGAGCAGCCTACCAATGCAGTTTCAAGCAACAGAATGTCACCAGGTCTTCAAAAAGTTGTGTTAAACCTTTCTGTTCCCAGCGGTTTGAATAATGTTCCTTTTTTTGCGATCTAGTATATCATCTCTTCTTCCTTAAACCTGCTGAGCGCCAGGATACCCAATGTGTCACAGTTTGTGCTATACAAGTCTTTAGCATAACATAAACAGCATGTTGTCAGTAGCTGAAAGTGGGGGAGGGTCTGGGTAGGTTGTAGAGAGTGCGGATAGCGAAGTTGATGACTTTGTGTATCTGTAGGAAGAAGCAGAGGGGAACCCCAAGGAGTAGGCTTGAGCAGTAGTCCAGATTGCAAGCCTTGAATGAGGGAGCAAGAAGACCAGATGGGAAGGAGACAGGAGAGGAGATAGGAGAGGGGTGAGTAGGGAATAGATTGGAAAGTATGAGAAAACAGACTTCAATATTTGACGAGTTCAGCATGAGGCAGCAGAGAGCCTCACAGTGACGAATCACAGCGAGACAATTTAAAATTGTTTCCAAGATGGCTGGGGTGAAGTAGGGAAAGGAGGAAAAGATTTGGGTGTCATCAGCAAAAAGTTGATAGTGAAAGCCAGAGGATGAGACAAGTCTTCTTAGGGCAGAGGTATAGAGGTCCAAGGTCTGATCTTTGAGGAGCACAGACAGTGAAGGAGGTGGGGGCATAGGTTTGCGAGTTCCAAGATATTTAAAGAATTGACCTTCCAGCTAGGAGGTGATCAAGACAAGAGCAGATTTTTGAAACCCAAGCTCATGGAGAGTGAAAAGGGGAGAGGAGTTGTCGGCAGTGTCGAACGTGTCAGAAAGAAGTATAGGAGAGAGTTTGGAGTGGTGAGCAAAAGAGAGAAAGTTGGAGACATGCATAAGTGCAGTCTCAGTGGAATATTTCATAAGGAAGACAGATTGAAGTAAATCTCCATAGCCATTATCCTCAAGGTACCTAGTGATCTTGTTGAAGACCACCTGATCAAGGACTTTTGAATAATGGGGAAAGAGAGAAACTGGCAATAGTTTGCTGGGATGTTTGTGTCAACAGAGGGTTTCTTTAATAGGGGTAAAACAGTTGCAGATGTGAAGGAGGCAGGGAAGAGACAAGTGGAGAGAGAGGTTAAAGAGCTCAGAGAGTTATGGACCAGTAATTAAGACTAAGGGCCTGATTTACAAAAACATTTTAACATGGGAAAGTCCCATTGAAAACATTGGTGTAAATCGCGCCCTAAATCTTTGTCCATATGCGGAGCAAAAGGGTCCTTTGGAGATGTCATGCCTTCGGGTCGTTCCTCCGGCCATGTCCCGTCACCCAGTCTTGTAACCCGTCTCTCCCATTCACCTGTCTCCCGGGGCTCACGCAGGCAACCCAGTTTGGCTCGCGCGCTGGCAAGACAAACGCCATACGCCTTACAGTCGCGGCCGTTTCTCCATTGGCAGTTGCCATGGAGATTAGGCCACCGCTCGAGCAGTAACACACTCGCTCGTATCGTTGTGGCCCGATCACGTGACTCGATTACACGGTCATGTGCCCCAGGTTCGCGGTCACGTGACTCCGTTTAGTGTCATGTGACCAGGAAGAAGATGGTATTTAAACGGTGCAGTGCCTGTACACCACGCTTCACAGCTGGTTTACTTGGAGACTCTGTTTGGCTTGCTTACCCGTGTTGCTTACCTGGCTTCCTTGGACCTAGCTTTTGTTTTCTGGACTTCTTGTGGATTGCGCTCGGCTATTGCTACGTCGGCTCTTCTGCTCATTACGGCTCCTGACCCCGGACTGAACTACGGACTTCCTCTGGATCGTGCTTTTTGTTCTTCCATTGGTTCGGACGGCTCTTCCTGGCTTCAGACCTTTTTTCTGCTCAACGGACCTCTCTTGGGCCTTCCTGATTGCACCTCTGCACGGTTGGTCTCACTTCCCAGTTGGTGGCTGTCATCTGATTACCTGGGGCCCTTCTACAATACAGACACTCTCCAGGTGGAGACTGGCGAAGACCATCCGGACCTATCCCTTAGGGTGGGTCCTTTGCCTACGTGAGTCCCGGAACCATCCTCCCGTTCAGGTTCACCATCCCTTTCATCAAATCCTCGGTAAGACTCTGATTGCCTTCTGACTAATACATGTAGTATCCTGTCTGCTTGGTATATAATCATTGCCTTTTTTCACAGCTGCCTTGGGGTTCCTAGTACTTTGGTTCCGGCTCCGGATCTTCTCCACCTGTGGCCTCAAAGGTTGCACAGGGAGTGAATTAGTGATTCTCCCTGTGCGGCACTTGGGGACGGAGGTCTCCTATATCTTCACGACTCTCAACGCAAAACAGACTGTGAAGCCTGTCGTGTAAGATATGGAGGAGGCCGCTGAAGACCCCCTGGCCGCTGTCATCCAAGCAATCACGGTACTACGGGCCGACATGGTGGCTGCTAATACAGCAGTCCATCAGCGTCTTGACCTGTTACAGAGTGCCCAACATCCCTTACCCGCGGACCCGGAGCTCGGAGACGCCACTCCAGCACCGGTATCCCTTGCACACCCAATCCCGACTCCCTCGGCTCCCGTTCCGGTGGTCCTGCCCTCTCCCTTTCCTTTGGCTGCCCCAGAAAAGTTCCATGGGGACCCGAGGAAGTTTAGGACTTTCCTTAAACAGTGTAAGTTGCACTTTTTGTGTCGACCCCTTGCTTTTCCTGACCCTACCACCAAGGCGGCATTCACTCTATCTCACCTAGCCGGCACGGCTGCTGCTTGGGCAAACCCGCTGTTAGAAACCGATCATCCTGCCCTCTATGATTACGACCAGTTAGTATCAGAGATGCCCCGAGTATTCGACACCAGGTATAAAGCACAATCCCATGATCTAGAACTGCTGGACCTGTCCCAGGGTAAGGGCTCCCTCATTGAGTACATTACACGATTTAACCAACTGGCAGCAGAGACCTCATGGCCCGAAAGCAAAAGATCGGTTGTGTTCTATAGAGGGCTAAGCAGCCCTATGAAAGACGCCTTGGCTATTGTACCGTCTCTACCAGTTCAGTTCCCGGCCCTGGTGGACTTGGCTCTCCAAGTGGACGCACGGCGCTCTGAACGCAGGGCTAAGGCCGGGTTTTCCCAGACTGCCAGCTCTGCCGTCTCGTCGTCTTCCTCTGAGTCCACCGGTGAGCCTATGCAAATAGGGGGTGTTAGGAGTCCCATCACCTCGAGAGAGAGGGAGCGCAGAAGGGCTGAGAACGCCTGCTTTTACTGCGGCTTGGGGGGGCATTTTGTGAAGGCGTGTCCCCGGAGACCCAGACCCAAGAAACAGGGTTTTCATCCAGCTCGATCCTAGATGCGGGGGTAGGATCGAGTTCTCCATGCCCTTCCCCGAATCTCACTCCATCGTTTGGTCGAATCAGGCCTATTCAAGTAGAAGCCACCATACAGCCTGCCCCTGGTATCATCCACCCCGTGCAGATCATTATTGATTCCGGGGCCTCCGGGAACTATATTGATATCACTCTAGCCCAGACACTGAACCTACCTCTGATCAACAAACCCCGACCCGAACCGGTTCAAGCAGTCGACGGGACAGAACTTGCTTCTGGTCCCATTAAGCAACAGACCACCCCCCTCGTCCTGACCATCCAATCAGTCCATAAGGAAACCCTCCACTTTGATTTGATATCCATGCCTCAGTTCGGCGTCATAATAGGAATGCCTTGGTTACGGGAACACAACCCGCATATCGATTGGGTAACGGGACACATACATTTCGAATCCGAGCTCTGTCAATACTTCTGCCTCCCCGTGGACAGAGAGGCAGACACCCCAGCATTAGCTCTTGTTGCTGTTGCCCAACTCTCGATACTGGGCGACGACATTCCCCCTGCCTCGCATATAGTGGGTTTAATCACCACTCACATCCCTGTGGTTTATCAGGATTACAGAACGCTATTCGATCAGGGCTCCTCTGAAGTACTCCCTCCTCACCGCCCCTACGACTGTCCGATTGACTTGGTTCCCGGGGCCTTGGTACCCTCAGGCCGCATCTATTCTTTGTCCCTATCGGAGGACCTGACTCTTAAGGAGTACATCGATAAAGCGCTGCGTCTGGGTCACATACGACCGTCTAAGTCATCTGCAGCTAGCCCCATATTCTTCGTGCCTAAAAAAGAGGGCGACCTTCGTCCTTGTGTGGATTATCGTCGGCTCAATGCCGTCACGGTTAAGAACCGCTACCCTATTCCACTCATCTCTCCTCTTTTGGACCGGTTAACCCATGCCTCCATATATACCAAGTTGGATTTGCGGGGGGCCTATAACCTGGTCCGCATCCGAAAGGGAGACGAATGGAAGACCGCCTTCTGTACGCGGTATGGCCTTTATGAGTATACGGTCATGCCTTTCGGCCTATGCAACACCCCGGCCACTTTTCAGCATTTCATGAACGACATCTTCTCGGACATATTGGACACGTTTGTGGTGGTGTATCTTGATGATATACTCGTCTTCTCTCACACTCTGAAAGAACACATACAACATGTACGAGAAGTGTTGTCCCGGCTGCAAAAACACTCGTTGTTTGTTAAACCCGAAAAATGTTTGTTCCATGTGACTAACGTGGAATTCCTAGGGTTTAACATCACACCTGGTGGTCTGGCCATGAATCACACCAAAGTACGGGCGATCCTCGAATGGCCAACACCAAAGACCCTAAAGACCTTGCAATCCTTCTTGGGTTTCGCTAATTTTTATCGGCGCTTTATCTCTGGGTTCTCTTCTCTTGTGTCCCCTCTCACGTCCCTTACCAGTCCTCTTGTTCCATTCAAGTGGCAGGAGATATACCAGCAGGCCTTCGAGGCGTTGAAGAACGCCTTTACCACTGCCCCTGTGCTCCAGCACCCCGACGCTGACCAGCCTTACGTCGTTGAGGCTGACGCCTCTTCTTTTGCATTGGGGGCAATCCTGTCACAAGCCTGTCCCGCTACAGGGCGGCTTCATCCTGTAGCCTTCCATTCACGCAAGTTCAGCCCCGCAGAAACCCACTATACCGTAACCGAAAAAGAGCTACTGGCGGTAATGGACGCCTTCCGAACCTGGCGTCATCACCTGTTGGGGGCCAAACATAAGGTTACGGTATACACAGACCACAGGAACTTGCAAGACCTGGCAGCCCTGAAATGCGTAAACAGTAGACAGGTCAGATGGCACCTGTTCTTCGCCGCTTTTGACTTCCAGATTAAACATCGCTCTGGTTCAGAGCATAGCAAGGCCGACGCTTTGTCTCGCTCCCCTGGGGGGGTTTCGTTACCGGTGTTTCCTGACACGCTCTTACCCCGGGGGCATGTTGTCTGCACATGTACACCCCCTCTGGCACTACTAGAAGAGATACGTTCTTGGGTTCAAAAGCACCCCGATCAGCTGTCGGAATGGGATCCCACTTATCACAACGGTCTGCCGTATGTACAGGACCGCCTAGTTCTCCCTTCCACTGACACCAGAAACCTATCCCTGGAGTGGTCCCATGATGCCCCGATCAACGGTCACCCGGGCCAGGCCCGTACCTTGGACCTTTTGAAACGCTGGTGTTGGTGGCCTTCCATGAGACGTGACGTGGGCTGTTACGTAGACTCATGCTCAGTCTGTGCTCAGGGCAAACATCGTAGGGGTCGTCCATTGGGGCTTCTGCGACCCTTACCCGTGCCACCAAAGCCTTGGCACACCCTGAGCATGGATTTCGTAACCGATTTACCCAGGATCCAGGGCTACGACACCGTATGGGTAGTGGTCGATGTCTTCACCAAGATGGCCCGTTTCATTCCTTGGCATGGTATCCCGTCTGCCCCTACCTTGGCCAAGCTCTTCTTTGATACCATTTTCTGTCTATACGGCCTTCCCTCTGTCCTTGTGTCCGATCGAGGCTCTCAGTTCACATCCCGTTTCTGGCGTGCCTTGACCACTCTGCTAGGTATCGATGCACGGTTCTCCTCCGCATACCACCCAGAAACCGATGGCCAGACCGAGAGAACAAATCAGTCCATGGAACAATATCTGCGTTGTTTGATGCTGCAACAACAATCGACCTGGTTGCAGAACATACGTTATGCTGAATTCGCCTACAACAACGCTACACACTCTTCCACTGGTTTCTCTCCGTTCTACGCCATGTATGCCAACATCCCCGAGTCCTCCCTGTCCCCGACATTTCACCCACCGAGAACCCTGCCGCAGCAGCCTGCGTTCGGGATATGTCAGCTCTCCATGCCCAGGTCCTCGTTCATCTGCAGGAGGCACAGGCATCCATGAAGGCCTCCGCAGACGCTAGGCGTACCATGGTCCCTTTGTATCCCGTTGGTTCCCGGGTTTGGTTGTCCTCCCGACATCTCCGCTTGCAGGGCTGTCGCAAACTGTTGCCCCGTTTTGTGGGTCCTTATGTTGTTTCCCAATCCGGCGGCCTATCGCCTAGTTCTCCCTTCCTCTTGGCGGGTACATCCTGTGTTCCATACCTCCCTCCTCAAGCCCTGCCCGTCCTCGACACGTCTTCGCCCCTCTCCTGCCCCTGTTTCCCTGGATGCGCCTGATGTTTTCGAGGTCTCGGACATTCTGGGGTCCCGTTTCCTTTGGGGTCGCCTGCAGTACCTGGTCGATTGGTTGGGTTTTGGTCCGGAGGAGCGTACCTGGGTCTCTGCCTCGGATGTCCATGCCCCCCGGTTGGTTTCTCGGTTTCATCGGGAGCATCCTTCCTGCCAACGGGGTTGTGGGCCTTTGGGGGGGGGGCTCTGTCATGCCTTCGGGTCGTTCCCCCGGCCATGTCCCGTCACCCAGTCTTGTAACCCGTCTCTCCCATTCACCTGTCTCCCGGGGCTCACGCAGGCAACCCAGTTTGGCTCGCGCGCTGGCAAGACAAACGCCATACGCCATACGCCTTACAGTCGCGGTTGCGGCCGTTTCTCCATTGGCAGTTGCCATGGAGATTAGGCCACCGCTCGAGCAGTAACACACTCGCTCGTATCGTTGTGGCCCGATCACGTGACTGGATTACACGGTCATGTGCCCCAGGTTCGCGGTCACGTGACTCCGTTTAGTGTCATGTGACCAGGTAGAAGATGGTATTTAAACGGTGCAGTGCCTGTACACCATGCTTCACAGCTGGTTTACTTGGAGACTCTGTTTGGCTTGCTTACCCGTGTTGCTTACCTGGCTTCCTTGGACCTAGCTTTTGTTTTCTGGACTTCTTGTGGATCGCGCTCGGCTATTGCTACGTCGGCTCTTCTGCTCATTACAGCTCCTGACCCCGGACTGAACTACGGACTTCCTCTGGATCGTGCTTTTTGTTCTTCCATTGGTTCGGACGGCTCTTCCTGGCTTCAGACCTTTTTTCTGCTCAACGGACCTCTCTTGGGCCTTCCTGATTGCACCTCTGCACGGTTGGTCTCACTTCCCAGTTGGTGGCTGTCATCTGATTACCTGGGGCCCTTCTACAATACAGACACTCTCCAGGTGGAGACTGGCGAAGACCATCCGGACCTATCCCTTAGGGTGGGTCCTTTGCCTACGTGAGTCCCGGAACCATCCTCCCGTTCAGGTTCACCATCCCTTTCATCAAATCCTCGGTAAGACTCTGATTGCCTTCTGACTAATACATGTAGTATCCTGTCTGCTTGGTATATAATCATTGCCTTTTTTCACAGCTGCCTTAGGGTTCCTAGTACTTCGGTTCCGGCTCCGGATCTTCGCCACCTGTGGCCTCAAAGGTTGCACAAGGAGTGAATTAGTGATTCTACCTGTGCGGCACTTGGGGACGGAGGTCTCCTATATCTTCACGACTCTCAACGCAAAACAGGAGAGCAAGATGGGTTGGCACAGCGAAGGATGGGTGCTAATTTAATAGGAGAGGTAGGGGAGAAGTAGTCAAGAGTAGAAGAGGTGGGCAACCAAAGGACAGTTTTGGAGGGAGAGAAACGAGAGGGCTTTGAGCGTGTCATGAATTTGAGAGATTTTAGAAGAAAAGTAGTGAGCAAAGTTATTAGCAGAAAGGGAGGAGACAATGGATATGGGAGGTGTGAGCAAAGATTGAAGGGTAGATGAAAGGTTGCAGGTGATTGCGAAAGGAGTAGATTAGGTTTCTGAAGTAGGAGGATTTAGCGGAGTCCAGTACAGAGAATAGGGCAGGTTAGAGTAAACCTGGACAAACTATCACTAGCACCTTGAATCACCCACATTTTGGGTGAATCGACCAGGTCAAACTTCAGACCAACACAGTATTATGATAATGATTTGTTATTTATATAGCGCTTTATCAAACTCTGAAAGATGAAAGGCTGAGTTGTCCTTGTCAGGATTCAAGCCTGCGACCCTCCGATCACACACAGACCTCAGCAGTCCTTAACCTGCTTAACCAGCTTAGCTATCTCACCGGCTCTATCAGGTGTATTTAAGCAGTGGGAGCAGATTGAAAATGTAAGGTTTAGATGTCCACCGCCCCATCCAGTAATAAGTCAGACAATAGTGATGATGATGACGATCACATGGATGATGATCAAGATAAAGATTACAATCCAGAGTCGAGACAGGCATGCATGTTTCTGCTGGAAAGCAATGATACAAAGGAGGCAGAGTATGATGCTGCATATACAGAGGTTGTAACAGTAATAAAAGCTTGCCTGATCTGTTTACAGTCTATTTTTGCCACAGTCTTCCTGTCTCAGATCAGAAAGGGCATCTCACCACTGGCAGCAATGTTGCACACAGATGTGCCCAGCCTATGTGTTAGCTGACAACAGAGCTCAAAAGTGTCTCAGTACTTTACACTGAATAAATGGCAACTTGCTAACATCTTGGATACAGTCATAATTCGTCTCCGCATGAACAAGGCTCAACGCTTTAAGAATATTATGGTGTAGAGGAGTCCATTATAGGCGATCAATAGCATGACATACCAAAATCTCAGACAGACTTCCATACTGTGGACCTGTTGAGTCTGCAGCCAGCTCTCAGACATCAGGTAATTTCCTGTGACTCACTGACTTGCAAGGTGGGGGACTGACGGCTCAGAGATGTGAGTTGCAACCCCCGGCAGATGATCCCTCGTGTTCTGCACGTGTTTCTTAGGAAAATGTGTTGTTTCCCAGAATGCTGTACATGTATGAGTGTCCTTGCTGTGTGATCGTTTGAGCGCTGGGTGCAAAGCACAAGTGCTATGAGCGTCTTCTCCCATCCAGGGTGGGCCTTGGGCATATAATTGTCTGGACACCAATGAAAAAGTGGCTCACAGTTGTAAATGGCAATTCATTCCTTTTGTGACTGAGTGTTTGAATAGTACACACAGGGGAGGTTTTTGATTCAATGTGATGCAAAATGTGGATTTTAAAGAATATCCAGTAACACTGGTCCAAACTACTAGCCACATAGTGAAGTAACTGATCAAACTGGCCCCAGTGGCCTCCTCTGACCCAAAACACAGGCCAACACTAGCATTTTGTGTTTTTGGTTCAGGCATTGCCCGGTTGCTCTATAGACCAGTCCGAAACTGCTCCCATGTATCAAGCAGAGAAGAAAATGAGATATTAAGAAATTACTTTCTGGCTATTATAGTACTTTTAAGCAGACCACTTTACGCTTGCGCCTATCACTATACACGCAGACAGCAGTGGCTATCACTAGTGTAGAGAAGGAGCCAAGTACCCCCACCTCAACCACGTCACCCATATTGTCTATATGTTGGGAGCCAGAGTGTGTGACACGTGCGGTACCAGTAAGAATACTGATAACAAAGAGAATCCTGGAAGCAAGGTTCCCATTGAGAACACCATACCTGCATACGAGAAAATATGATGGCCATTTGAATAAAATCCCGGAAGAAGCAGAGCAAATGAATGACAAAGACGAATGATGATCATACAGAGTCGAGCTGACATACATAGAAAAGATGCAGAGACAAGAGAATGAAGATATTCTATAAGGCATTGTACTACGAGATCGAGTGACCCCTGACCGACCCATCGAGTAAGAGCTTGCTCTGTAGTACTTTAAGACAAGATAGCTGCACCTTGAGGTGGATGGGGTGTAGGATTTCTTACTCCAACACCTATCAATAAGGACCACTCCATGGTTTGGCAAAGGGGAGTCCGTTTAATGACAAATACAGAAAACGGGGAAACATGGAAATCAACAGTGATGCGATAGCCCATCTCACTTCAACTCCCTCGACTTCATGCAAACAGTAACAGTTATGCCCAAAATTTGTCATCATTGATGTGTAACACTCAAAGGTTTGTCATGCAATTCTATTGGTTGGAAAAGGTAACTTAAGTAAAGGTGCTATATCTGTATATGGTAACGGAGTGAGGGTATTGGTTAAACACTATCAGGTGGGCGTCTAAACCCATCCTTCTAACATTACTCTTGTAGACATCACTAAAAGTACGACATCCAATTGGTTATACTATCTCTAGGACCCTAGATTATTTGGTCCACTATGATTGGGTTGGCTTCAACCCCATGCATAAATCTCCACGCAGAATGGTTTACCAGGTGCAGGATGCCCCAAGATTCACACCGCATCCCTTCCATCAATCAGTACTTTAGTGCTATGTGTCAATTAGTTGGCTGTGGTCGGCCTCGAAACTGTAGCTTCTTGTCAGGAAAATTTATGGTATCTTCTGTTTGGGAGATAGCCAGACGGAGGTGCCTCTTCTCGCTCAGCTGGTCACGTGCTAGTACACTGTGAATCTGCTTGGTTTTCCTTCTATTTTGTGCATTTCATTCGTTATTCGGCTTGCCACCTGCCTGGGCCTCCTTATCTCGACCATCACGGGGCAGGCTGCTATGTTCTTAAGTTTCGATTCTCCGAAGCTACTGTCGGCCTCCCTCTCTTGGTTTGACCTCGACTTCCCAGGCACGAGCTGCTCTTGCTGAGTTTCAATTCTGCTGTCTCTTTTCTCTTTAGCTGGAGTACGAATCCTGTCCTGTTTAACCTCTAGTAACCTGGGTTAATTCTGCTTTTGTGTAAAGTGGACTCGCACTTATATAGCGTGCTTTGTTGAGGTAGATATATAGGTGGCGCTTGCCGCTCTATTCTTCTACTAAGCATAGCAAGCCACAATGTTTTCTTAGCTTCTTGCAGTTACAAGCATATGTACAGACGTTAGCTGGTTGAATGGCTTCATCCTGCTTTACAGTTTAAGTTTCGTTATTTATCAACATCGTCTCCCAATCTAAGTTCATGATGTCCTTATTCATGACGTTCCGTCCCTGTGTGCCATCTTTTGATTGTCGTTTCTTTCATTTGTGAGTCCGTCCGGGCCCTCGTGACGTCACCTTTCGTCTTCAATGAAGGCCTGTTGAGTTTCTTCTGGGACAGTGTTTAAGCAATCTTCATTTTGTGTCATTTGCTGGTAGGGTTTTCTCAATAGATACCTTACTATCCATGGTTGTCTGGTTATTGGTACTTCAATAGGTATTGCTGTTCTGATAGGCACTGGGCAGAGCCCTAATGCGGCTCTCTGCTGGTTTAGTTGCTCATCATACGTCGCATATCTCGGTGTGAACGTTCTTGGTACTTCAAAATGGGCGACTGGAGTGCAGGCTTTATTTGGGACCTCCTCTACAGCATCAAGAAAGTATCAAGGATAAGTGACATCTTGGGACCAAGGTGAAGAAGCTTAGGCCACAGAAATGATGAAAATATCAAGCTGTTTTATACGTGTACAGAAACGCAAGCAGACAAAGTATTCTTGAGGCTAGCTTTATAGTTAAAATATTGCGGCATGCACCGATATGTACATATATGCATAAAGAGTAAAAGGTGGAAGTTTCCACTACGTGTTATAGCAGAGCTGGACTAAAAAAGGAAGGCCTCATGCTTAGTGTGTCGCAGTAAGAAAAAAAAATGAATTAAAAGTGAATCTCGGAAAAGCGAGGTTGGATGAGCCATAAAGCCAAGCCAAGAAGCCTCGGTCTTATCAGGCTGGAGTGAGCTGACATTGGATACAAAAGCGTGTGAAAGAACAAGCTCCTGTTCAGAAGACATGAACAAAACAAGGAAGACCTCAGAGGTCTATTAGAAAATAGTATTTTAATACACTAAAGGCTTGAAATCATGGTCTACAGTCTCGTGGACAGATGAAGTTGGACGAACAGGACTATCACACCTACGCATGAGGGCAGAGCGTGCCTTCACTCCCCTAAATTCTCCAGAGCTAAGAACACTCCCAAGGACAAGTTCAAAGTCTTAATTGCCAGCAGACCACTGAGGTGATGATAGAAGGATATGCTAATTGGTGGGAAGCTCTGTTTTAGACGAGCTCACCAGCACCTGGAAGTCCAATCTGCGTGCTGCTAGACGTAGGTGGAAAAGTACTGACAAAGGTTAGAGTGCCAACCAATGGTAGGGGACCATGTAATTAAGGGTCCAATAGTTTGTGTAGCCAAAGAGACATTGTGTATTTAGTGACGTTCATAGTGGCCATTTTAAAGGGATGGTTTAGTTGCCCCACCTGATGTTAAGAAACCAATTACTTTCATTCACTTTCCCATTAGACCCAATCACTTTCTCCAATAGGTTTTTGTAGTTTGCCACGTAGGATGACGTTAGTAATACGTAGGTTAATGTCATCAATGACAATCTTTTTTTTGCTATAAAAGATTGCCTTTTTTGTAATGCATTGAGAGAATTTGCGCTGAGACATCAGTTGATGTCCTTTGTACTCCTTGTTTTAGATAATTGATATTAAAACGGTTATCCTTTTTGACGACTACCTGAGTCATTTTGATTATTGATGTATGAGTAAGGTCTGTATCCCCATCCATCTCCAGGGTAAAGCTATTCATCTTAAAGGGCTGCAGAGCACCCATCTCACGTGGTAGCGGAGGGGATGGTTTAAAATAATCCGTTGAGATAAGTAAGTTTAGGGGTCCCTGCAATATCGCACAACCTCTGCCATTCGGCTGAAAGGACGTGAAGCTCCCTGTAGATAGCGGTTTTAATTAAAAACTTTATGCTTGCAAGCTGGGTTGCGACGGGTCCCCCGGTTTCCACAGAATCCCCTTCTGGTGTCTAAAGGAAGCTGAACGAATGGAAAGTTGAAGAGGCGATAACGAGGCGGACGTTCCCGAGAGTCAGAAGTCGAACATACGAATGGTGAGCAGAACTGAGTGAGGTGGCAAAATTGTTTATGTGCAGTGAATAAAGAAAGTGATAAAGGGAAAATGAGTAACGGAGGGTGGCTAGGATAAAGCAACTTGAAAGTAATGAGTGTTAAATATTGAGTAAATTGACTTGAGGAGAGGCCAAGCAATTAAGAAGTATCGTGAGGAGAGTCCAAGATCAAGAGTACACCTAGATACTTGCGTTTTAAAGAACGTAACAGAAGGAATAGCACCTACAATCCCGTAGTGGATGACGTAGGAGACGAACTCGGTTAAAGACTGGTTTGAAGAGGGCAGTTCAAACTCTGTAGGAGTATTTTTAGAGGCAGGAGAAGTCTTGAGGAAAAAGGCTAAGATATATGTGGCCAGCTGAGTATGTTTGTCCGTCTGTTTTGTTTTATGTGATTGTGATGACAAAATAATAGACGAGATTGAAAAACGTTAAGAGGAGAAACGCGATAGTATAAGAATTAAGCGTGTATTTTTATGAACTTGAATTAATTATATTTTTAGCAGATCAAAGTAAAAAACATGATATATAGGGTTTGGAGCCTGCGACGACTGGTGAACGCTCATATTGTTTTGGTTTTCTTGAAAAGTATTATTGAAATTTGCAAAGAGGAAAACGGTGAGTATTGACGGTCAAGGAGTGACGTGTCAAAATGGAGGATATTACTCTGCTTATACACCTTTGCAAACAGCTGCCGAAACACGCACCTAAGCTTAGACAGTCCAGTGCAGAATGGGTTAAAGGAACCGCAGATAAAATGTTCATGCCATGGCCACAAGGGGGATCACTATCGAAGGTAGTGTTGCAGCATATGATGACATATTTGCATGCTGCATATACGGGGAAAAGGCTAGACACGCGACTAGCAAGCTTAGAGCTCTGGAAGATGTATCGGGAGGAGAAAGAAGACCTGCCTCCTGTAGATTGGATACTTAATGTATGCAAAGAGGGGGCTGAAGAGCCTTCTGCTCCACCCGCCACGCCTGAAGCAGATGGCGATATTACGAAAGATGATGGGTTGTACCCATTAAGAGAACTTAAGGTAGCAGCAGGGTACAGTAACCCAGCATATGAGTCGCCTGCGCAAAGCAGCAAAAGGGACCCGGAGAAAAATACTGAGAGAGATGTAATCTCTAAGGTCCCAAGGGACAAGGAGAGACGTGATAAGGAGAGAAGTGATCGACCAAGTACATCTTTAGATATAGGATGATAAATAAAGAGATGGAAAGGAGAAAAAGATAAGGCTGATGAGTTAGCGCTTATAAAGAATGAATGAATGGTTGGGTGGTCAGATTTTGCTCAAACTCGCTGGTAAAGGCATCGAGGACGTAAGGCAAAGGGAAGATCGAGAGGAGCAGGATAAAAAGGATAAAGAAAGAGAAGAAAGATTGAAAGATGATGGGACAAAAGAAAGGATAGACAAAGACAGGAACAATTGTATCAAAAGGAGGAATTGAAGAAACAGTAAAGAGCAGAGGAGCAAAGAAATTATGGTAATAGAAAGAGGGCAATTGAAGTGTGGGAGAGACTTGAAAGGAATAGAATGGAAGAAGAGGAACATAAATTAAGGGATACAAGAATGCAAAGACGTAGAGATGAAGAATTGCAAATGAAAGAAGAGATATGAAAAGAAAAGAGGAAGACAGGGAACGAGAGGAAGCGAGAAAGCGAAGAGAATTTGACAATGAATTAGAACGAAAGATAAGACAGAGATCATGCAATCTTGATCGCATGGAGAAGGAGGTAATGGATCCTGATCCAGTAGTATCATGGGAAGATTTAGAAGAGTTCTTCCAAGAACATGAGGCAATAGCAGGTCCGTCTAGAGCAAATCTAGAGGATGAGTTCGACTCTAGAAGCATTGGAGATGCTATTGATAAAGTCTATCATGATATGAAGACTAAGAAAGCATTACAGGGGAAGGGTAAAAATGATCGGCTTGAGAGTATGATAAAGAGGAAGCCTCATGTAGTTTTGAGCCCAAAGAGCTGTCTCTAGATAGACTTACTCTGGATAGAGAAGAAGAGGAGCGAGGTCACACGATTTGGGCACAGGAGATGTCAGACGAAGACGGAAAAGCCTTCCATGGGAGGAGGGAGGTAACGCATATGGACCTGAGGGATGTTCTACAATGGATAAGCAAGTCTGATGGTCTCATTCAGACCTGCCTACATCTCGGGCATCAAAATCATTGACGTGGCTAGATCCACCATCTAAACGGCAGTCCCATGGTCAGAGGGGGGACTTGCCACCTTATGTGAGAAGTTTAAGGTCATTGCCAGGAAGAAGGTGGTGTGGAACCATTGTTCCTATTATGGATAGACAAACAATGTGAAATGAGAGTGAATTTGGGGTTTCACAATTTCCTTTGTTAGAGAAGGGAGGGGCCACACCACAGTATAGACCTTGGCCGCAGATGGACAAGGATAATTTAAGGTGCAAACTCCTGAGTTTAACTTCTGGCGCTGGAAAATGGATACATGAATTAGAGAAAATGACAGGAGGAAACACTTGGCTCTAGGGGACATTAAGGGTCTCCTAATTTCTATCCATGGGGAGAGGGCTGATGACGTTTGGTCAAGAGCAGGATATTCTGGGGTTACCACGGTAAACACTGCTCATGATGGAGCACCGTTCAACAATTGCAGAGCAGCAGTTTGGAAAGCGCTTAGTTATCCCGACATGTCAGATATGGGAGCTAATATGACGAAAAGATGCAGGAAGGAGAGGATCTGCTTGTTTATATTCAGAATTTCCAAGAGCAATGGGCTTTGGAAACATGTGAGGCTTGGTGGAAATCTATACCTGTGTTTTATCATATACTATGTCAGGGGCTGCCAGACCCAGTAGAGAAGCAGCTCAAGAAGTTAGTGGGTATGGAAGCTGTAACCGTGGTCAGAAATACAGCTGACCATTGCACATTATTGCAGACCCTTGCAAGAAAGACGATATTAGGAAAGGCGAAGAGGCAAAGTTAGTGCAGAAAAACCTCTCCAAGTACGCCATTGAAGAGGCAATTTTAACTAGTCGAGACGGATCAAGCTCGCAGCAAGCAGCAAACATGCCGCAGATGAATAACCAGAAGCAGTTTGACCAAGGTAATAATGGATTTATACCACGGGGAATGGGAGGTTTTCGAGGAAGAGGTTTTCAGAATAATCAGGGGAACTTTCAGAATAATCAAGGTGGGTTTCAGAACATGCAGAATGATAATCAAGGCATGCAGAGAGGACAAATGGGAAGACCTCTGCCTATATGTTGGACTTGTGGTATGACGGGTCATTTTTCCCGCGTATGTAGAAGTCAAGGATTTGTGCAGAGTAATCCATTTTCGAGAGGGGGGACTTCAAACATGCCTGCATATTCACAGTAGAATGGAGATGGGTTTGCTCAGAATCAAATGGTGCAGCAGACCAAAGTGCCGAGAGTGCAGCAAGATTTACAGATGCAACAGACAGCAATGAATCTGCCACAAGGGCAATCACAGAATTCGCCCATGCAGATACAGCAAAGCACGAACACAGGACAGTTAATGACTCCGAGAGTAGGGGGTGTCACTCACGATGGAGGGAATCCTTTCACAGGTACAGGGATAAGGCTGTATCCACAATAGGACAGCTCACTGAGAGACTTGATGTGTGCAATACTATCAGTAACGCAAAATCTTCAAGAGGAACCAAGGGTTGACGTTAACATAGGAGGCAAATCTTTTTTTCATTTTTAGTGGACATGGGTGCAACACGCTCATGAATACGAGAGGGGACATTTTCAATGTCTGGAAATGCCATGAATACTCAAGGATTTACAGGAACTAAAAGCAGAGTTCCTTTTACTGATGCATTACCAGTCTCTGTAGGAGAGTGTGATGTGTCAGTGCCATTTCTATATTTGAGACAGACACCTGTTAATATATTGGGTTGAGATTTAATGACAAAGTTGAATATGACAATGTTGTTTATTGATGAAGGCATAGTGTGTTCAACACCAGGAATGCATTATTTAAATGTGAGTGAATTTACTATGGCATTTTCACGACAAGTGGCCATACGAGGAGTGCCGTTAGAAGCAGAAGTGTTTCACTATGGTGTACGAATTCTGTTGACGTAGCTGCCAGGCTTAGTCGGCAGGACTATGAGAATACCTGATGAATTCTTATTCATGCCAGAGATACCTATGGATGAAGAGGAAGGGCAAATCTTACTTTAGAATTACAAGCAGCCATAGTGAGAGGAGAAATGACTGCTTGATGGGAATGACCACGATGGCAGACGATGGTGCACAGTGATTGCCATTGGGGAGGGTTACAGATTGACTGATGTCACTGCTGAGGATATGTGTGGACATCATCCATCAGATGACAAAGTGATATTTGAGATGAATATTACTTATTGGGTGAGAGTAATTAAACAAGAGGTTCCTCAGAAAATGATGTTAGCACAAAAACACCCCGAGTATTTTGAGGAAGACAAAGTGCCAGCTTCATTATGGACGACCGGCCCCTATGACATAGGCCTACTGAAGGGGGTTGGAGAAGTGAAGAGTAAATCGAAACCAGGAGCAATTTTACCTCGAGCAAAACAGTATCCTATGTCTCGAGAGATAGATGAAGGTATCTTTAAGACAATATCAGCGATGATGGAACAAGGCATCCTAGTGACGTCAGAGTCATTGTGTAATACTGCAATCTATCCGATGAAAAAAGGGAAAGGGTGGTTGTGGCATTTAATCCAAGACCTTCGCCTGATTAACCAGATTGGAGAGGCAGAGTTTCCTCTAGTTCCTAATCCCGCGACAATCTTATGTAATATACCTGTTGAGGCACAATATTGCACTGTGATTGATTTGAAAAATGCGTTTTTCTCAATCCCATTGCATAAAGACTCGCAAGATCTGTCGTCCTTCACGTTCAGACAGACTTGTCTGAAAAGTACTCATTTAGCCCAGGGGTACTGTGAGTCTCCATCGATTTTCAATAGGGTCCTGCAGAAGGACTTTAGCAATATCGGTTTAGAAAGTGTTGTGTTGCAATACGTAGACGATATACTAGTCTGTAGCACTACAGAGGAAAAGTGCAGATGCAATTCTGTTCAGCTAATAATTATTCTTGCTGACAAAGGATATAAAGTCGATAGAGAAAAGTTACAGTATTGTCAACAAGAAGGGTTGTACATTGGCCAGTTAATTTCGAATGACGGAAAGAAGGTTACTTCTGAGAGAGCTGAGGCTATTTTGAAAACAGTAAAGCCACAGACGATAAAGCACATGCAGTGATTGTTGGGGCTATGTAACTATGTGATAGCATGGGTCTTTGATTATAGCTCATACATAAGGCCCTTACTGCAAGCTCTAAAGAAAGCACAGGCAACTCAAGAGAAAATAGTTTGGACTGAGGAAATGGAAGAAGGGTTTGATTAATTAAAAACGGCAATTTGCATAGCTCCAGTTGTAGGGATTACTAATTATGCTGAAGAATTCTTTTTGTTTTCGCACACGGATGGCACTGTTATGACAGCAGTCCTCATGCAAAGAACCACTTTGGGGTACACGCCCCGTGCATATTACAGTGGGATTCTAGACCCAATAATGAGCGGTCACTTTCCTTGCAATCAGTCAGCCACTGCACTCAGAATTGAGAAGGCTGCCAGTATAGTTATGGGGTGTTCTATGATGTTATCTGTTGAACATGCATTATTTGGCATTTTGGAGAAACCTAAGGGCGCAGTGACATCTCAAAGGGCTACTGCCTATGAAGTAGTCACATCAAATCTGGCGATTAAAATAGTCTGATAGGGAATAGTGAATCCTGCCATGTTTGTAGCTGAACCACTGGCAGAGGACGAACATACACATGATTGCGTGGACTATGAAGAGTTCTATGATGAAATCCCAAGGGTAAAAGAGAATGTGTTGGCAGCTGGGGAGATTCTTTTTATTGATGGTTCTTCGAGAATCGATCAAAAGGATGGACAAAGATATACAAGTGCTGCTGTGGTAAAGCACACGGCCAATAGGGAGTTTCAAGTGTTGGTAAGCACACGGCTGCCATCTCGCTTTTCAGCGCAGGCTGCAGAATTAGTGACATTGATTTTCGCGCTCGAGAACTACGCAGACCAGGAAGTAACAGTGTACAGTGACTCTGCCTATGTGATGTCGACGGTGCACGCAGGGCTAGCACACTGGAAAAGGAGGGGCTACCTCCGAGCAGACGGTACTCCAGTGCAACATGCAGCCCTATTGGACAGGCTTATTAACGCACTACAACTCCCAGTAGCCATCACAGTCGTTAAATGTGCAGCTCACACGAAAAGGGTAGATTTTATTTCACGTGGAAATCAAAAAGTAGATGAGGAAGCCAAACGTGTTGCATATTCAGATGACATTATGTCATCTGAAACACTGAATGTGAATAAAAGCATGGTGGTGATGATGAGTGTGTCTGATTGTTATAACAGCCTGTCTAGAAATCAATTGAGAGAGATCCAGGGGGAAGCACCCCAAGATGAGAAAAACATATGGACGCGGAGAGGGTGTTCTTTAAACCCCTCTGAAGCGATGTGGCGACAAGACAGTACTGGTAAACCAGTGACACCTGTAGCCTTATTAAGGGTGGCGTTGGATCAGCTACACTACCCTGCGCACACAACTAGAGATAACCTCGGTGCAATGATTGCAGAGGACTGGTTTGTTCCAAATTTAATAGAACACGTTGAATTTTATGTAGTAAGGGGGAGTTATTCCTAGAACTAGTGGCCCCTTTCAGCATTTGCATATCGACTATGTCGACATGCTGCAAGTATGTAATGGATATAGATATATGATCGTAGTGGTATGTCCTTTCTCGAGGTGGATTGAGACTGGACTGTGTACACGCCCAGAGTCCACCCATGCAGCAAAATGTGTAGTACGAGAAGTGTTTCCCAGATGGAGAATATGTGAAATATTGAGATCAGATAATGGCCCTCATTTGTTAACAGTCTTTGAGCTAATAAGCTTGTTGCTTGGCATAAAACACAAGTTTTCATCGGCTTATCACATGCAAGCGAACAGTGTCTTTGAGAGGCTCAACGGCTTGCTTAAAGAAAGAATAGCCAAATTGAAGCTTACTTTGAAGAAAGGATGGTTGCATTGCCTACCACTGGCATTGTACGCGTTCAGAAAAAAGCCAGGTTCAGACCACCATCTTACCCCACATGAAATAGTGACAGGGAGGCTTATGAGGACACCTCTCATACCTCCGGCTAGGGTTAGAAGTGATGCCCAGTCAACTGCAGAATTGTTTGGAAAGGAGCTACGCGATAACCTTATTTGTATACCTTCAAGTATCTCTGTCATTTCAGAACAGCTCAAGCGAAAAGGGTATGGGGCAGCGCAGAACACAGAAGGAGATGCTTCAACAAGTGGAACTAAAGAATTATGTCTTCCCAAACCTTTCCCCGGAGGTGCAGTCCTACTCCGCAATTTCACTAGAAAGTGGCACAAACCTCGCTTTAACAGCCCTCTCATTGTGGAAGACGTCACACCGTCTGAAGTCAAGGTGCAAGGCAGGTGCGCTTGGACTTTCCTTGGTGACATAAAGGTCTATGCTGGAGAACCCCCTTTACAGCCACACCCATCGGAAACAAGCATTGGGGAAGAACCACAGCACTTGCAGACTAGATCTATGGTGAGGAAGAAGGACGCGGAAGCTGTTGAATAAAGATAAAGAGTTCATTGGACTGTGGTTTATTTCAGGACACTCTTTTCAGTCACTTAAAAAGGAGTTAAGAGAAGTTATTGTGTTCTTGAGTCACAAGAGTTTGTTGACATTGGACTGAGGCATGCTTAAGCCTTGATTGAAAAGAAGAACAAAAGCCAAATCTGGAGTTCCTTTTCGACAAATGGAAAAGGGAGCAGAAGCCAGATTTCTCACTGAGTTCCTGTTCAGAGGCATGCATAGTGGTGCCCAATGACAACGTTTCACGGGTTGTTCTTGCAGTTATCGCGCTCATATCGTGCGCATAGCCTGCGCTTGTGGGGGAGAACTACTAGTGTTCATGTTTTCTTGCAAGATCCTAAGAATGGTACAATTGTGAGGAGATTGCTCATAGCAATTATTGAACATATTCTCCAGCTTCCTGAGTTCAGTGGGGAGAACACAAATGCCCCTGTCACCGGATAATGCACACAGACTGGTCAGCCTAGTATTCTATTACCTGATCGAAGAGTTCCCGCATCTTGTTGCGAGGCAAACCAATGTCCGAACATTCCTGAGAGACCCACGAAACAATGCAGGGTTTAATGAAATTCAGAGAGATATTATCATACAAGTGAACGGGTACTCTGCAAGAACATTAAGAACTGAATGAGACTTTCTTTGAGGGACAGATCCGAGGTCTACTGGTTAAAGAACTTTTGTTTCATCCTGAAAGAAAATCATCATGTCGTCTGGTGAAAGGCCAATTCGTAGCATTCATTGGGAATTTGTGTTCCTCATTCAGTGAGCAGTCTGCTGATCAAGGAGATGTACAGAGCCGATTCAGCAGCTTCCAAAAGTAGTGCATAATGTTGCCCCATTAAAAAGTGTTTGTCCTTCCTTAAAAAAGAAAAATGGGCAGCATTAGTAGCAATATCGTCATGCCAGATCCTGAGAGATGTCCACAATGTATAAAAAGTCATTGCTGTAAGTGGACATATCTCTGCATGATTTATGTTTGCATTTTGTTCATAGTGATATTGTTTTCACTTACAGTGCGTATGTCCTATTGCACAGATGTAAGTGGGGCAAAGACTCCTCTGTATCCTCCTGTGGAAAAGAAGAGTACCAATGTGGCAACTACAAGACAGTTGAAACCTTATGTGATTATTCCTACTTTAGAGATACACACGAGAGCACCTGGTCCTGTGATGAAGAAACCTGGGATACCTTTTTGAAAGAGATCACCTATAGAGATTATGCAAGACATTTTGATGCCTAAATTTTATGTTTATAGGATGAAACTTCTGGAACTTTCCCCTACACAGTACATGTAAACACACTCAGTCCACTGATGAATGCGTCTATAAGTGTTCTAGTGAAGAAGAATTATGCTGACATGTTACATGAGATGGTCAAAGAAGCTCGTAAGAAAAGATCCAGGCCTAAGAGTAGTGCTAGGGAGGATGATAATGAGCTAAATGATTACCTGAACAGTACAGCACATTTGGGGAATACTATATGGTATCAGCAAATGAAAGATGTGGGAAGGAGGACCTCGAAGGAAGAATGCTTTGTATGTGCACTCCTGCCTTATAGCATGGAGAAGTGTAAACTCTTCATAGCTATTGAAATAGACGTCCAGACAGCACATTGCATATCGCATATAGCACTTTGCCGTACAAGAGGCCATTTCATGGGTCGAGATGCCTATCTCAAATGGGCAACTGAATGGAAAGATCCAGATGAAGATGACTATGTCCAGGACACAAAGACAAGGAACAGAGCTCACACTAAGAATCACGTGATCAGATAAAAAAAGCCTGGAGTAAAAGGAGCTGGAATCAGATGGGAAGTAAAGGAAGACTTGAGAGTCCAGGAAAAGCTGCAGAAGAAATTTGTAGATTGAAGAACAGAGGCCAAATGCAGATTTGCCAATCAGTGCTATCACCTGATGGATGGGAAGGAGTGGTCATCTGCAGAGCTTGGGTGGTCATTGGTTGTTATCAGCCAGTCATTGATATAGTGCAAAATGGATGCAAGCCACTATGGCCAAGACTTGCTAAGCTACTGAAATGGGTCGAAGATGCAGGAAGACCCTTGCAGATAGTGCCATTGGAGAGTGCAAAGCTGTGCTTCAGAAACAATAGCACAAGAAATGTTGGAGAGAACCAGAATTGTGGACGTGTCTTTGAGGTACCAGGAATGAAACTTGGAACAGCAGTGATCATGGATCATTATTGGGCTTGTGGTTACAGAGCATATAAGAGGCTATCCAAGTATTGGGGAAGACAATGTTCACTGGTGAATGTTCATGCATTGGTGATTCCTAAAAGTGACCTGAATCTTGACAGTTTTCCGAAAGCAGTTGCACACCTGAGGAAGAAGAGATCTGTGGAGCTCATCAATCGAATGAAGAGGGAAAATTGTTTCTCTACCTAGTCAATAGAAGCTTTTGATGCCATTCCGTATGAGCATAGACTGTTCAGCCAGACTTCATCAGTCTTCACATTGATCTTCATGCCGAGAATCCAGGTTGGAGCGAATACCAAATGGCTGCAGATTACCAGATGGGAATTGCTGCAAACGATCAATACAACCATAAAGGGATTCAATGCTATCCGAGAGGAGATGAGAGCCATACGACTAATGACTCTTCAAAACAGATACGTCTTAGACATGATCACAGCTATGGATTGAGGTGTTTGTGCAAAAATCTGAGAATCATATTGCACATTAATATCTGCTCATGATGACGAGAATGAAACCTTGAATGAGGCCATAGAGATGCTTCGAAAATACACATCCAGATGATAGATGAAGTAGAGGACATTGCTGATGACAGTTGGTTTGGAACACTCTTTCCATGGATTCCACAATGGATGGCAGATATGTTCAAGTTCCTTGGAGCCCTGATCATGCTGGTGTTGCTTGGATTCTGTGTGATCAATATAATAATCACACAATGCAAGAAGACAGCAAAGAAATCCATAGGAATGAAACTCATGATCAATGTTGAATCAGGATGGAAGGCTAGAGACTTCACAGATGAAGAAATCAGAGATTTCGTAAAGGCCAGTATCCATGCATCTGAAGGAACGAAATTCATGTCTCCAAAGAACCATAAGAAGTATGAGAGAAGATGGATCTATTGCAATCCAAAGGACAGTGCATGCTCATGGCATGGAACAAGGATGAACATGTAAAATCAGTTGTATTCCTGAAGGGAGTCATAAAGATATGGATCCCTAAGAAACATTTCTTCAGACAAGGATGTCAAGATGTGAAGGATGATGAGAGAGTGGTCGATGAATCGCCCAGAGGGGGGGGAGTGTAGAGAAGGAGCCAAGTACCCCCACCTCAACCACGTCACCCATATTGCCTATATGTTGGGAACCAGAGTGTGAGACACGTGCGCTACCAGTAAGAATACCAATACCAAAGAGAATCCTGGAAGCAAGGTTCCCATTGAGAAAACCATATGTGCATATGAGAAAATACGATGGCCATTTGAATGAAATCCCGGAAGAGGCAGAGTAAATGAATGACCAAGACGAATGGTGATGTCATACACAGTCGAGCTGACGTACATAGAAGAGATGCACAGACAAGAGAATGAAGATATTCTATAAGGCATCAAGGATAAGTTATATCTTGGGACCAAGGTGAAGAAGCTTATGCCACAGAAATGATCTATTGCAGCCCAAAGGATAGTGCATGCTCATGGCATGTAACAAGGATGAACATGTAAAATCAGTTGTATGCCTGAAGGGAGTCAAAAAGATATGGATCCCTAAGAAACATTTCTTCAGACAAGGATGTCAAGATGTGAAGGATGATGAGAGAGTGGTCGATGAATCGCCCAGAGGGGGGGGGGTGTAGAGAAGGAGCCAAGTACCCCCACCTCAACCACGTCACCCATATTGCCTATATGTTGGGAACCAGAGTGTGAGACACGTGCGCTACCAGTAAGAATACCAATACCAAAGAGAATCCTGGAAGCAAGGTTCCCATTGAGAAAACCATATGTGCATATGAGAAAATACGATGGCCATTTGAATTAAATCCCGGAAGAAGCAGAGTAAATGAATGACCAAGACGAATGGTGATGTCATACACAGTCGAGCTGATGTACATAGAAGAGATGCACAGACAAGAGAATGAAGATATTCTATAAGGCATCAAGGATAAGTGACATCTTGGGACCAAGGTGAAGAAGCTTATGCCACAGAAATGATGAAGATATCAAGCTGTTTTACATGTGTACAGATGCAGAGAAATGCAAGCAGAGTATTCTTGAGGCTAGCTTTATAGTGAATAGATTGCGGCATGCGGCAATATATACATATATGCATAAAAAGTAAAAGGTGGATATTTCCACTACATGTTCTAGCAGAGCTGGATTAAAAAAGGAAGGCTTCATTCTCAGTGTGTCGCAGTAGGAAAACAAATGAATTAAAAGTGAATCTCAGAAAGGCAAGGTCGGATGAGCCATAAAGCCAAGACAAGAAGCCAAGGTCTTATCAGGCTGGAGTGAGCTGACATTGGATACAAAAGTGTGTGAAAGAACAAGCTCCTGTTCAGAAGGCATGAACAAAACAACGAAGACGTCAGAGGTCTATCAGAAAATAGTATTTTAATGCACTAAAGGCTTGAAATCACAGTCTACAGTCACATGGACAGATGAAGTTGGACGAACAGGACTATCACACCTACGCATGAGCGCAGAGCGTGCCTTCACTCCCCTATATTCTCCAGAGCTAAGAACACTCCCAAGGACAAGTTCAAAGTCTTAATTGCCAGCAGACCACTGAGATGATGATAGAAGGATATGCTAATTGGTGGGAAGCTCTGTTTTAGATGAGCTCACAAGCACCTGGAGTTCCAAACTGCTTGCTGCTAGACGTAGGTGGAAAAGTACTGACGAAGGTTAGAGTGCCAACCAATTGTAGGGGACCACGTAATTAAGGGTCCTAAAGTTTGTGTAGCCAATGGGACGTTGTGTATTTAGTGACATACATAGTGCCCATTTTAAAGGGAGGGCTTAGTTGCCCCACATGATGTTAAGAAACCATTTGCTTTCATTCACTGTCCCATACTAGTATAGAACGTATACTTCGGGCCTCATTACACGGAAGGCGATGAACCATGGCGCTATTAGCGCCATGGTTCATGCCGGTAAAATACCGGCACCGCCTTGGTGGAAAGGGGAATTACCGCCCTATTCCAAGGTTGGCAGGGCGGTAATTCCCCCTTCCACCATTGCCCTTCCCCATTCCCATTTTTGCCCCATAGGGCATAATGGGAATGGGGAAGGTACTAATTACGGCACCGCAAAATTGCGGTACCCTAATTAGCTCCCTGGTCCCTTTTGCGGGTTGGTTTCAACGCCTGCAAAAAGCAGGCGTTAAATTCCCCAACCCGCAAAGGGACCTCGTAGTACGGCAGTAAGGGTTAACGGTCACCGTTGCCATTAACGGTGACCGTTAACCCTTACCGCCGTCCGTGTAATGAGGCCCTTAGACATTCCCTTAGACCCAATTACTTTCTCCAATAGTTTTTTGCAGTTTGCCACGTAGGATGACGTTAGTAATATGTAGGTTAACATCATCAATGACGATTATTTGGTATAAAAGACTGTTTATTTGTAATGCACTGAGAGAATTTGCGCTGAGACCTCCGTTGATGTCCATTGTACTCCCTGTTTTAGATAATTGATATTAAAACATTTATCCTTTTTGCCAACTACCTGATTCGTTTTGATTATTGATGTATGAGTAAGGTCTGCATTCCCATCCATCTCCAGGGTAGTGCTACTCATTTTAAAGGGCTGGAGATCACCCAGTTCACTATGTACATCCAGAAGTGTAAACATCTAAAACCATAGACCACGACTAATGAATGCACACATAATATTCCAGAAAGTTGAACCTAATCAATACGGTTCCTTTGCCAAAGGCGAGCATACTTTAGTAGTGCATCAAGCCAAGCTGCGCACCAGCATTTGCTAGGGCAGAAAATAGTATTGCATGCAGGCATTTAAGTCATACAGAGGAAAGATGTGTAATTCTGCTGAAATTAAGCTATCTCTGCATACACATGGGAGTAGAATGCTGCAAGAAATATTGAATTTCAGAAGACGTCCATAAAATATGAGTAAACGTTGATTTTTCTCTGCACACTGCCTGCCTCTTATATGTATTTAGCACTACATTCTGCTGCTCCCAGACGTCCCACTTTGATGTTGCTCGTCGACGTGGATTGATTTTCAAAGACCTTTTCAAGGCCTAATTCACAGAAGCGTTTTATAATGGCACAATCCCATAGGAAAACTGTCATTTGGTAAGTGTCACTAGAGAATTGTTCTGAGACTATTTGGATCATGTCACATGACATGTCAGACGTTGCTACACTCTGCTGTCCTCGCTGCTGTAAGTATTCGTGCCAGGAGAATAGTGGTCACTCCGAAGTACTGTGTTTGGAGAATTACGGTCTCCCCATGATGTTGTGCCCGCAACATGGCTACAAGGTGCTGCCCCATTCCATGTGGAACCGCATCTGCACTATAAAATGTCCATTAGGTGCAGTGAGATTCAATGTTCACCGGATAATGTGCCATTAAATGGCTTGCATTTGATGTCCCATTAAATGCATAGCAGATCATGGTCTTCCAGGTACTAGCCAACGCTTACTCATTTTAAAATTCCAAAGAGGGCGCCATGCAATTTTCACCAGAATCTGTCCAATGAAATAGCTTACAGATAATGGACCATTCCATACAGGTATCTTCTGCGAATTAACCTACATTTAATGTGCCTTTACATTCTAATCTGATGGTATCTATTAGATACTGTGGCACTAAACACATGTCTGGTAATGTGCCTTGAAATGTTCACTGCCTGTGATACTGTGATACCTGTTTATTCTGTTTCTGCAACATGAGATGTGTAATGGATAATGCTCACACAATGTGCTGTCATGTGTAGGGAGCAGAGGCCTTAAAGTCGATTATTTGCACGATCTCGGACACTTTTGGTTCATTGGTTTCACCTGCACCTTCTCTTAGAAGTTTCTAAGAAGTTTCCACTTAGACCTGTGGCTGTGTATTGCCCACTTGCATTGGACATTTCCTTTTCAGACAGTTTTGCTGATATAATTCATGACGCTATTGCTTATTCCAGGAAACTGCTCCCACTCGGTTCAGTACCTGGGTTGCTCAATTGTGACCACATACATCCATGTAGTTACTTTATGGGGTATGATACATTTCTATGTTGACAATGCCATTTTCTTCCCCAACTCAACCTATACTTTTTCTCTCTTGAGTCTCAGTATATCTTCCCTACAGTGTATGTAGCAATTCCGATTTTAAAGTTTACAGGCAACTTAAATTAAAAATAATATTTTAATATATCACCACAGGTTAGGAGTTGTCAGGCGAGACACCTACCTGAGCCTACTGTGTGATTTCAAAAATGTAAGCGCTTTTTGGCAAAAAAGTTTTGCATTTTCTTAACCCATGAAATTCACAGTTTCTTAAGATTGTACTTATATTTTTGAAATGGCAAGATTAATGTGATGGGACTCCACCTGTGCACTATTTTAGAAATACATGTGTACTCTAGCACCTTGAAGCGTCTTTTGTGCTAGATGGAATTACAAATGAAGATCTTAGACCAAATAACCGGACAGACTCCAGGAGTGTGACAAAGTATGACTTTATTCTCACTGAATAAAGCAGGGAGAACTGACAGGCATCGCACACAGTAACTCGATTGCATAGAGGTCTTATACCCCAATATGCGTCATCTATCTTGTCATCCTACGTGGCAAACTACTAATCTGTCAAAGGAAGGGATTGGTTAAGGGAACATAGCTACATATAAAACACATACAAATTGATACATCATTGGCTTCCCCTTATCTGTAGGACACACCTTGAACTACCTCTAAATATGTATAGTACTGATTATAGTGGGCAAAATAGCAGCGAGTTGGTCTATGCAACATTATATAGCAGGTTGCCCCTTAGACCCACTGATTGGCTTGCATACTACCCCATCCTTGGACTTTCTGCTCTCTAGCAGCATGTATATGAAACAAAACCGAGGTGCTTTGAATTGTGTTAAATCACTCCCTATTCTCCCAATTAATCCATCATCCCTCATTAGTCGGCCATAAACCAAAGTCTTTCGTCTGTAGTTGACCTTGTGGCCTGCTCACTGTCCTGGAATATTTGAGGGGGTTTGAGCACTCCACTATCTTCGTCGGATGGTCTAATGAATAGCCCTGGTCTTCAACTTCTAAGTCATATGTGAAGAGACCACAAATGTGTCCATTTCAGCTTATACTTTACTGTTATTTGATTCAATCATGCACAGTGCTGTTACTCTGCTTGGCCTCTAGAGACTTCCTCACTCTATCTTGCACAGACTTCATACACTTTTAATTGTCCAATATACTTTGGCAATTGCAGATGTTTTCTTCTTAAATCTAAGAGAACTGTGTCCTTTGTTTATAGCTGATCCTGTTTAACTGGCCTTGGTCTTCCAATTATCCTTAAAATAGCATCCTTGATCCGAGGCCAACATAGCCCTCTTGTTCTGCACACAGGGTTTTCCAGCTTCTCCTGATTCTGCAGCCTTGGTCTGTTTCTGAGGTAGCCTGGTTGAATTCGACATGAGCCAGTGTCCAATTTCCTATCATGGCCCTACTTGCCATGTTATATATTCCGCTATAGCAAGCCTCTATATGTCTCATCTATCTTGTGTTACTGCATATTTACAGTTATTGGCCAGTAAGTTACTTCATCTTCTTTGTTTTCATAATGAAGATTGTCCAGGCTTAACAGCTCAGGCAGTCTTGATTCTATTAAAGACAAGGAGGCGAGCATTATGCTTTAACTTCTTTAATTACTGCTCCCACAGCAATCCAACAAAATAACATTTTTTTAAAAAATGTGTTTAACTTGATAACACTGTTGTACACTTCCAGACTCGCTGGAAGCTTCCCATAAACATAGGGGTATCACAGTTAGAAAAAACAAACCACAGTCCTTCTGAATTACCAATACGCACAATCCTGTGTGCCTAAGTAGTCCTCTAAGCCTCTCCTTTGTCCAATCAGGACTACCCCAGAGCTATAAGAGGAGACCCAGACTGTCCCCAAATCTTCTTTCTTTGGCTGGCGACCAGTCTTTTAGTCCAAACTTCACTGTCAATGCGAACTCCACAAATAGTGCGGCTGCAATCCTTCCTCTCGCCGAACCTCTGGCGCAGAGACGATGCTGAACAACTGTCACTCACAAACTTTATTCATGTCTGCTTCTGGTCTTCCCCTACAATCAATAGGAGACAAGATCATAAAGGGGGGGTTCTTACTCAACACAAGATCATATAGCAGTTCATGCCCTGTCATGACCCACAGGGTGGGATATAATGCTCGCCTCCTTGTCTTTAATAGAATCAAGACTGCCTGAGCTGTTAAGCCTGGGCAATCTTCATTCTATGACCAGATGGAGGCGTGCATTATGCTTGTTCAAAGTCGTTCATTACTCTATTAGCAATCTCTGATACGGGCTTAAAATAGAAAGTTTTAAAAGTGCGTTCATTAGACCAATCGGCTGACTTCATAATGTCCTGCAAGGATACGCCCGCTGCAAATGCGTTGGATGCCATAGCGCCTCTTGCTGAATGCGCGCCAAACTGCGACAAATCTATTCCGGCCCTTTGCATAACTTCTCTAACCCATCTCGCAATTGTGGCGGTCGCTACTGCGTGGAAAGGCTTTCTACGCGCAATCAGTAACTGCGTTACTCCTCTAGGCCTCAGAGCCGCTGTAGCTGATTCATAGTCTTTGATGCACTACGCTGCGCAAAGCTTAGCATTATTAGGAAAATAGGGATATGAAATAACGGAAAAGTCTGACTTTGTTCTATTTGCTATGCTGAAAGCCACTCCGTCCGGGTAGAAGATCTTTCTATCTATCTCCAAGGCTTTCACGTCTGAAACTCGTCTACACGCTATAAGACATAGAAGCATGGCTAGCTTCCCTGACAATTGAGAACGAGACAGATCCCTATTATCTGGCCAGGATGTAAATAATAGAAATACAGCACGCACATCCCATAAAACTGAGTATTTAGGTTCTGGTGGCTTCTTTAGCCTCACTCCCTTCAAGAGCCTAATCACTGCGGGGTGTTCCCCTATCGGGTGTCCCTCTACCTTGTCATGACCCACTGATATGGCGGACCTGAGCACTCCTAACGTCCTGTAAGCTCAGCCCTCGCTGAACTTCTGAGCTAGAAAGTTCAGCATGTGCACTACAGGGGCCGAAACGGGATCAAAACCGATGGTTGAGCAGTACGCCGACCATCGATCCCAAGTGGAACCATAGCTCCTAATGGTGGAAGGTGCCCATGAGCTCCTGATGCAATCTGCAGCGCACTGCGAAATGCCTGGCAACTCCCAACGTCGCCTGAAACTCTGCACGCCAGTAGCGTCAGTGTACCGTCCGCTACGAGCGGGTGAGACTGATCGTCGGGGCTCTGCAGTAGGTTCGCTCTGTGTGGAATCACACTCGGAAAATACGTAGAAAGTTCCATCACTACTGGAAACCACGGCTGAGATTTTCACATTGGGACTACTAGAACCAGCTCTGCCTGATCTCTCCTCACCTTCGCTAACACTCTCGTCAGCATGATAAATGGGGGAAAGGCGTAAAGGACTCCTCCCGTCCATTGCTGGAGGAAGGCGTCCGTCCCTACTGCTTCCGGGTCTATCCTCCAGCTGTAGAACTTGGATAATTGCGTGTTGAGCCTGAATGCAAACAGGTCTAGGCTCAGCGGACCCCACAGACGCTGCAGCCTGTCGAAGATGGATGGGAGTCACCTCCAATCGCTGGAGTCTACCAGATATCGTGAATTCCAGTCCGCTACAATGTTCTGAGCCCCTAGTAAGTATTCTGCTGATATCGATATCTGCTGGAGTAAGCAGTGATGCCAGAAATCCTTTGCTAACTCCGCTAACATTCTGGAAGATGTTCCGCCCAGCTTGTTTATATACCGAACCGCCGAAATGTTGTCCATCTTGAGAAGGACACAGCAGTTGACTCGGTCTCTGGTAAACGCTTTCACTGCAAAGGAACCTGCCAAAAGTTCCAGTCAGTTGATGTGGAGCTTCAGCTCCTCTTGAGACCATTTCCCTCCCGTCTGGAGGACTCGCAGCGGGCTCCCCAGCCTGCTCTGCTGGCGTCTGACTCTACTACTAAATCTGGGGTATCTCCGAAGATCGCTCTGCCGTTCCAGGCTTCCATGTTCTGCAACCACCACTGGAGTTCTGTCATGGCTTTGTGGTCTAGGGACACTAGCTGATGATAGCCTAACCCTCCCCGAAGGTGCCTGATTTTTAGACGTTGAAGGGCCCTGTAGTGTAAGGGACCTGGAAATATGGTTTGGATCGAGGCTGCTAGCAAACCCACTATGCGAGCTAGATTGCGAAGCGAAATAATTTTCTTCGCTATAACCCCTTTCAGTTCCTTCCGAATCGCTCACAGTTTTTGCGATGGTAATTCCAGGACTGCTTTCTTGGTATCTATCACGAAACCCAGGAATTCTATTCTCTGAGCGGGGCGGAGATCTGACTTCTCGGAATTGACGATGAAGCCGAGGGATGTCACTAGGGTGCATACCCACTCTGCTTGGACTTGTAGCTGTGCGGCACTCTGACCCAGAATCAGTATATCGTCTAGGTAGATAATGGGCCTCATTACGACCCAGGCGGTAACTTACCGCCTGGGTCGCACCTTTACCACCATGGCGTAAACTATGTTTACGCCATGGTGGTTGGCGGACTTACCGCCCCATTCCGAGGTTGGCGGGGCGGTAAGTCCCCATTAACCCATTTTCCCTTCCCCATTCCCATTTTTGCCCCATAGGGCATAATGGGAGTGGGGAAGGCGTTAATTACGCCACCGTAAATTACGGTGGCGTAATTAACAACAAGGTCCCTTAGCGCCATGGATTTTAACACCTGCTAAAAGCAGGTGTTAAAACCTCCATGGCGCTAAGGGACCTCGGAATCAGGCGGTAAGGGTCGGCGCTGTTTACGCCGCCGTAAACCCCTTACCGCCTGGGTCCTAATGAGGCCCAATAGTTCTTATGCCCCTTTTGCGGATGGCTGCTGCTACCGGGCGCATAAGCTTGGTGAAGGCCCACGGGGCGGACGCAAGACCGAATGGTAGGCAGGTGAACTTCCACACTTCGGCTCCCCACCGAAAGCATAGATAGCACCAATGATGCTCTGCAATCTGCACTGTCAGGTAGGCGTCTTTGAGATCTAGCCGAACGAGCCAATCTCCCGCTCTGAGAAGGTCTCGAAGGAGATGAATACCCTCCATCTTGAAATGTCTGTATACAACCCATTTGTTTAGACTTTTCAAATTTATCACAAGCCTGACCTTTTCTCCTCTGCGCACGAGAAACATGTTGCTGACAAAGCCCGGTCCCACCTGTAGCTCTCTTTCTATAGCCCCTTTGGCCGCTAGGATGTGCAATTCGCTGAAGAGCTTAGCCTCTTCGCTCTGGGAATTGAACATAGGAATTGGAGCTTGCGCTTGAGAGGGAGTTCCTATAAACTCTAGGTGCATGCCCAATACTGTCTGGAGAACCCACGCATCGCTGGATAGCGCGCGCCACGCTTGCCAAAACTCAGCTGTCCTGTCCCCTGTTCTGACAGAAACTGATGTAAAAGTCACCACTCGGGGCTCCCTGCTGTCTGTATGCTCCTCTCCCTCTCCTGCTTCTCGGGAAGCGGCTCCTCGCTGGGAAGAAACTGTCTTGCTGCCGCGAATCCCAGTACTGCGACCTTTGGTTCTGAGGTCTTCTGTTGGAGGGGAAACGACCAGACGCTCGACCTCTCTGGCGCCCGGTCCCAGCAAAAACACGCCCGGGAAAGATCCTCTTGATGGAGTTTTGCACCTTCTCAAGGGCTGAGTATGTGCCTACGAATTGGTTCATTTCTTTCGCGAACGCGTCCCCAAACGACATACCCCTTCGCCCCTTCTCCTGCTTCGTAAGAAGCCAGGTCACTCAACTTGCTGTCGATCTTTAATAGAACTCTGTGCCTCCTCTCTGAAGAGAGAGCGCAGTTTCCGTTACCTAGCAAACAGACCGCGCGTTAAGCCCAGCTAGCTAGGATCTGGGGATCCACCGGAGTGCCTGTGTCCATGGCTTTTTTGGCCAAGTCCATGATCTTTGCGAGGGGCCCGGAGAGGTCCAGCAACATATCCTGGCAACCTGGCCATGCTCTGCCCCCCCCTTTTCTGACATCCTTGGCAGTTTTCGTTACGAAGGTAACCATTTTTGGGTCGAGGTCCGGTGTATCAGTAACTTTGCCTGGCAATTCTGGTCTGGGACACTCTGCCCGCATTTTTGATCTTACCTCTCGGTCAAGAGGTTTTCTGATGTGGAGAGTCATATACTGGGCGACTCTGGGTGATGGAACCCAGTCTGTAGACCTAGGATGCCTTATCGCTTCTGGATCGAACATGTCTCCCAAGGGTTCCTCCTCTGGGAACTGATCCTGCGGTCCGGGCTGATGAGGGGTGATATCCTCATCCCCGCTCTCGTCGTCTGGAGTGTATCCGCCATCCTCCTCGTCCCCTAGATTGTACACCCCTGGGGCCGGGGGTCGAGAGCCTGGCACTGTTGACCTTTTAAGAAAAGCCTCCTCAGTCTACTGACTGGGTCAACTGGCTCTTGAGGTATCAAGCCTACCTCTTCTGGTCTGCTCGGGGGCGTCACAGAGTCTCTGCTCTGCCGAGCCTTTTTACAGCCCTTCTGATCAACCCCTGGACTGGGGTGTCTCCTTGAGCTCCCCTCGCCAGGGCTCAGAGCCCTTCTCTTCCTGGACTGGTCTTGCTCGGCTCTTTGCTTGTTCAGCATAGCCTCCAATTGATCAAGTCTCTGAGAGAGAGGGAGAACCCCCTTCGAGACCGCCTGGGATAACGAATCCCCTAGGACCCTTTTAAAACTCAGACTAAGGTCCTGATCCTCTTAAATGTTCTCCATCCATTCCTCTGAGGATCACTCTGGTGATGTAGACCTGGATCTGGGCTCCTTAAAGTGTGCCATAATAATGCCAATGGGACCTCAAGGCCTCTATACTCCCTGTATAGATTTTTTTTTTTGAATGAGCCCGTTTAACAAAATTCTTATTTTATTATTTTTTTTTCAATGTCCAGCAAAAACGACACTCCAATATGCCCAAACGACTCTCCTGGAATTTTCCGTTCTAAATTGCAGTCTTCTTAAGCAACTCTTAAGAAACTCTGTCCACTGTGAATGTGCGTACTCCTCCTGAGCTTCTACCCGTAATTCGAAGCTTTGTGCAATGCGCGTGGGCTTCTGGGGCGTGCCTGCCCGCTCGAAAGCTCCCGCTGGGTCCTAGAGACCGCGCGACGGGACGCTCGACGAGTGCCCGTATATGCCGCCTATGAGGAGGCGGGGCCGGGGGCCTTGTGCGAGCGCGTTCGTTCGCGGCTCCGGCCCCGGCTCCTCCAATCTAACAACGAGAAAGAAGGAAATTCTCGGGCCGCGGTGGTGATGTTGTGAGAACCGAACTTTCTCACGCAAAGCTTACACGGCGGGCATCATTTCTCCCGCCCTTTGTACCATTAAGCGCATGTAACTAAACATATAAGCAGGCTAAACGCGCTTAAGGTATAAAGTATTATAAACTTATAGAAATAACAAAGAACGCTTCGTCATGAAGTGTACTTATCTCATGGGAGCAGCAACAAAGAAAGAGGATTTGGGGACAGTCTGGATCTCCTCTTATAGCCCTGGGGTAGTCCTGATTGGACAAAGGAGAGGCTTACAGGACTACTTGGGCACACAGGATTGTGGGTATTGGTAGTTCAGAAGGACTGTGGTTTGTTTTTTGTAACTGTGATACCCCTATGTTTATGGGAAGCTTCCAGAGAGTCTGGAAGTGTACAACAGTGTTATCAAGTTAAAAAAAAAAAAAAGTTATTTTGTTGAATTGCTGTGGGAGCAGTAATTAAAGAAGTTAAAGCATAATGCTCGCCTCCGTCTAGTCATAGAATAACGTTACCTTTGGGTACATATTTCTCTTGGTGCTTCTGTTAAATCACCATTCTTGAGGATTTTGATATCGTTTCAACATAGATTCATATATCTTCTTCATGACATCACTCTGCCCTCGTCAGATTTCACTTAACATTCCATGTCCATATGTACATGCTGACATCCTTCCATGCGTCATCCTTCCACACTTTCAGGGCGATGGTACATTCTATATGGCTGTCTGAGTGCATGACGTCTCTCATACACTTGATGCGGTATCGGCATAACACATGGTGTCCCACATATAGCCCTTCTCCCGCTGTTCCATTATGACAGCAATGAGGGGCGGGAGTTAGGGAAAATGTGTCCACCTGCTCCGCTACACATGCGTGTTTTTTGTTAAATTAACTTTTGATTAACTTCCCTTATTATAGCCAATTAGAGAAAATCACATTTTCTCTAGTTAAATAAGTTGATATTGGGGTTATTGTGACCCAAACAATAAGCAAAAACATGTACAAACTTATTAAGATTATTTTTTTTATATTGGTTTGGTAAACTGTAATATGTCCATCTTTTACTTACATATAACTAACAAAATAGGTAAGGACATTTTCTTCCCTGCAAGTTAAAACAAAATCACTAAATAAATTAGGGTTTTGACTCAAATTTTGTTAAAAAAAGAAATCACAACTTTATTTTCAAATATAAATAAAAGGAGTTTAACTTGTTTTTTAAAACAAGTAAAACAATGTGGGATTGTTTCTATCTCTTAACCTATGAGTTTTAAGCTATATAGCAAATGAACATGTATATGTGTGGAGTATTCAAGCAAAAAGGTTTTTGTGGCACAACATGCCATAAAAAAAGGTTTAATCAACCACAATCATTAATATATTTAACCCATGAACATTAATCTAAAATCTGCCAATGTTCCAGCTTGTTTCCATGTCCAAGCTGGTAGTGTGTCCTTTGCTGTAAACCATAGCCTGTAAAATAGCCCAGCCCTGTCTACAGGCTATTGTCAAAGAAGACTAACCCTGAAAACTCTTGTCAATGCCTTCTTGTGAATGATGCATGTTCTTTCTGTTACTCCGCACTAACTCTTCCCAAAAGATATGTCAGTTTGCAACCAAGACCGGTTATTTTGGGAACACAAGTGCTTGTTTTGATTAACCTGAATAAAAAATACAATTCCGCATTTGGCTTTGAAGGTTGAACTAGCATTCCCCACTAGAGCCATCGCCCCTGAATCCGCCTCCTCAGGAGTCTAGCATTTATTGGAACCTCGTCATTGAGTTGTACAAAACTTAGTTTAACATGCGAGTTAAGAGCCCTGTAATGTCCAGCAACCTCCTCACATATCTTAAAGGATGTGCTTAGTCCTTTATGCAAATATCCCTAAAGTCAAAGAACTGGGTTTGTGCCTTGTTGGCACACCCCTTTCTACCATTCAAAGAATTAGAGCATTCTGCAACCAGAATACTGCATGTTACCATCTTTCAGTGGAGTATGAAAAATGCTAATGATAAGACAGAAATTATGAAATGCTTTAAATGTATGTATGATCAGGTTATCCTGGACTTTAATCTTAGTCATTGGTGTTTTCAAAGTTCTTCATGATCATCTCTCTCTTCTCTCAAGGTCCACTGTGCTTGGGAACAAGGACTTCAAAGCACAACAGGCCTTTTGTTGACGTTCAGTCTCTTTATCAATCCTTGCTGTGAAGTTACACTTCTGTGGTGAGTTGTCTGAACACGCCATATTTTCATGGCAGCGAAGCAAGCCATCAAAAACTAGGATGGTACAGGCACTACCAACTGTGACTTCTAGAGGGTGGATAAGGAGGGATCAGGCTAGCTCACTTTCCTCCCCAAGATGTGGTAATGCCCCATTAGATGTCACATTCCATTGTAGGAGTGAAACCCGAATAACTACAATACCAAGAGGAATTAGTAGGCCACAGTTACATTATTACCGAGAACACCTGGAGTCTACAAACCTGTGTTGTTCACGAGTTGCATTGAAACTGAAGTCAAGTCTTAGCTGTAGGAAAATGAGCGAGCAAGCCCTTGCAGACCCACAACGCCAGAAGCACTTTGCGTGATCTGCATCGCAACATTGTAGAAATGCTGCTGATCACCACAAAGCTGCTTTCCATGGGCATAGAGATTTCTAGATGGTGCTGCATGCATCAGGCACCTCTACAAACCTACAGACCTTCATAACTGGCAATGCCACTTATAAAGTAACAAACCACACAAAACCTCTTATAATAATGTAATGAGGGCAGTTAAGCAATCTCCGGTAAGTAACCAATCGGAGCTAACAATTCAAACCAAAATAGAGACTAGCCAGAGAAGACAATGGCGTGCTTGTGTGCCCAATATGTCATTTTAGTTTTCCTAAATCTTCTAAAGAACAGGACCTAAATGATCCATAAATTCGAATTGACAATGTTCATATTCTGTACTATTTATTGCCATAGAACAAGCCAAAACTTGAATCTAGTTAATCATTATTATATTATAACACATCCACAAATAAATCCTGTTGTCTGCCACAAATAAACATGTTGTCTGCCAGCACGTGTTTTGGCCTTATGAAGGCCTTTCTCAAGGCATATCGCCTTATCTTATGCTAATACTCTTTCTAAGATAAACTTGTGGTGGTACACCATTAATGCAGCTGAACGAGAGCGGGGTTCAGAACATCCACAATTTTAGGAGTTAGTTCAAAAGGATTGAACCAACATAATTAGACATGGCTTATATTTTGTTTTTAGGAACTGCCAACAGACTGCTATTGTGCTATTGTGAGGTACATACACTTATAAAGCCACTGCTGCCTGTTGGAAATGTAGGTTTCAGCAACTGTGCTCAGGAATGCACATGTGACCTTTTGTGCAAAATGAACAGCAGAATTAAACCTTTGAAGTACACACAATGTTTCTTTTTCTGCCAAAGACCAAACTTTAGGACTTTTTTTACTGCGGCTAATGACCAGCTCCACGGTATAGCCCAAGGAGGAGCCAAGGACTGTGAGTTGGGGAAAGATAATTATTCCAAGCAATCATGACACCTCTCGAGGTCTATAACACTATAAACACGTGATGTATGTCAACATCCTAGGAAACACAAAATAATTGAACTCAACATCAGAATATCGGAATTGTTCCCTTGGAAGTTTATTTTAGAAGGAGTATTTGAATAGGACATTGTGAGAGGTCGAAAGACGTGTTGGAAGACAACAGGAATTATAATATAATAATACTGAACTAGATTTAAGTTTTGGATTGTTCTATGACAATAAATAGTACAGATTCAGAACATTGTCAAGTAGAATTTACGGATCCTGTTCGTTGGAAGATCTAGCGAAACACACCATTTTGTTCTGTGGCTTATATTAAAGTGGTACTTGCAGTGTACTCCAGTGTCTTTGTTGCAGCCATACTAGCCTAAAATTTACTTTAGGAAGTGCCAAGAAAAGTCGACACTGCAATTCCTGTTTTTGTTACAAAATAGAGACTAACATATCAGGAGCGAGAAAAAGACACAAACCTCTGCCCGAGGAGTATAACAGGGGCTGGGAAGTCCAGTGAGGGAGCCGGAAGTGTCTGCCCAGGCACCCTTGCTACAAGGGGAGAAACCTGACGAAAGGAATCCAGACAAGAACTCTGGAAGAATGCGGATACAGCTTGGAAAAAGCTAGAAAACATCAGGCTGGGAGCGAAACGAGTCTAGAGACCGTGGAAAGAGAAGCTAACAAGGGCATTGAAGCATTCACTAACACATATTGAGGGAAATGTAAAGCCAAGCTCAAGGGAAAAGCCCAACAGTGGTTGTGTTAAGGCAGAGAGAAGCCCGAAAACAAGAGAACTGTTAAGCACAAATTATGGAGGAAGGTTCTATGGAAAAGGGGAACACAAAGAGCCCTGTGAAGGAGAGACCAGATTGGGAGTAACTCTCACAAAACCTTCCCAGAAGAACACTTTTGTTTTTGTTTATATATGAATAGAGTTGGACCTCTGAAGAGTTGGTTTGGTCCTCTTTTCTTTTGCCAATCCTTGTAATAGTTTGTGTTGGTCGACGGTAGCTGGGAGACTAAGGACTTGGTTGTTAACTGTCTTTTGGGCACTTTGTTTGGATATTCCTGTTCAAAATAGGGTGTCATAAAGATGGGCAAGGGCTTACAAGAGTAGGTTTAAACCTTTATGTTTTCGGTACTATGGATACCATACCTTATACACTGAAAGAACCCATCTTTGAGCTGATCCATTCCTGACACTGTTTACATTAGTCATATCCTTATTGGCTAAAGATTCAACCGCTAGTCCCTCTGTGTTTGCTCCAGCCCCTTCCTTGAAGCACTATATAAATAAAGGCATTGTTACAAATACCCTAATAAAGTATATATTGTCATTGCTCAGCTTTACCACAGTTCCCAACCAGCTTTAGTGTTCCTTTTCCAGACTTTCAAACTACATTCGGGGGCCTTCCATTGCTTTTGCCATGAGAGCTCCCACTAGCTTTCAATTTCTTGTGTAAGGTCCACTGGGAACCTGGACTTAAATTCCCAACAGGCCTGAGGAAAACCTTTGAACTCTTTATCAATATTGACTCTGAATTCGGACCTCATTCCCAACTGACCCGTGAATAACTGTCAATCTTTTTTGAGTGTCTGTTGGTAACTCAAACTGTAATCTCAACATGCCTTTGAATCAATTCCAATCCCCTTATCAACGCTTTTTGGGAAGCCAAGCCTCAATTCCTTATATATCCTGAGTTGTTTAATTTTCGGTGCTCTAGGAACTTCTTCTTTTACTTCCATTCAATAGTGCCTTTCTGCACCTTAACTCGCTTAATCATATTTGCTAATTTTCCCTTCTGGTTCCTCTCAGTTGCTGTTCTCCTCTCAGTTACTTTTGTTTGGATGTGTGCGTCTCCTCCTTCAAGTTCTACTTTGCTTGCTCTCTCCGAATCATCTTGTGTGCTTCTCCTTCCAGTGCAGATCCTCCCCATCTGGATCCCGCCTGTCATCACCTCTGCACTTCTCTCCTCTTGCAAGCGTTCGACTGGGCTTGCTTGGGGGGAATTTCTTCATCATCTGGCCTTCAAAGCTAAGATTTCCAGTTCTGGGCTCACGCTTCTTCCACCTTACTTCCTCTGCCAGTTGGTCAGCTCCCATGCATCCTCCTTTCTGTCGAGAGCTCCTCCAGCTGCTCTGCAGCGTTGGCTCATCAGGTGCTTTCTGTCTCACTCCTGAACTGCTCACAGCCATTTCTTGTTTCTCCTCTTGGTTTGCTCCACCTGTAGTCCTCACTGGTCAACAGTTTTTTTTGTGAGACATCTGGCATGGTTTTGCTCTGCCTCCCAGCTCCTCTTGCAGCAACATTCACCCATCTTCTACAAACATAGCCTGCCCAGTAGCTCCTCCTTAGCAACCCTGCCTCTTTCTTTGCCCATCCTTGCATTTTCTCTGGTCCATGTCTCGTGGGGTACATAACATGCTCATCTGCTCTATGGACTCTAAGGGAGTGGGCAAGCATGAAACAACATTCATTTTGATGTTTCTTTTCACTGCAGTTAATGATTAAACAAAGAAGGGTTGTAATGTAAGGAATAATCTCAATAGCATAGTTTATTTACTTGTTCCAAGACAGCCATAACAGAATAGTGTGATCAGTTACTGCAGTGATGTCTTCACATTAACAAAAATGCTGGCGAGACCTCAACTGCCCACTGAATTTCTATCCTCTACTGCTCTATGGTGTAGTATAGTTTCATGTGAGAAACTGTTTTGACTAATAAATAAAATGGGATTCTCTTCCCGATCTCTGTTTGGTGATCGCACCACAACTAAACGTACTCAGAAGGCATCAATTTGCAAGATGAAGCATTGTTTGAAATATATTGATTCAAACATTCTTGGAAGGATAGCTCAGGGGCAACGCGCTCGCCTTGGAAGCCAGACTACGCTGAGCAACACAGGTTCGATCCCCGGGTCCGTGCTTAGAAACCTCTGGGTATTAAGTGCATTATAAATAACCAATTCTAATTTTAAAAAAACAGGGTGTGATACAATGCATCTTTTGGATCTTGCAAAGCTTTTTTGGCAGTCTCACTCCATACCAGCTTGTTGGGCCTGCTTGTAGAAAGAATGTCTCTAGAAATACTGGCATCAGGGAACTGTGTGGCACAAGTATCTTGTAATATCGAATTAGTCCTAAAATTACCTAAGTTCTTTTTTTCTCCTCGGGCAATAGGAAGTATTGAATGACCAGCACCTGGGTGATAAGGCTGAATACTCAGATTCTCTCTTACCAAGTTCAAATGAGAACATTATTTCCTGTGTGTCCTGTACACATTTGGACCAATTTGGGTTGGAGTTCTATTGGTCTCCCTGCTCTATCTGGACTGTTCAGAATATTCGAGGGATTTCTTCCAAAAATTAGCTTAAATGGAGGAAAGCCAGTTGATGCTTGTGTGAGCTTCTTGGTGGAATGGGGAACCCTGGGCTACAGAGCATCCAAGTGTCCCCCATTTTCATCCACCACCTTCCTTTGAAGGTATGTTAGGTCGTATTAAATCTCTTGATAAGGCATTGCTTACAGTTTAAAGATGGATGTGCATAGGGATTTTGATCTGCATTGTTTTTCAAATAGAAAAGCAACAATACTCTCAAGTTGTTTGATACGATTTTATTTAATAGAGAAAACACTTCCGGATATCATGTACTATAGGATAACCAGATTGAACCTGACCCACTTTGGATGGTTCAAGGGATCCTATAACATCCAAATGCTGGGCTAGGGTTACAAGGTATCCTCTTCTTAATGGTTTTTCTTTCCACTTTAGCCCTTTACCGTACCTCAGCAGAATGAAGTTTCAAGTTAAATAGAACAATGGCAATATTCCCAAAGTAGTCTTTCATCCAATATTAGCACATGGACTCCATGGTAGACCTCCTAGGCATTAAAGGTGCCAGGAATGCAGTCTATAAACTCTGGTAAACACCTCATCACAAATATTCTGGTTTGAGTTGCAGCCTAAAATCATTCACCGTCTTTTTTTAATTGAAAAACATCATGTGTTTATAGAGTTATAGACCTTGCGCGGTGTCATGATTGCTTGGAATAATGACCTTTCCCCAAATCATATCCCTTGGCTTCTCCTCGGGCTATAAAATGGGGCTGGTCATAAATCCTGGTCAAAATGGCTTAATTTCGGCTCCAACATCATTACAGATCTTCATGTGTCATGAAGTTTGATCTTTGTCAGAAAAGGAAACATTGTGTGCACTTGAAAGGTTTCATTCTGCTGTTCATTTTGTACCAAATGTCACATGTGCTTCCTGAGCACAGTTGCTGAAATCTACATTTCCAACAGGCAGCAGTGGCTTTTTTAAGTGTATGCACCTCAAAATCGCGCAATGTCAGTCTGTTGGCAGTTGATAAAAACCAAATATAAGTCATGTCTAATTTTGACATGGTGGATACTACAATTAAACAGTTACACAGCTACAAGCATTTGATGTCATGCTATTATCAATTAGGTGAATAGTGACAGTGCCTGGTAGGTGAACTAAGCTGTCATGGTTGGCTGTACTCACTACAGCCATTTGGGTCCCACCTTAAAAGCCTCTCTGATCCACCTGAGAAAGCCTGTCACATCCTCCAGGGAACAGAAACACGCCCTGGGGTTCATCTGGGAACTGGTATTTCAAAGGCCACCCTTCCATTACAATGCCCATCTCTCATTAGCATGATATCTAGAGTTATTTTGATGTAGGCAGGCAGAGGAAAGGGTGGAGTTAGAGTAGCCCAGGAGAGAGCTTCAGTCCACAGAAGTGTCTCACTATCTTGGATTTTCCTAGTCTTCCCAAACTTCCAAGCATTCTGAATATGACACCAGAAGGAAAATTACATTTTATAATTATAATTGGTTATTTATAAAGCGCTTAACACTGAAGCAGTTTCTAAGCGCAGACCCAGGATTCGAACCTGTGTTGATCTTCGTTGTGTTGCTTCCAAGACGAGCGCGTTACCACTGAGCTATACTACCCTTGTATCACAGCATTTTGGACTGGACTGGACCCTCAGCAATAGACATGCTATGTATCTTTGAACTGTGGAATTCTGTCTATACGTGGAGAGAGACTCTCCCTCTGGTTGATTCATATTTGGACACTGCTTTAAAAAGGCTTCACTGCAGCCTGATTGGGAGTACAGTCTACCCCAAAATCCTTTGTCAGAGTGTTGACAACCTGGAGCTCCAAAGAAGCTCCATTTTTTGGTTTGACCAGATGGCTGGACACGTCCTTCTGCAACTTAGACACTGGTACTCAAGTCATTGTTCACTGGAGATGACAGAACCTTCCAAGTGCTCTCTACAAACCTTCCTTGTGGGAAGAGCAGAACTATTAACTCACCTTGCCCCACAGACCCTAGACTGGACAGCATTAAACTGCATGAGGAAGTGACTCCGGGCTCTCCTTGCATCTCCAAACCGCCTCAGCTGCTGATTTTGGGCACTTCTTCTGCAAGGGAGCCGGCGGAGTGCTCCTTAATTGTAATGCATGACTGCCTCACACATCATTGAGTGACGCTAGATGCGCCACTCATTGATGTGCGCTGAGCCATCTTTGCATCTGAGAACCACTTGGTCTTAATGTGTCCCCAATTCACAGCACCTGGTTACCAGTTGCTTTGAGCTGATAGCGCACAGACTCACGGTTCAATGCCATAAAGCATGGCTCAATGCTGTTGTGCCCTGAAACACAAGAACTGGAAGTATTTGAAGTGGCCCTATTGCACTTGTATGCCTTGGGCCCTAGAGACTTTTAAGCCCCTTTCTCTACATTTTGAAAGTCATATGTATTAACTTTGGCATGTTGATGATGAAATATTTGCCTGAGCATCCATGGCTACCAACCCACAATGCCCCTTTCATTTAAAGTCTGCCTTCTCTATCTTACATGAGTGGGTCAGTAGAGTTTTTATTAGTTGTGTGCATTTTAGTTTAATTAAATATCCTAATTTTATAGAACCTTAGGTGGACATTGTTTTATTTGGGTGCCACTGTACTACTATTTTGATTGATTGCTTCAGTACCAGCTCACAAGATTATAGCCTGCGCTGGCCTGCCCTAGCCTAAACGGCAAAGGAGGTATACTAGTCAGGCTGTACCAGTTTCACCTTTATGATTGGGATCACTCCTGGTTTATTATTACTGTGCGGTTCAGTGGGATAGTAGTCATTTTGTCACACAATATAGGCTGGGAACTATGACTTATGACATGGTCAGGCTCATAACCCTGTTAGAAGAAAGCAGGACCCCTCTCAATCTGGGGTAGGAGGCCTACCAGGGCATTGCCAGATCCTTTCCTACCCCCAGACACTAGTCCCAGAGCGGTTACTGTTGTGCTAAAGCGGGTGGGAGGATAGCTCAGAGGCTACGCATTTGTCTTTGAAGTAAGACAACGCAGAGAAACACAGATTTAAATCCCAGTCCCACGCTTAGAGACTGGTCTCGAGTATTAAGGGTGCCATTTATCAGGCTTTGCCCTGGCCAGATTTTATGTGTTTTTCTTTCAGGACTACTTCCCTAGAAACATTCAGTCAGCGGCAAGGAAGACCCGGCCCAGAGCCACCAAAGCAAACTAACCACCACACAACACCTAGTCCAGAATCAAGATGAGATCCAGGAGAGGAGCCTAACCCAATCACCGTTAGACAGACCACTGGCGAAAGAAGAAGGAAGACTCCACCTGCTTGGGGAAGAAAATGTGGCGAACACAAACGGTTTCCCAAAGCAGCAACTGAACAAACATTGGAGACCAAAAGCAGGGCGGGTCAAACCAGACTTCAAAAATCAAACCTGACCTCCTAGGGAAAGCGCAGAATGTGATTGGCCCACTAGGTAAGAGGGCTGACAGGCCAGTGGAGAATACGCCAGACATGGATGAAAGGTGTTCGGGTAAGGTCAGTGGAGAGCAGACGGCGGAGAAGAGTGCTGAGGAGACTGTGGCAGTGGTGTGAAAGAGTGCAGGTAAGGTAGTGTGCGAGAGAGAGAGTGGTAGCAATTGACAGTAGTGTTGTGGGTATCCGGTCATTCCATCGAATCAAAAGCATCTACAGACCATACCATTGAAAAAAATACATTGAAAAAAAACATTGAATGCTTTTTTTTAAATGGTAAAGGGTTTAGTTTAGTAAAAGTGGGTTTTTGAGGTTAAAAAAGGGTGGTTGAGGGGGAAACTCCATAAAAAATGTTTGAAAAAATGCATTCAACGTTTTTTTTTTCCGATGCTTTTGGTGTCAACGGTATGGTGTTGATGGTTTGGCTGTCGATGGAATCACTAGGAACCGTGTTGTGCAGTGTGTGAACAGTGAGGGGGAGAAGAAAAGGTGAGAGTTAGGGTGGGTGTATATATAACGGTAAAGGTGTCTGATATAGATATGCATAGATATATATAGATATGCATAGATATATATATATATATATATATATATATATATATATATATATATATATATATAGAGAGAGAGAGAGAGAGAGAGAAGGGTGGTGGTAGCAGTAGTGGTGAGTATAGGGAGGGAGGAAGGAAGGGGGAGAACACTGGAGGAGAGAGTGTAGCAAGATCAGAACACAGATGAAGTAGACAGGATTTTAAGAATAGGATGCAGAGGAAGAGAGGTGAGAGAAGAGAGGTTAGAAGAAGATAGAGAACAGGTGATGATACGAGCAGAGGAGTGGAGATAGACGAAGAGGTGAGGGGAACAGTGGATTTAGAGGAAGAGAGAAGAGGAAGATCGAGGCAGGAGGAGATTGAAGGTTGAGAGAGATAGAGCTAACAATGGGAGTAAGGAGGAGAGTGAAGAGAGATAGTGGTGGGAGGAGCAAGAGAAAAAGTGAGTGAGTGAGGGAGGAGAGGCTAGAGAGTGAAAATTTGCCATGAGTGTGACGAAATTACATCAGAGTTTGAAAATCCCTTAGAAGGTCCTGGAGGGAGTTAGAGGAGACCACAGCCTTTAGACTGTCGGCATCAGTTAAGCAAGATAAACATAATAGTAAATACTGTTACATAGTACAGCATCAGGGGACATTGTTGGGTTTAGGACTCCTGGGCTAGGGTTGGGTGAACCAACAGGAAGGTTGCGAGAACCGTAGAGACTGTCCTACCTGGACTAACCCGAGGATTCCCAAAATACTTGCTGTTTGGAATCAATTAAAGACCTACACATCCACTTCCGTCTGTAAGGTCATCCGTAACAGACTTCAAATCCAAACAGGCCTCTGGACAACTTTCAATCTTTTTATTAATGTGTTTTTGGAATTTCAAGTCGGACACCATACCAACTTTCAATCTCTTTATCAATGTGTTTTTGGAATCTCAAGTCAGACACCATGCCAACTTTGATAGCACCACCTTTTGGCTCAAATCTACAGAACATGTACAACTCTGATTCTCTTTTATCTTGAATCTGGGAGTTACTGTTGTTTCACACCCAGGGATGGGTGCTCAGCCAATCATGTGGCTGGAAAAGCAGGCGAGAACACACTGTGTACTGCCTGCTTTTTCCAGCCACTCCAGGCGCTTCCTTGGGAGGCACCATCTTGATTGTGGGTCAGCAAAAGGAAGCCCCACAAAGAACCCCCACCTTCAAAGACATCTTGCACCCTTTCCCTAACCCCCTCCCTCCATTCTCACTTACCTGCTGGACCAGAGCGTTATGCTACAGTTCCTGTGCTCCTGCTGCCCGTGGCCGCCACCATGGAAATACAAAAGGGACTAAGCCCCTTTTGCTATAGTGGCAGCCATCTTGTTTTCTTTTTTTGTGCAGAGCCCACTTCCCTTAAAAGAAAAGAATTAAAAATAAACTATTTGCAACCCGGACGTACACCATGGTGTGAAAAGCAATCACCACCTGCACAGGGTGGGCATACAGGGCCAGTGGTATGCCCCCCTGAGTGGGGCTGATGGCTACATTCCACCTCTATATAGCTCCTTGTGACGCTCAGATTTGCACAATAAGCAAATGTTTACTTTACTGAAAAATCCTAAAAAAAAAGTTCAATCTGTGTTTCTATTACAGGACATGACATTGACGATTATTATAACAATTTGTATCTTGGCCTGCAACCCTTATCAGCAGCCTGCAGAATGTACAAAATGCAAGTTGTTCACAAATAAGAGGATGAGAGAGTTTATCTCAGTCCTTACCAGCTCTCCGTTAGTTGCCTGTCAACAAAAATATAGACTTCAGAGCACAATGAATTTCTAAGAGTTTCTTTAACATTGTTTTTGTGTATATATGTGCCCATTTCATTCTATCACATGCACACAGATCGACTTCTAGCAGTTTGTTTTCCAACACTCAGGCAGGCAGGCTGAGCCTATTCCTTTGAATCTTCTGAGCCGTGGAACTCCCTCCTTTTGGCCATACCATAATTGGAAACTCATATTCCATTCAGCTGCACTCCGAAAACCTGTAATCATCAACATTTAAATATGTACACCAGTGATAGAAGTGTACCAAAAAAAGTAGTGGAACTGTGACCGCAGCGGGGGACAGAGTGGGCGGGAAGGGAACAATGTGCAACACATTTTCCAAGCGTTGCAGCTATGCTGGTTGACAGCCAATTGAGCTGATACAGATTTCAGTTTATGAGTAACTGCTATCAAGTGGTAAAGTGGAGGAGTGTGCTTTGAATTCACAAAGAACAATTCCAGAATGGTGAAAATGAATGCACAACATAATGGAACTGATAACCATGAAAAATAAAAGTAGTGGAACGCCACTCCCAATCGTTCCCGCTCACTTCGACCACTGATTTACACAAATCGATTACGTTCCATTCATATTATGCGAAATTCAAGCAACAACAGGCCATTTGTGGCATATGGCACTTCGTAACTACCTCCGGCTTGTGCAGACTGCATTTTTTCCTATAGAGTGACATTTTTTTCGAACCTGTGGTAAAACTGGTCATCAGCGCATATGTTAATCCCCTGCCAGGCGAGGTAGAGGCCCCCAGTGCTTGTTGGTGCTCTCTGTCACTGAGACCCCACTGACATCACGACGGGAGCGATGGGTATCCCGCGTGCACCCACCCCTTCTCTCCTCGAACCATCCATAGCACTGTGCTGAATTAGACTAGCTAAAGACGAGTCTACATCTGGATGGGGTGGTGCTCACCCTCAGTACATCAGCAATTATTCCGAGAGCAAGTCACACCATTCATGGCGTCTGGTGGGGGGAGGGGCACATTTATGTTCCTAGAGTGAAACGTTGCCATGAGTGTGATGAAATACCATCTATGAGGGTTAAACGGTCGAACTTTTTGGATTTTTAGCAATAAAATGATATCGTTAATTCTTTTTCTTTCTAGCAATAAAATTATATCGTTAATTCTTTTTCTTTCTTTTTTTTTCTTTATTGTGCATTTAGTTAAATAAAAAGGCTTAGGCATATTAAAATTCAAATACATTAAAATACATTTACAGATAAAATGTGCAGATGTACTTGAACTTATAAAAAATAAAATGGGATAAAATACAACCAACTCATGTAAAATTAATTGAATTTGATAGATATTCAGATCGGTAAAAGGTGGTATTCAATCCTTCCATGCCATTAATTTCTGCACAGCTTTCTATACATGAAAGGCAGCAGCCGTAATAACCAGGGATGTTGCACCATACAGAGTGTTCCAAAATTTGGTCCGTCGCGATGAAATCTATTTTTTGTGTACATTTTCAAATACATGGGTGCTAAAGCAGAGCACATCGTCAATATATGGCGGTCCATTTCGGTTTCCCCGCCACAGATACGACAAGATCAAAGGTCAATTGGAACGTTCTGCCAAGCCCTCCCACCCACTGATACTCCAGTGATGGTAATAGATTGAAGCATAAATATATTATGAACCTTCTTAAATCCGGATCGCAAGGCTTTGTGAGATAATTAGCTACCAAATGGGGTTTAAAGCCTTGTGTGGAACATTGTCTATAACGTTTCTTCATTGCCAGCTTGTCCACACTGCATACTCTGTTCCAGACTCTTGTCTTTGATTTTAGGACTTGTTCTGCGTTTGGCATGGCACAGACAAGAGCCAACGGCATGGCCAGTGTAGTCAAAAGAAAATTTGCAGAGCATGCCAGTTCTCGAATAAAAAGAATGCTCTTATAGTCTACTGTGACGAAGCCCAGGATTTTATGCAGTTTATTAGTATCACAGGTCGACGAGGTTAGTCTGAGGTAGAGGATGGCGAGCTGAACAAGCCCGGTAGACGAGAGGGAATGCATGCCAAATTCCATCCTTAGTGCTTCAACGGGCACAGAGTATGGCAGGTTCATCATGGAACGCAATATTTTCGCTTCAGTCAAGCCATTTCATCAGGCCCCAGGGAAGCACCTGTAGGCCATATAGTATAGATGGGATGAGGCTGCTACGGTAAATGGTCAAGAGACCCTCCAGGTTATTTCCCCCTTTTTGGCCAACAGAATGCATAATAGCCAGCCATTTCTTCCAAATCTTGGAAGTTACATAGTCGCTTTAGTCTCTTATGAAAGAGGGTGATGGATTCAACTTCATCAGAAATCCCAAATCCACATAAGTGTCTACGATTTCAAATGTCTCTTTCCCTAATTTCCTAATGAATCTTGGGTTTTTTGGTAGAGTCCCCCCCCCAAAGCACATGACTTTAGTTTTACTAGTGTTAATAATAATGTGATTGTCATGCACAAAAATTGTCATTCTTTGTCAGAAAGGGAAGCCTGCTAAGAAGAGCGCCCTTTCATAATGCTCCATGCCAAAAGCATAGTGTGTCCACCGTCTCTTGACATCCTCAGTGCATTCCCTGTAATGGCAATAGGAAAGGTTCAAAGGTCACGTGCATTCCTAATAGCTGCTAGAACACAAAGTTCCAATAGATAGATGTGGCTTTTTCATGTCTGCACCTCTGGTTCAAAACATGATAATCGTGTACCCTAGCTGCCTAGTGTCAAGTGAAACTCTAAATACAAGCCATTTATAGTTATGACATGGTGTCTACTGAGGATACACAAATATACAGCAAAGAAGTCTAGGCGCTGTAAGACCACTATGGTGGTGATGGGTGCAGTATAAATATTTCGAGGGGATTGGGTCCTCCGACGTATTCCATATCTATGACATGTAATCACCACAGCTGTGCTGCTTCGGAAACTTTTTCGGCGTCTGCGTCCTGCGTCGATGACGTCGATGCGCCGCCGTCGAGGACCTCCTCCGACGTCCGACGTCATCCGATGTGATAAGTAGGACGCACGACGCCAGTAGCCTCAGTTCCGTTTTTTCCGCGAACGTGTTGCTTCGTGTTTCTCGGTTCTAGCCTCGACTCATTGGAGTTCTGTTCTTTCCGGTTCTTCGAACCTGTTCGTTTGTGATTATTCCTTCGACGATGTCTTCCACTTCGTCTTCAACCCCGCGTCCGGGCTTCAAGAAGTGCGGGGAGTGTGGGTCCAAGATGTCGGTGACTGACTCGCACGATGCCTGCCTCTGGTGCCTCGGGGAGGCCCACGACACGGATGACTGTGTCGACTGCCTGTCGCTCACGTCCAAGGCCTTACGCGAACGTAAGAAGAAATTGTCGGTAGGTCGGGTGTCCAAGCCCCGGAAGTCGAAGTCGGCGGGGCTTTCGACGGATGATTCGAGGGGTGACTCTCCGCGTCATCGTCGGAAGTCTCGTCGGTCTTCTTCTAGGAGTCGGTCTCGCCACTCCTCAGCCTCTTCGAGGCATTCTCGGAAGCGCCGACACCGGTCGCCTTCCAGGTCTTCTTCAGAGGACTCTGCCCGGCACGTCGGTTACCCCACCAGCCGTGCGACGCCGGAGGAATGGGCTTCCTTCGGGAAGAAGATGTTGGCGATTCTTGAGTCGCAGGGTACTCAACCGTCCGCGCCCCCGAGTGGGGTCGGCCGTGAGAGGTCGAGAGCCACCGCTCGCAAGAGTGGTCGGCGCGAGTCACGGGAGAGGTCCCGTTCGGACAAGGGGGCTCGTTCTCGCCGTACCCGTTCCAGGTCCCGGTCCTCGACGCGATCGAGACCGTGTGCACCTGTGATGTCTTCGAGGAAGACATCGACGTCTGAGGCGTCGAGGGCGTCGACAGGCTTTCTCGAGGCTCCGGCTCCGAGGAAGTCGTCGAAGCCGTCGACGGTCAGGTCGTCGAGGGACACGCTCGGAGCTCCGGCTTCGAGGGCTGTGTCGACGCCGCCGATACTGGAGGCGCTGCATCTGACGTCGACGCCGATTTCCTCGACGTCGACGCCGATCCTCTCGGCGCCGTTGCCGGTTTTCTCGACGTCGGCGCCGATTCGCTCGACGCCATCGACGCCTTTCGTGTCGGAGGTGCCCCGTGTCTCGGGTGTTCCCCCTAGGAAGGCTCTGGTTAAGAGCAGGCACTCTCGGGTGCCTTTCCACCACTTGGATTATATTTCAGAGGCGGATGAGGATTCGGATGGCCTGGTTCCTAGTCAGGTGCCGGATGACATTGTCTCGGGCCATAGTCAATTTGACGATTTGAGGCAGTCGCTGCATGATGCCAGTGGACTGGACACCTCTCCGGAGGTGGATTTTGGTCGGCCTGAGCCTGGCTCCCATGCCGATTCCTCATACCGGCGCCTTATGGCTAGGGTGTCTGAGTATCTGGGATGGTCTGCTCCCCCAGGGGAGTTTGTGCAGGATGATCTGACGGACATCCTTGATGTTGGTCCCCCAACTGACCCGGTACTGCCGTTCCATATGGCTTTACAGCGTAGGGTGGCGGCGGCTTGGACTGCTCCGGAGAGTCTCCCGGCAGTGGGCAGATCCTTGTCGCGAAAATACCGTCCAGCCAGTGGCGACCCCTGCTACTTGACCAGGCACCCCACTCCGGAAAGTTTGGTGGTGCAGGCGGCCACGGCCCCGGCAAAGCAGGCGTCGTACCCTACCATCCCTCCTGATAGGGACGACAAACGTTTTGATGGCTGGGCGAAGAAGGTGTTTTCTTCTGGTGGTATGGCGCTTCAGGCGGCCAACTCCGTTTGTGCCTTGTCGCGTTTCACGCACACTCTGTGGAACTGTGTTGCGTTAGCGGCTGAACATATTCCCGAAGGGGTCGAACGGGATGGTTTCCTTGCTATGGTCCAGGATGGTAAGGATGCCATGTGTGAGTCCGTTCAGTCGGGTTTGGACTTAGCTGAATGCGTCAGTAGGTCCATGGCGGCGAGCACCGTGATACGCAGGTTTGCGTGGTTGCGGAAGTCGGGGTTTGCTCCTGATGTGCAGTCCCGGCTCCTCAACATGCCCTTTGATGGTGAACATCTTTTTGGCAGCAAGGCTGACGAGAGCCTTGAGAGGTTGCAGACCTCAAAAGCTGCAGCGAAGTCGTTGGGCGCTGCAGTTCGCCAACCTCCGCTTTTTCGTCCTAGGGGACAGCAGTGGAGGGGTGGCTCCTTTCGCTATTACTCGTCCTTTGGTAGAGCGAGAGGAGCTGGCAGTCAAAGGGGCCAACGCAGGGGTACCAGAGGTGGACGACAAGGTACCCGTGGTGCCAAGGCCGCTCGGGCAGTTGCCTCTTTGCCCTCAGGTAACGCCGCAGCCGCTCCTACTCAGTCATGAGGCCATGTACCATGGTTCGCCGGTTGGGGGAAGGCTGGCGCAGCATCTTGTAGAGTGGCGTGCCATTACTTCAGATGTGTGGGTTCTGGAGATCATCACCCACGGCTACTGTCTTCCCTTTCGGCACAGGCCTCGCGACAATCCACCGGGGAACCTCTCTTTGAAGTGTCCGGATCCGCTCCTTGCGCAGGAAATTCAAGCCCTGCTGGAGAAAGGCGCCATAGAACTGGTGCCTGTAGCGGAGAGGAACAAGGGATGGTATTCCCCTTATTTTTTGATTTCGAAGAAAGACGGGGGTTTGAGACCCATCATGGACTTGCGCGGTTTGAACAAACTCCTCAGGAAGGACAAGTTCAAGATGGTTACTCTCTCTCAAGTCCTCCAGGCCCTTCAGCTTCAGGACTGGTTGGTGTCACTCGACCTCAAGGATGCTTACTTCCATGTGCCGATCCATCCCAAGCACAAGAAGTACCTGAGGTTCGCGGTTGGCGACTCGCACTTTCAGTTTTGGGTCCTGCCGTTCGGTTTGACCTCCGCCCGAGGGTTTTCACCAAGCTCATGGTGGTGGTGGCAGCGCATCTCAGGCAAGGGGGGATTCACGTCTACCCCTACCTGGACGATTGGTTGATCAGGGGGAGCTCTCCCGAGCAAGTCCTGGATCATCTGTCCGTCGCCTGCCACTCCCTTCACAGGCTGGGCTTCTCCCTCAATTTAAAGAAGTCCCATTTGACGCCAACACAGAGGCTCCAGTACATCGGAGCAGTGCTCGACACTTCCCTGGGGCAGTGTTTTCCTCCCCAGGTGAGGGCTCTTCACATTCAGCAGATGGTGCACAAGTTTCAGCATGCCCAGACGCTCCCGGCGTTCGAGTTCTTGAGGTTGCTCGGCCTCATGGCATCCTGCATTCTTCTGGTGCCAGAGGCTCGCCTGCGGATGAGATCTTTGCAGTGGGCACTCAAGACGCAATGGTCGCAGTCCTCCGGCAGGATGTCTGACCCGGTTCAGGTGCCGCCCTCGGTCGCCCGGGACCTTCTGTGGTGGGCTGTCGAAGGCAACTTGATGAAGGGGGCTCCGTTTTGGCTACCCTGGCCGGAGGTGACGATCGTGACGGATGCATCCCTCACGGGATGGGGAGCTCATGCCAACGGGCTGACAGTCAGCGGTCGTTGGTCTCCGTCGGAGTCCAGACTCCATATCAATCTGTTGGAGCTGAGGGCCGTCAGGCTAGCCCTGAAGGCTTTTCTGCCGACTGTGCGAGGAAAGGCTGTCCTGATCATGACGGACAACACTGTGGCCATGCACTACCTCAACAAAAAGGGGGGTGCAGGGTCACTTCCTCTGTGCAGGGAGGCGATGCAGCTCGAGTTCTGGGCCATCCGGCAGGAAGTTTCGATCTCGGCAGTTCATCTGGCCGGAGACGAAAACGTGACGGCGGACGCTCTGAGCAGGCAGAGCGCGATCTCTCACGAGTGGGAGTTGGCTCAGGAGATTCTCCTGGAGATCTTCGCCCTTTGGGGGACCCCTCAAGTGGATCTCTTCGCCTCCAGTGTCAACCGGAAGTGCGAGAGGTTTTGCTCGCGGGAATTTCCTCCGAAAGGAGCCTTAGGCGACGCGTTTGTGGTGGAGTGGTCATTCCCGCTGCTGTACGCGTTTCCTCCAGTCCCCGTCATCCCGCAAGTGCTGCGGAGGTTGCGGAAGTTCGGTTCCCGGATGATCCTCATTGCTCCGGCGTGGGCTCGGAGGACGTGGTACCCGGACCTTCTCGACTTGTCCATCTGCCCTCCACGTCGTCTTCCCTACCGAGACGATCTGCTCTCACGGGAGGGGCGTCAGGTTCTCCATCCAGAGGTCGGATCCCTCAACCTTCACGCTTGGCTTCTGAAAGGTTGAGGTATAAGGATTGGGACCTCCCTGGAGACGTGATGGAGGTGTTGCTTTCGGCCCGAAGGCCCGCAACTAAGTCTCTGTACCGTTGCCGTTGGCGTAAGTTCTGCGACTGGTGCAGAGTTCAGAATGTGGATCCTTTTGCATGTGACATCCCCATGGTTCTGTCCTTTTTGCTTTCTTTGGCCCACAGGGGCTTGCAAGTGGGTACCATTAAAGGTTACCTGGCGGCGCTGTCCATCTTTAAGCGCTCATCTGAAGAATGTTCTTACTTTAAAATCCCTTTAATTTCACAGTTTCTGAAAGGGCTCACTAATGTGTTCCCTCCGTCGCCTTTCCTGGTGCCCGGTTGGGATTTAAACCTTGTTCTTAGGTTTCTTATGGGTGCTCCGTTTGAGCCTTTACATTCTTGCCCTTTGAGGCTGTTGACTTTGAAAACTGCGTTTCTAGTTGCGGTTACTTCCGCTCGCAGAGTGAGTGAGTTACAGGCACTTTCTGTTAAGCCACCCTTCACTGTATTTCACAAGGACAGGGTTGTCCTTCGAGTTCGTCCTTCTTTTCTTCCAAAGGTAGTGACGGAATTTCATTTGGCCCAGAAGATTGTTCTTCCGGCATTCTATCCTCCTCCGCATCCTGGTAAGGAAGAGGAGAGGCTCCATAGGCTTGATCCTAGGAGAGCTTTGAGCTTTTATGTTTCTCGCATGTCCCGGGTCAGAGTGGACGATCAACTCTTTATTGGTTACGCTGGTAAGCGCTTGGGGCAAGCTGTGACGAAACAGACTTTGTCACGCTGGATTGTTTTGGCCATCTCGGAGTGTTACCGCTTGGCGGGTAAGGACCCACCGGCTGGCTTGCGGGCCCATTCTACCAGGGGCGTGGCTGCATCTACTGCCCTGCAGAGGGGTGTTCCTATTCGCAACATCTGTGATGCTGCCACCTGGGCTTCAGTACATACATTTGTACGGCATTATTCCCTCGATTCCATCAGAGGGCAGGATCTGGCCTTTGGCAAGGCGGTCCTTTGCTCTGCTATTTGATTGGCTATTCTAAATTTTGTTTCTAAATTCTTTCCCTCCTCCTTGATTTGGTACTACTTTGGGAGTCTGTCATAGATATGGAATACGTCGGAGGACCCAATCCCCTCAAAGAACAAGTTACTTTCTTACCTGGTAACGTTCTTTCGATGGGATGGTCCGACGACGTATTCCATATCGCTCCCACCCTGCCTTCCCCGCTGCAGAATTTCTGTTGCGATTGCAGCTTACGTTCCGCAAGGCTTTGTGTCGGACTGGCAGTTGACTAATGTCACACGTTCTGGGGGAAAAAACTACAACTGAGGCTACTGGCGTCGTGCGTCCTACTTATCACATCGGATGACGTCGGACGTCGGAGGAGGTCCTCGACGGCGGCGCATCGACGCAGGACGCAGACGCCGAAAAAGTTTCCGAAGCAGCACAGCTGTGGTGATTACATGTCATAGATATGGAATACGTCGTCGGACCATCCCATCGAAAGAACGTTACCAGGTAAGAAAGTAACTTGTTCATCTTAGCATAACAAGTAGTTTGATATAATATTGTTGCTTGTTTGGTGAAGTGACACATTCATCACATGGCTGGCTTTGTATTAGCCACCTGGCCTGGGATTACTGGCAACAACCATGTAGGACCTGGCCCAATAGGCTTCTCCTTTGAGCCCGATGAGGAAGGTTGACACCCTCCTCCAGCGCACAGGAACCCTCAGCAGGAGATCCCCTGTGAACCGGTGTTTCAAAGACAGTCCTGGTATGATAGTGGCCCTCTTACACCATGGTGCTGATTACTGAAGTCCTTTTGATGCAGACATTGGAAGGTGGTGGAGTTGGAGTAGCCTAGTGGCAATGTTTAGCCCAGAATTCCACCAGCTAAGATTCTGCTACAGCGCGTTACATTTCCTGCACCCTTTCCACTTCCTGTAAATAAAGCACTCTGGACATGAAATCAGTAGGCAAAGGACATTGTTACAGCAGCCTGAATTGGACCCCATTTGTTACAGCAGCCTGAATTGGCCCCCTGACAACAGGCTTTCTTTGAACTAGTTTGCTACTACATTTTATAACGTGGGGAAACTTTCCCCTTAGACTATACATCTTTGAAATTCAAGATAAGAATGGTTCACCTAGAACACAGTCTATTTCAAAGTGTTCTGCTGTGCAGGTAAAGAAAGAAGACTCAAAGGAAGGGGAAAGTTCTTATCCATACCCATTTTAAGGGTACATTTGGGGTGAAAATGCTGAGAACCAATGCCTCTCTACTGCCTTTGCACTGGAACCAGGATCTTGCCCACTGAAGGTAAATGACCACTCCAGGTACCAAACAGTCTTCCTGGAGTTGCAATGTTGAACAATGGACTCAGCCAGACCTCCAGACTCTGGACTGGGCCTCCCAGCAACTCAGAATCTGATAAGCAGCTCAGAACCCTGTTTAAGCCCTCATGACACCTTCAAGTTGGCTCAACTGCGCTACACTTACTTTGAACCAATACAGGAACTGTGACTATTGTAATTGGTTATTTAAAATGCGCTTAATACCCAGAGATTTCTAAGCACGGACCCAGGGCTCGAGCATGTGTTGTTCCACACCGTCTTGCTTCCGAGGTGAGCGTGTTGCCCCTGAGCTATCCTCCCAAGATGAGGTTTTGGTACCTTGTGCTTCAAACACCTTACCTGCTTTTCGATCTGGCTGTAAGCTGACTAGACCCAGTGAAGCACATTTCTGCCATGACTCACCCTTTTGGAAGTACACGACTTGCCGCACCCCAAGCTTCAACTCGACCGCACATGAGCATAATTGTGACCTGACTCAAAAGCCAACTCAACCCACTGGAATTCATCCACTCACCCATCTCAAACACTGACCTGTTGGGAGACATTGACTCCACCCATCTTCAAAGATGACTCAATCTACAGTGAGTTCCGTCTCAAAGTCACTTCAACCCTGATTCCCTGTGGAACAGCGCTACTGGACCATCTTGACCAGAACTCGACTGCAGAAAAGCACCAAGAAGCTCAGTTTGACACTGTCGAGCCATCAAGTCAAGCAATACAGGTATCTGCAGTAGTATTTTTCATCTGGCTCACCTTAAAAGGCCTTAATGACATATAAGAGCCCACTCTTTAACTTTAAAAGACATTTACAAGTACCTTTAACTTTTGCTGCTCCAATCTTTGGCCTTCTGCCCTGTCTTCACCCAGAGTGTCCTCTTTGCTTTCAAAATTTGCATTTTCTGTGTTTCCTTAACAGGGTTGGTCCTTTAGTATTTTTATTTAGTTGTGTACATTCTAAGTTTTATTAAAGTTCCTATTTTTATAGACTCTTGAGCGGTGTGATGATATGACTCCTGTCCTGCTGGAGTGAGTAGTGGCTAAATTGCCTACTTAGCCCCCACACTACTACTAAAGAAGCAGACACAACCCAAAAGGTATACCTCTTTTTTGCCTCTTTCAGTAACATGGGCGGATGGCAGACATGATCTTCGAAAGGGCTATGAGCTGATAACAGTAGCAACCCAAACAGCTTCAGTTCAATGGAGCCAAAATAAATGAAAGGTGGGCTTAAAAGTCACTATGGTCTTTCAAAACCGACCAGGTATACATGGATTTTGGATGATGGACAGCATCAAGCTGGGCATCTAGGCACTATCGCGGCAGTCAAGCCGATGTGAAGATGTTTCACATTGGAGAGTTGGTTTTTGACAGCTCCCGTTGAGTCGAGTCTGCATTCGGGTTGGTCGAGTTGATGGCTTCCAGCAATTTAAGATGGCGGTCGAGTCTGCAGCAAGATGTTGTTTTAGCTGGGTCAAGTCAGCGTTTGAGATGGGCCAATCGATGGCGTCCAGCAGGTCAAGTTGCCTCCACAGACTCGAGCCAGCAATCGGGTTGATCTTTGCTGGTTCCCGGCAATGTGTAGAGCCGGCGGGTGGATGGTTCAAAATACCGCCAGCGGTTCAAAGGTTCCTAGAGTGGCAAAATCAGCACTAGAGATCCTGTGACGGCACCAAGTGTGTTGAGATGGCTCACAGCTGTCTTGTGTTGATGAAACAAGGTTCATTCTGCTTCTGCGTTGGTGGGAAGCCCAATCCAGGGTCTCCAAGAAAAGGAGATTACTTCAGTTCTGCACTTCCACTCCCGAAAGCTGGCTGGTACATACAGCGGATCCTTCACCTCCACTGAGCAGGATGCTGGTTCCAATGCAACTTTACTTTAATGCTCATAGTGCGCCAACAGACCCACAGGCCTAAGGGCACGCATAAAACTAATGACAGACGGACAGAACAAAAAGTCAGAGAGGGAAGACAGGCAAAGAAAAACAGATCAAAAGGTCTAATCTACTCCTCTCGAAAAGAAAGAGGGTCTTGATAGTCTTCTTTAACCGGGCCAAGCACGGAATAGATCTGACTGGGAGTGGAAGCTCATTTCAGGACAGAGCGGTCAACCGGGCAAAACTAATTCCACCCTATCTCTTGAGATTACATTGTGAATAGAAAGAGTTTGAAGTCCATTTGAGCGAAGAACCCTCCTAATAGGGGCCAATTTCAGGCGTTCCGTCAGGTATCTGGTGGCCAATCCATTTAAACATTTACAGGTAAGAGTGGCAACTTTATGATGAATTCTTCGTGCAACTGGTAGCCAATGTAAATTGCGCTTAGCCAGGCTCACATGTTCATGCTTCTTCAGCCTGTGAACAGTTCTAACAGCTCCATTTTAAATAATCTAGAGCCCGTTTATATTGACAGTTGAGGTGCCATCCAATAGTCTATTACAATAATCCAGCTATGACAATATTAAGGCAGCAGCAATGTAAGTTCTATTCTCAGTAGACAAGTAAGGGCTGATTTGCCTGAGAAAATTATTAAAGTAGCCGCATGAAGAGCGTAAGTGCGAGACATGTCTATTAAACGGCATCTGGGAATCGAAGTACACACCAAGAGTCTTCATAACCAGGTACACTTTGATGCAACAGCCGTCAATGTAAAAATGACTATATAGAGGATCCAATTTCTTAAACCTGGGGCCAGAACCTACTATCATTAACTTTGTTTTATTGTCATTCAAAGCAAGAAAATGTAAAGCCATCCAAGATTGAATGGCGGTATCTATGTTATTGATAGTAATAGTATCACGGGTATGGTCACCCATCAACTCAATGAGTACGTCTGCATAGTTGGTATAGCAGACCCCCATGCTATCAGCAGATCAAAGAACGGCCAAGTATAGATGTCAAATAACATGGGGGAGAGACAAGATCCCTATTTGGCAATGCAGGTAAATTGAGCTGGTTAGGCCTGGAAGTCACCCACTGCCACTCTAGCCCTCCGAGGACCCATAAAAGACTTTATCCAGTTTGTGGCTGACTCAGAACATTGTCCCATGTCAACCAGTCTCCTGATAAGCAGTTCATGGTCTACTAGGTCGAAAGCGGCTGATCAATCAAGAAGCAGCAATACAGCCATGTGCCCTTGGTCAATGACGTCTAGAATATTCTCTATATGGTCCAAGAGGGACATTGCGGTACCAAAGCCAGACCGAAAGCCAGATTGTCAACTTCCTAAGATCCAATGAGTTTCACAGAAATCTTGCATTTGAGAGTATGCCACTCTATCCAAAATATTTAATAAAAAAGGCACATTTGTGATGGGGAGCAAGTTCCCTCCTATTGCTAGATCAAGACTGCCCTCAACAGCCAGAAGAAAAGCCTTGGAAAACAATAGTTCATACCCACTTGTCCTCCAGCAGCTGAGTGTTTTTCGAATAGTAGACCCTCCTGGGCCTTTGCTTTCGGGATTTTGACCCCCTTTTTAGCAGTCCTCAGCCATGTTGCGCTCCGTCTCCACTCCCTCCCCCAGCCCCCTTCCCCTTCACTGTTCCCATCCTCCCTCCTGCCCACCTGCCCCCTATCCCCTGATTGGTGCTTGTGCTGGTCATCACTGACCTTCCCAGGGCAGCACTCTGCCTGTGCAGGGGCAGCTCCAACAGAGGCGGCTCCAGCTAGTGTCTGCAGGTGTCAGCAGGGGAAGCCAGTGGCCAGCGTCAACCAGCAGAGACTTGTAGGTAGGAGTGGCCTGGGTTAGGAATAGAGCATTCACTCTACCCTGAAAACATGGCCACATAGCAGGGGACATGGCCACCCTCATCGGTCCACCCCTGTTCCTCCAAAACTATCAAGGACCATATAGACACCCTGGCTCCTGCTCGGGCTGACTTCTGCAACCATTCATTTGCCACTGGAGTCTTCCCTTCCCCCCTAAAGCACTCCCTTGTGCACCCTCTTCTTAAGAAACCCTCTGCCGACCCTTCCTGCTTGGCTAACTATCACCCAATCTCCATCACTCCTTTCCTGAGCAAACTCCTGGAAAAGCTGGCCATCTCCCAGCTTAATCTTCACAGTGAATCTGTTGGTTGTCTCCATGACCAACAGTATAGCTTCAGAGCTCTGATCGACTCTCCCAGGGCCAACTTGGGTCCTTCCTCTCCTCTAGCTCTATCTGTGGTGTTCCCCAGGGGTCTAACCTCTCTCCCTGGCTGACCAACCAATACCTGGCACTTCTTGCCCACCGCATTGCCACTCTCTGCCCCAACTTTCAGTGCTATGCGGATGACACTCAACTCATTTTCAGGCTCCCTTCCACCACCTCTTCCCCTTCTCTCATCTCTGACTGTCTGTCTGCTATCCAGGAGTAGTGTGCTGCCAATGATCTCTGCCTTAATGCCAGTAGGACTGAGATTGTCCTCATCGGCACGCCTGCTCCCTTATTTCCTGTCACTCTCTGGCCGGCCTCTCTTGGCCCTCCTCCTGCTCCCACCTGTGAGGCTAAAAACCTTGGGGTCATCTTCGACTCCACACTCTCCTTCTCTCCTCGCATCTCTGATGTCTCTAAGAAGTCACACTACCAGCTGCACCTCCTCAGAGGTATTTTTCCTTTCCTCTCCTTCCCCCTGAAGCTCTGGTTCTCTGTAGGCTGGACTACTGCAACAGCCTCTTGATAAATCGGCCTGCCTCTACTCTCCGCCCTCTGCAACTCATTCAAAACAGGACTGAAAGACTTGTCCTTGGCCTCAAGCCCTCTGCAACTCATCCAAAACAGGACTGCGAGACTTGTCCTTGGCCTCAAGCCCAAGGATCGTATCTCTCCAGGACTGAAATCTCTGCACTGGCTCCCGGTGGCGGCGAGGATTAAGTTCAAACCCCTCTGCAATGTCCACAAGGCCGCCTGGGGCCTGGGGCCTCACTACCTTCAACTCTCTCTTCCTAAATATCTTCCTTCTCAAGCTCTTTGCTCATCCGCCTCCAACTTCCTCCGGGTCAGTCGCTTCTCTAAGCAACGAGTTGGTGGTAGATATTTCTTCTGCTGGGGCCTCACTCTGGAACAGCCTCCCTGCCTCTCTGAAACTTGAGGAGAACCAACTCTGGTTCCATAAGCGACTCAAGACCTTCCTCTTTGCTTCTGCTTTCTCTCCTCCTCTCCCCCGCTGATCTCCTGGTTGAAACTGAAACTCCACTGGTTACCTGGCTACCCTCTGATCTCGGGCCCAAGTTCCGTCCCCACCAGTTGCACACCTGCACTTCCCCCCCTGGCAACCCTTGCACTCTGGGACTGTTTCTGCGCCCCTACAGCCCCCTACCAGCACTTGACACCTGATGTTTGCACTTACCCTTGCACCTGCCACCACCAGGCCACACTTTTTATTGATGGTCTTCATCAATTTTACTGTTTATCCTATGCACTGCCCCCTCCCACTTTCCCCCTGCACTTTTCCCCTTTCCCCCTCCCCTGCACTTGCGCGATCTCAATGTCGCCTGGCCTAGTAAGATCGTTGCCTCTGTCTTCCCTCTGTTCCCCCTCCCTTGCCTCGTCGCACCTTGAAACACTTGTGTATAGGAGCGTTATAAATGTCATATATCATATCATATTGCTGTTCCCTGGTTATGGGACAGCGTTTTACCTCTGTCTTGGATGCCTTGTGGAAGAGGACGAGGACAATAGGCTTGTATCCCAAAGGACGTACAGGGAATCATTCTTCTTGTGTTGAGAGTCAAAAGATGAATCGGGTTCAAAAGAGGGGTTTCTCGTCCTTATAAAGGCAAAATGTCACACGGGATTGATCCAAAGCAAGCGTGCTGTACGGGGTCAAAGCCAGGTTGCTGTTGCGAGACCCTTTTGCCTTCTGACGTCATACCAAGAGTGCCTCGTTCTGAGGGAAATGGTGGGGACAGAAAAATGTAGAGGGCCCTGGCGGAGTCCAAGATGTTTTTCACCCCCACTCTTAGCCTACCGCTCTACTCGGGTTACCAAACTCCACCGCCTAGTGCTATATGCAGACTTCCAAAGATCTCCAGTGGCTAAAACCCTAGCGTGAGTGTAGGCCACTCAGGCATTCTGTAGTATTTGATTTTACTAGGTGTCTGCATCTGTGATGCCTAGTGGGTTGTATATCTCACACTGCCATTCTTTTTCGGTTCATATTGTGTGTTCTCTTGTATAACGGCACATTCGAAAGCGTTTACATGTGTGTTCCATGCGCCAGGAAGGCAACAAATACAAACTGCATTGCACACTGTCGGACATGGTGAGCAGGCTGAAGTTTGTCATCATTTTAATGGCAAGCCTCTGCATGGATAGGACACGGTATAACAGAAAGCTATTTTGGTTTCTACTGCGGTCTTTTTCATCATTATTTGGAATACCTTTGTACCGGTTACCATTTTTTTTAAGCCCAGTCCGCTCCCTTTATTATACGAGTAATTTTCTGTCCAACACCAGACAGAAAAAATAGGACAGCAGCAGCTTGGAAGACATCCAGTCCGCTCTCCAGAGGAGCGGCGCACCCCCCTCCTCTCCTTGGTTTGGGGAGTACATGCTGTTCCTGTTACTGAAAGGATTAGCAATGACCTCTTTTGCTGTGCCAGCGCGCAATTCTAGCTGCACGTGACCGCGGGCCAGGCGAATACCGAGGAACTGCTCATTTCCTTCAAACAGTCTCGGGGTTTCTGCCTGAAATGGCGTGTTCCTGATTCTGAAGTGTTTTTGACGATTAAAAGGACAGTTGCTCGCATTGTTGCTCAGATTTCCGTGTAAGATATGGAAGAGATACATTCTACTCGAGACAAAAAAACACCCTGCGCAGATCCCTGCAGCCCTTCCCCAGTGAATGCAGCCAGGACGGGTCCCAGGATTTGTGCGGGAAAAGATGTGCCCCGCCCCCCCTCATCTGATTAAATAGTGACATCAGTGATCTCACATTATAGGACTCAACGGTTTCATGGAAAGTTACATTAAAGTTAGACAAATACATTGGAACGTGCAGTTAATTAATTATCACTATTGATATTTACCTAGGTGGCAATATCAGGAGAGAGGCTTTTTTTTTAAAACAGCAGACATTATGAGCTGAATACCTTGCAAAGCTCTCTAATTTTAGCAGATAAGGCATAGTGTGATAAAAGGATTTGCCCGGGAGCACGCACTTTGGTTAAGTGGCAGAGCCGAGATTTGAGATCGGTATGCAATTCAGGAACTTGAACGCATCTCTCATTGGAAGACATGTTTGCAAAAGGTATTTTTGCACCTTTGCTTTAAAACCACTATCTGATTATGGAAGGCATTACAAAAATATGGTAATTGTATTTTGTTCACTGAAACTAACTGCTGTTGTTGCAGAAATGTCACAATTGTTTTCATTTTTATTATGTGCATATTTGGTCATATTGTCCAAATTAGCAATTTGCTTTTATTTCAGAAGCTACAGATGAGGATTATTGTGACTGTCCAAAGAAATAAACTCCAAGCAGATATCACACACGTTTATCAAGTGCTGCTCACTACAAAATGAGAAGGGAGTCTCATTAATGTACCCCCTGAGCCTTGAATGGAGGGTGTGAGCAGGTCAAAACTGCTTGCCGGGTGCAGGAATATCAGGGGATCCTATAGCAGAATGATGCAAAGGCAACTCAGCAGTTTCGGTGACTGTTGGTGAGATTTTATAGGTTTAGGCCTTTGTATAAATCATGTGGCTTTTTTTCCAATTCTTGCCGCAGCATGTGCTGTAAAATGTGTTTTAACCTGAGGATGAGTATGGCTCCCGTGCTTCACTCTGTGTGGGAACCTTTGCCTCCTCAGTGAAAATCAAAAGCTGGCACCCATGAATGGCACAGTAAGTGAACATATCCTAAAGTGAAATATTCAAATTTAGTTCAATTGGCCATTCCCCTTAGCAGAAAGTACACAAGACAAAAGAGCATTGTCCTTTTAAAAAAATAATCAACAGCGGAAAAATAACCTGAGAGAGGAAAGTGTTCAATAACTATGCAGGCAAGGTATAAAAGCTGCTCACCTTTTCAGCCCAGCAATCTGTAGTGAAATATTCCCAAGAAAACAAAATCTGAATACGAGACAATGGGCCTCATTACGAGTCCGGCGGTAACCGTGCCGGAAATTCCAGCAGGTTACCACCGGACTCGTATTACCATTCTGCCTCAGTGATTGCCGGAATCACTGGGGCATTACAACCCCGATGACCCGGTAATTCCGGAGGCGGAATTCTGTTAATCCCCATTCCCATGGAGTCCAATAGGACCATGCCTTAATGGTGCCAGTGTTTCCACGTCCGCCTGCAGGCGGGTGGTGTTAAACCCGCCAGGTCAGACCTGACGGGAGTGACAACTCCCGCCTGCAGGACTCTTAATCAGCAGGTCTGGAAAGAACGGTGTTGGCGGATTTACCACCACCATTCTTTCTGGACCGGCTGACTCGTTATGAGGCCCAATGACAATTGTATGGGGTATTGTGGTTAAGCATCAGCACTGAGTACATGGCAAGCCAAGCTGGGTGAAATCCGGATCACCAAATACTTGAGCCAGTTTGCCAACCTCAAAAAAGCCTAAGGGGGTTGCGTCCACCCTTTGAAAAAGGTACACCCTGCATCCACATGTATCCTTTACTTGTCCCCTGAAAAGCAGCACATGGCCACAATCGAGGAAAAATAACTGCACCAGGCTCCAGTACTGCATCCTCTCCTGCCACATACTGGGCACATATTCATGACTCGCTTGCCATTTCATCATTTCCCCTCCTCATCCCTATGACTGGCTTTCAACAATACCCTGCTTTATAAAGATGACTTGAAAAGTATGCACACCATAGTAAGGTACTCACTCAACTATATAAATCCTTACAGAAATATGTTTGGCAAAAAGTGTACAATTGTGGCATTATGCCCCCCATCTTGTCTGGGAGACTACACAAGTTACTCCTACCACTGGCCTCTCCTTACACACATCTGCCATTTCACTTTCTCGCTCTACCACAGTCACACCCTGTCTCACTCTCCCTCTTACTTTATCTTTCAGACACACTGTGTAATAAGGATCTGCGAAGTGGCTGATGAATGGAGGGGCAGTCTGGCCTCATATCCATAAGCTAAGTGCTAAGGTTGATGGGTGGTATAAAACATTTGGTAGGATGAAATGACTCATACGAACACCATGGCCCCTGATAACTACCACTTGGCCTGGTCCAAACACTTTGTATTTGGTGTTTTTACCAATGTAGCCCAACATGAATGTAAGCAACATGAACCTGGGTTGGGCAAACCAAGTGTCAAGTGCGCCTAAGTGGGATTTGTTGGAAAAATATAAATCATGCATTCAAATGATTAATACCTAGCTATAATTGGAGGAAACTGCGTGTCATGGTGTTAAGAGGTGTTGCACTAACCTCTTAGATACAAAGGTTACAAAATATCAACAAAGACACTGCGCTGATCCCAACAGTAATTCTTGAGTTTAATAAAACTAGTCAATTGGTATCAACATGCCAACACTATTCTAACCGAACATGTCTGTGCCCTAGATAAGCCGACATGTGTTTCGACCATTGTTGGTATTTTTCAAGGCTGTACAGTGGCAAATAATAATTTCAAAACTTTTCACATACTTAGATAAATTGATTACTGAACTCTTCCTCAGCTCATTGTCTGTGGTTTCCTTGAATTTGATCTGGTTACCCTTCTTGCGGCGTCTCGGTCTTTGAGTCTCCAGTTTCCTCCCCTCTTCCCTCTATATTCATGGCCCTTGTTGAGGTATCTTGCACTATAGGTTCCTGAAATTGTACGTTTTACATTCTATGATATCCCCTTTTGTATCATCTACTCTGGTCTTAAAAAAAAAGCTTTTTTCAGACTGGGGGCTTCTTGTGCCCTAGTACCACTGGTAGTTGCTGGTTCCAATGTACCATGAACAACTTCTGGTTCAGAGTCAATGCCGGTACTTGCTGGGAAGAGGCTGGTGTACGATCTCCATATTGTGTTTTACGATTCTCATCATACTTGGCGTAAAAGGTGTAAACCCTTTCTTCCCTGTAACCATGATCATCCCTAAAAAACGTACGAGATTTTCTCAGTTTTACATCATCCTGATAGTATTTCAAAATACCATACATTGTATCATAATTCTTAGTTTTCACTGTCACAAGAGAAACCATACAAGAAATATCCAATATGGATTCTATTGAGCTAGTGAAACCTAAGGAGGCTCAGACGAAGAAGGAGACTCGGCAGGAAGGGGAGCCAAATCAAATTCAAGGAAACAACAGACAATGTCTCAGGCCTCATTACGAATTTGGAGGTAGCCATGCTGTTTTTAACGGCATGGCTACCCCCAAACCGGGTACTGGATCTGGGTCCCGAAAATAGGGAATTACCGGGCCATGCCGACTTTAGTAGGCCCTGTAATTCCCATTCTCGGGACCAGGACCTGGTACATCCCCATTCCCATTTGAGCCCTCGTAGGGCCGTTGTTTAGCATCCTGGTCTGCTAACGAGTCCAGCTCTGCACGTCTGGTCTGGCCAGGCGTCCAGAGCGGGTCCCGCTGCAGAACTCTGAATGAGGCGGCCTGGAATGAACGTGACGGTCCCTTACCGGCACCGTTCATACTGTGGCCGCACTTGTTGTAATGAGGCCCAATGAGTCGAGGAAGAGTTTAATTATCAATTTTGCTTAGTGAAGAGTTTTGTATTGAGTTTTTGCCACTCTACAGGCTTGAAAAAGACCACAAATGGTTGAAATAAGGTCAAAACACGTGTCGGCTTTGCTAGGGCATAGACATGAATATAAACAGTCTTAATTTCTTTTTATTATAACTCCTCTGATCTTTCCAGCACTAAAATGTGTCTGCGTAAATTCACGTAGATACATTCTTATAAACGTATACAACCATCACAAAAACATTTCAAACAAAGTAGAAAGAACAAAAGCATTTAAAACATAGAAGAAAAAGAAATACAAATTCCTCCTGTAATCCTCTTGACAAAAAAGATCTCAAACGAGACACCAGGGCCTTACATGTTTCTGTCTTTTCAGTTGGAGATTCTTCAGGGGTTATTTATGTGTGCGGTGATTGGCTGAACCTACATAAATACAAGCACATAATAGGTGTCTGTCACTCAGCTGTGTCAATGTTCACCAAGTCATCACACTGGTGGTACAGTATCAAACCAAAAGAAAACATTTTCTCAGTCCCTTCACACAATTATCTTAATGGCGTGGGACTATATTGTGCCATCATTTCAAAGATAATGCAAAAAAAGTATTTAAAAAATCCTAATAAGTAGTAGAGACCTATGGAATAAAAACCAAACATCATCTTCTCTTTCATTTCAATTAAATAGGCTTCCTGAACTATGAAGAGCACAGGGTCTCGCTGCACATTTATTAGACTGTCGGTGGGCAGGCCAGTAGCCCCATGCAATCCCAAGACATCCCCCGCCCTCTGCCCAATCTGCCTGCTGCATCTCTCCCTCCTTTTGTCTCTGGCACTTATCCCTCTCTTTCCTATGTGCGTATCTTTGCGCTGCGTTTTTTCCTTCCCCAAACTGAGATCTAGATGGTGTGCCCCACTTCCGCCAGCAGAATACATCAACTCTTGGGCAAGTTTAGCTGCTACTGTGATGGTATTTTGTATTTATTTTATTTGTAAAGCACTCCTGGCCCTGAGGCATCTGGTCATTTTGTGCAGTATACGAGACATAACACTCTGCCTCAACTAGAATAATCTATATTTTTGTTGCCATCAGTGAGAAATTAAATAATTGGTGAACCAAAAGCAAAGGAATCTCAGTCGAGGCCCCTGCTGCTGTTTCTGAGTAGGAGAACATCATTGTGCGTGTGTGTGTGTGAGTCGTGATAATAAGCGCACAGGCGCCATCTACTGTCGGTTTTAAAACTGGCGGAGCTAAGGAACAGGGTTTTAATAAGAAAACCATTGTTGATGTTATGCGTTCATTGCCGTCCCTTCGCGGAAACAGTTGATATAAGTGGGCCTTTGAGGTCAAAATAAAAAAATCTATATTAACCAACCAGCGTAATTTGCAAAATCTGCATTTTAGTCACATTACAGAAGGAGAAATATTCCACATACATGCACATCAGCGAACAGGTGTGTAACTTTTACACACGCACACTCACATACCCCCCCCTTACCATCTATAACAACTGACGTCATTCAACCTCTTTGGAGGCTGAACAGGTTGAGTTGTACGCTCAATCCAGACCCACTAGTCCAGGCCTGGTTTTAACTTTGCCTTCTGGGACTTGTAGTTATGGGTTTATGATGGGGAGATCCAGGACGACAAGTCCCAGAATGTATAGTAAAAACCACTGGGCTGCTGTCTCTCGAATGGAATGTAGGCAGGATATGATATGATATTTATAATGCACTTAATACCCATAGGTTTCTAAGCGCGGACCCTGGGATCGAACCTGTGGTGCTCCGTGTTGTCTTGCTTCCAAGGCGAGCACGTTGCCGCTTAGCTATCCTCCCAAGATAATAGCATAGGCATGTATGGTCCATCCACACCCTTGTGCCCAGTACAGCTTGGAGAGCCAGGCGAGGCTGGAGCTGGCTGGGGTTGAAAGCCAGACTCTAGATTAAAGTGAGTCTAGAACTAGGGTCTGCCCAACAGAAAGACTTTGCCCAGAGACTCCCACGCTGAAAATTAATAAGAAAAAGATAAGGTGCAGGTAGGTCCAGAAGGAAATTATTCAAATGCAGTTGCAGGGCACCTGCAGGAGGGACTCAGTGGTGGAGTCGCAAAGTGAGGGTCCTTCAGAATGGTCTCAGGTGATTTTGCTTATATCGAGTCTGCATAATGTAAATTAATTTCTGTGGCGTTTGTGAATGAATCGCTCTCTCAATCCATATATAAACAATTCATTCCAGGAGTAAAATCACCCTCATTCTGTCAATAAATTAACTTTTAGGTTACGTTAAAGGTTCATATGTAATGTAATTGGTAATTCATAACGTGCTTAATACCCAGAGGTTTCTAAGCACGAACCCGGAGATCGAACCTGTGCTACGGCACGTCACCTTGCTTCCAAGGCGAGCGCGTGCACTGGCACCACCTGCGTGGCCCCTTGGCGCTCTGGCGGATCTGTAAAGCAAGGTGTTAAGGGGTGATTAAGTTAGCAGGACAGAGCGAGAGAACAAAGCAAGCGAGCTGTGGTGTGCTCTTGGCGGTCTCAGTTTGGTTTACACTGTTTGCTGCGCATAGGTGTGATTTATGGTTGGTAGCCGTCATGTGCTGCTCTTCAAGGCTATGTGTGGCTTGTTTCATTGTTGTGGTGTACGGAAGTGTGTGTGGTTTGATGTGCTGTAGAGGTATGGTTGTGTTTGGTTCAGAGTATGAGAGGTGTATGCAGAAAGGTGAGATTTTTTAGTGGGGTTGGTTGTTGACGGTACCCTATCCTACCCTCACTGTTTTTATTGACTGTGGCCCTGTCTTACATTCTGGTGCGTTACACTTACAACTCCTATGTTGTGTGCAATAGAGTGGATCCTCAATGGACTATTCAGTGCCTTCTGTTCATTGACCAGTTTGATTATTTCTTGAAGTGAAATCTGTGTAAAGTATTGTGATTTGTGTTTTTCCCAAACAACTTGTGTGATTTATTTGTGTAACAATAAGTTTAATTGGGAGCCACAAAGAAGGTGGTGTGTGTCGTTTTAGTGTGATCTCTATTATTTTTCATCCAAATAAATACAAATATATTTCCTACACTGCGGCCTGGTTCTTGGCTTGCTGTGGGCATCCGGGGGTGATGGGGGTGGGGGGTGAGGTCACGATTCTTGTGACTCTATATGAGTCGTCAGTAAGGCCAGCGCTAAAAAAAAAACATAAGCGAGTATTGCAGGGCTCCTTGATTGGGGGTGGGAAGGAACTCTCCAAGTTAAGGGTGGTCTCAACATAACACGACTAGTGGCCAGCTTAATCGTTTCCTTTTGTACCTGCTGAGTAGTCCCTACCTGCACAGCCAGCATGCCATATGCCAGCAATAGCAGTTAGAAATATGCATGTGCTTGCCTGCCCATCCACTGAACACGTTTATTGCCTGTTACCATAGCTGCCTGGCTTTGGCCCACACCACAAGCCAGAGCCACCCATCGGGCTGTGGCAGGTCTGCTGGTCATAGCAGTACTGGAGCAGCACCAATGTCATGCAGCATACAGATATGGCTAGCATGCGCACCCAGTTTTCTCACCTTCTAGCTCTTTGTTATCCCTAACAGATAACTTGCACAGTCATGCGAGAGTGGGTCACCAGGTTCATGAATCACAAGGTTTTTTCAGAAAATGACGAAAAAAAACACAGAACAGCAGAAAATGCAGAGTTCGGATCAACCAAAAAGAATGAAAAAAAAAAAGTCTGATAAGGCGAGCAGGGGGTCGCGGAGGTGTCCCCCGTTCTCCTTGCTTGACATTAAGCAAATTCGGGTGGTTGTGGGGGTGTCGCCCGCATCCATCAAGGAAAGCGGGGAAAAAATAAAGATTTTGAAAAAAGAAAAGGGCCCAGCGGGAGAATTTCTGCCTCTCAATGTGGAGGCGGAACTCGCGTCGCAGGGTGAGAGTTGCAGTCAAGGAGCACAGGTAAGTTAGGCGCCGGAGATAAGTATGGTAGTATTAAGGGTTAGGGGGGTGCATGGAATGGGATGGCGAGCAGTGGCAATGTGCGTGATTTTTTCCTTTATGAAAACTTCGGATTCGTAATTTTTTCGTATGAATCATGGATATCCAATCGCAATGAGCCTGGCTGGGATGCAGAGACATGTGGCCCATGCACACTCTTGTTGCTCGTTTTTTGACAATTGACTGACAGTTAAGTTAAATAATAACATTGCTAAAACATCACCTACTATTCAAACTGAATCCGAGACACTAAGCATCGGGGCTCAGAAATAATTACAAACTAAGCACTGCTGCACAGTGTTCACAGCTCACAACATTTAGCATTTCGTGGTGGAAGGAAACATCTTCCTGTCCCACCACCTTGAACAAAGTGTGATCATTGTTGCTGGCTTAAGCAAAGGGGCCAGAGACTGCACAGAGAAGTGGTTGGAAAATAGTGTACAAGAATGCAAAATGGCATGTAGGCTGTTGCATATCTGCTTCTCTCTAGTGATGTCACGTGGGAAAATTGTGCAATGGTTTGTGGGCATTACTAGCCTCTGTGGCCTTTAAAACGTTTAACTAATGTCTTGTGCTACCTAGCATGCAGATTGCTGTTTTGCAGCAAAATATGGGCAAAACATGGGTATGTTACGGTGTGCCTGGAAAATATTGTGGTACATGGGAATGTGGGACCTTAGTAAATGAGTAGTGTTCTTAATTAAAAAGAAGTGTAGGAGCCCCTCTACTGAGAACGAACATGGGTCAACTAGCCTGCCATATGGAATTTCCACGTTTTAGCGCACTGCGCCTTTCACAGAGGGGAAATATCCATTTGCATATCAGACTTTGTCCCACCCACAAGGGCAGTCCAGCACCAACATGCTAGGCAATTCTCCTCTGAACAAGAGTACCATCAGCAACCCCATACACGTGTTCCGGCCTTGTTGGGCCTCCTCAGTGAGGGGAAACTGAGCCTCTCGAAGGCACAGTGAGCAAGGGGCCCACGTCTCGGTTACCCTGGGTTACTGTTTGATCAGAAAACGCTTACAAAAATAACTGATTTATGCTTTGTAATACTCCCAAGTAAAATAAAGTAAAAGCATACAGATCACATCAAAGCTACATCTGATATTGTGCTGTTTAAGGGACTACACATGTCAAAACCTATTTTTTTAAATCCACTGTTGAAACACCAAAAATAACATTTCTATTTCATTGATGACAGTCCCTGTGAGTGCTTTTTGTGGGTGCCCATTCTGCTGCAGGTTTTTAGTGACTAATCCCATCTTCAGCAGTCTGCACAAGCTCTCTTCTCTGGTTTCCCTGGGCTGCTGCTGTTTCTTAATGATGACAGGGAGCTCACTGCGTGCCGTAAACATGAGCCAAATAAAGACTCCAGGATTTGCGCACATATTTAGCCAAGATAGTCTCTTAGGTCAGATGTCTAATATACCCATTATTATGCTGCAAGAAATGTGGCTCACCAGTGCTTAATTTGTGCCGGTGTTTGCCGATGGCCAACACGGTACTGTTTTTTCGGCATCAGCACTCTCTCTGCAGCTGCCCCTTAATCATGGCTTGCTGCGCAGCGGTGCACGTGGATAGAGGCATTCATCAAAGAAAGTTAACAATTAAGTGTTAACTTTCTGTGATGAATGCACAACATTAGCTGAGTCTCTGCTGGCAGTGCTCCAGCCACCCGCTGGCGTGGCGCCAGTCAGGAGGCAGCCCAGCTCAGGCCGCACTCTCTGTCAGAAACACATTGTTGTGGGTGGGGGTGGGTCGCATGAACTGCAAGCTCATGTACATGTTGCTTTGGGGGACAGGGCTACCTAAGCACAATCCCGTAGTCCCTGAAACCCTCTGCGAACCCCTCCTGTTCGTCAGTCACATTCTAGGGGCATTCGTTGCTTGACTGGATGATAAGCCGCTCCAGCAAGGGGAAGCTAGCTTGCGGAGTCTCACTTCGGGAGAGGTGAGTGAGCAGCTCTGCTGCCTTGTTCCGCAAGTGTGTTGGCTCCCGGCCGGATTAAACAGGTTCAGAGTCATGGTCTGCTTCACCGCCTTGGGGTTGTCTGGCTGAACAAAGGAAGCGTTCAGCGCATCGTCACAGAAGAACCTGTAGCGAATGTTTATCAGGTGTCAGGTTGTTAGGAATACAAGTGACAAATGCGAACTTCCTTCCCCTCCTGTAGTGCCTCACAAATCACCAAAGCAGCAGGACATGGAGAGAGAGCGCTGACAGGTCCACACATTTGCACACTTATACTGTGTCTATCCTTTTGAGCCAAATCTGCATTCAATGTGATTCACAATTTTGGGTACGTTATTTTTCAAATACTTTTTTCATCTTCTTTATAAAATGTGTGCACTGTTAATGCAACATGGTTCCTTTTGCAACAACGTTTGCTCTCGATCACCCCCTCTACCATGGAGATGTGTTGAGAGGGAGGGGAGGCCCTGCATGGCCGCATCAGTTAGCCTAAATCCTAACTGTGGAACTCATGGTTCTTTTTGATAGTACCTCACTACAGGTGGTTTTATACTATGATTTTGGCGGCCATCCGTTTGTGCTGCTGTGCATTTTATTGTCTCATGTTTCCTCTGCATACCATCTGCATGGCCATTTTAGATAATACACAGCATATGTTTCAAGTACATTGATCTGCATTTCTGCTCGCTCTTGGATGAATGAATGCATCTCCTTTCATTATATTATTGTAAATGAGACTTTCTAAACTTGGGGAAGCGACTGTGTAGTGGTAGTAAAAAACAGGCATATGACACTTTTGCTGGCAGCCCGTTAGCGTGCACATAGACGTAGCAAAGATTTTTCTCCATCGTTATGTGCAAAGATTGTTGCCTGGGAAAACAGTTTCACTAATTTTACTTCTGTGTGTAAAATAGGTTAATACTTCTAATTCTCTTCTAGTGTGATTTCCTTAAAATTCCCTTTGAATATGATTTCAAATGTACCTTAATTTGATGAGGGGACACTCTGTACTCTTCCTCGGATACCAACGAGTTGGTAACTGTAGCAGTACTGTCAGCTATGTTTTACATATTCCATAGGTCCCCTGTCAACACAGCAAGCCTGGATCACCTCTGGAATTTGATTGCAATTTGCACAATTGGTGAGCAGTAGATAGTGTGAGTTTTATGAGCCATCCAGGGTTGGTTCCATGGAAAGAGGTGGGAAGACTTGAGAGCTGGCATGGCTGGAGATGGGCTAGTCAGAGAGATGGCCAAGATGGTTGGGGGGGGATGTCGAGGGGGGAAAGGGGTCTGACCAGGATCACAAAGATTGGCTCAAATAGTTGGATTTCAAGGACTGCACTGTACAGTAATAATGTCTTATAGAGTTTACTTACAAAAAACACAAATTGCATAATAAAGCCACATGAAAGCATGTACATACGTATAGCAACATGTTAAGCCAAAAGAATATGATTGTGGCTTTAATGGTAAACTATAACTCCCAGAATAAAAGATAATTCCAAACTGAAAAATCTAGTTAACCCCACAGTACTTTCAGTGATTTAAGACATGAAATAAAAGAAGTTGTGTAATAAACAAAGATAGATATGTGTGCTCCTTCCCATTATCCCGTGCCAGCAGTTGCTGCAGCGCCAAATATGTGACATGGATCAGAAGCAGTGTGATGGGCTGGTGGTAGGCCGATCTACCACAGAGCCGGGTCGCTGGTGCCATGGTGCCGCCGGGGCCGGCATTAGTGAGCCAAGAATTTTTGGGCCCTGGCACTTCTTTTTTTACAAATTAAGCACTGCTCACCACCCCTGATGAATTTGAGGGCAGTTCAACACTGCAACAAACTGCTTCCAAATGCGCTAAAGGTCGTCCTAAAGGTGGCCTATTAATCTCAGTACTATCACCATGGACAATAACAGAACTAGAGGGCTCTACCTCCATGGTGTTAGCAGTTAAGCTTCGGCACACTTCATATGCCTTTATTTTAATCAACATCTATGACCTGCCAAATAGAATTGCCGGTTTACAGTGATAATTTCGACAACAAAAATGTCGAAAGTCAAAATATCGAGAAAAAAAATGTCGAAAAAAAAAATGTCGACTTTTTTTTTTCAATGCATTTTTTTTTTAAATGGGGGGGTTCCCCCCCACCCCCCTTTTTTATTTTTTTTTAATTTTTCCCTTTTTTTTTTAACTCCCGAACCCCTAAAATAAATATATAATTAAAAAAACGAAAGTCGACATTTTTTTTTCGACATTTTTTTTTCGACATTTTTGTCTGTCGACATTTTTTTTCGAAATTATGACCACCCACCAGAATTGCCACTAATGAGAATGTTGCCACTGTGAAAGCAATCCATCGAGCCTTCACAGTCAAACTCCGGTTTGGATTGCAGGTGATTTCAACTCCTCCGTTGATTTGCATGAATCAACCTACTCAGGTGAACAAATGTCTAAACGCGCAAAATCTAGTAGAGAGCTCAGACGTTGTGCCAGAGCTTTGGTGGCAATATTAGACAAATTCTGTTTCACGCGCCTCAACGGCAACTGTCCCGGCGACAATCCTAAGGCCATTATGCATATTAGCGGTAAATCTGCCTCGACAATTGACTATTTCTTTGTCAACTCTAGCGGGCTACCTCATGTCGAAGATATGGCAATTTTACAGAGGACAGAAAGTGGCCATCTGCCACTATGTCTTTTACTTAAAAATCTAAACGTCCCTTCAACAGCGAACTCCCATGATTCCAAAGGTGGGTTTCACATTAACTCCGCAGGCAATCGCATTCACTGGAATGAGAGGAAACTACTTATAGCTGGAAACATAGCCGAAAAGTTATTACCATCCTTCATATGACTCTCCCACAACTCTGAGGCAGAAAACCCCTCAGATCTGTAGCTGAGCACACAAATCAGCCCCCCTCCAATCGTGTTCATTTTGATCCCATTATTGCTGAAGCCAATCGGCAACTGCAGCGCACCATAGGCGAAGTCCTATACAGTAGCCTATGTCCTTTCTCCCCTGCCGAGATCACCCAATAGATCAAAAAAGCAAAGCAAACGCATTGCAAATGGGTAAGTGAATACAAATTAAAATGTAATGTTGATAAGTGCAACTCAATTGCCCAATTAGCTATTCAAAAAGACCATACCACAATATGGTCTATCTTGAGGGGTAGTGAATCAGGAAGGACAACCATAAATGGAGTAACGGAACCTGACTGGGTACTCCATATTGCCTCCACCTTGGGCCTTGTATTGCCCAACGATAACCCTCACCCTCTACCAGACGGTCCATGGATCTGTAAATCAACCGTCTTAGACCTAATTCATATCATTGAGCAGTTAAACAGCTCCAGAACAGCCAGACCTGATGGCATATGCAATGCCCTATTAAAACAATCTCCTGAGATGTGGGCACATGCTCTCCACGTGCTGTTTACTCATATTACTCATATAGGATTGGCCAGTCAGTTACCAGACACATGGCAGGAAAGCCATGTTATCCCCGTCTATAAAAAAGGTACTTGGAATCTAGCATCCAATTATAGGATGCTGGCAATGCTAGATGTTCCCGCAAAATTGTTTGCGAAAATCCTGCTCGAAGAATTAAATCAATGAATAACAGAATATAACATTCTTCCACCCAATCAAATGGGATTTATTAGGAAAGTGAGTACGACCCATACTGTAATAATACTGATCACCTCTATAGAATAGGCCTGGAAACGCAGAGATACCCCAGTCTACTGTGCATTCGTTGACTTCTCGGCTGCATTTGACGCTGTAATACGGAACAAACTATGGTATAAACTATCCCAATGAAACATCCCTCCCACCTTCTCCGGATGCTGATGTTATTGTATACTAATACCTCTGTTAAAATAAGATTGGATGCTGAGGGTAGACTTTCTACTTCTATGCCAACCCACTGCGGGGTAAAGCAGGGATGCATTGTGGCCTGCTATTTAATCTCTATTTAGCAGATCTCAAGACTGCTTTCACTCCTTTACAAGTATGCCCAGTGAAAATGGGTGACATACTAGTTGGTTAGCATATGCAGATGACATGCTTCTACTCAACCATACGCGAAAAGGACTCCAAAATGCGCAAGGAGTATAGGCTGCCGCTAATGGGCTTAAAACCAATATAGAGAAAAGTAAAACCATGACGTTCTTCCCTAATCCTAAAAAGCAGAGGAATATCACATGCAAGCTGAATGGCATCGAATCAGAAAGTGTACCCTCTTACAAATATTTAGGATTGCATGTGGAACATTCTCTGAAGTGGGCTAAGCATTGGAAAGAGACGAAAATTAAATGCAACAGAGCAGTCAAAGCAATTTATAGGGCGACAAGGAGGAGTTTCTGTAACAACCATTTTGCTCCTGTACTCCACCAAAATTCACCCATTTCTATATTACGTAAAAGAGATATGGGGACATCGACTTGAAATAGAATTAAAACATTTTGAAAGCCTGATGCTACGCAGACTGTTCCGTATGCCACAAACGCTGTCAATCGAACATCTCTATCTCGAATTCGAATTCAACAGCATCCGCCAAGATTTCATAATGAAAACTGTAATGTTTTATGACAAACTACAGAAGCTGAACAACGGCACAATGATCATGAGCTAAGTTTCATAAATGCTTTTCTTGCTATAGACAACTACAAGAAAAGGGGGTGTGGCTACATGGCCACATAGGAGGTGGTGTTTCCCCAGAGCTCTTGAAGATCCGGCCATCATCCTGGAAACAAAGTGCATTTAAAGCTTGCAGGGAAGCCTCATACGACACAAAAGGATGTATGAATGCACAGGGCATGCAGAGCATGCAAGCTTATGGACGCCCGAGAAACTAGAGGCTGACTGAGCACGTTTGAAGTCTGGGCACCCTTTGTTGCGAGACCCCAAGATGGCGGCTTAAGGACAAAGGAAGGCTGGGGCAGAGAGATGCGAGCGGCGAGCTTTCACCCAGCTGGCAGTACTGGACCGCCGTGAGGCGAACAGCGGAGCCGGAGCCCTGTGCAGCACGGCCGCGTGTGAAAGCCCCTGTGCGAACTGCAGATCGGGCCGGAGAAACAAAACCAAGACACGCGGCGCCCACGCCGGAGCTCCCTGTAACGGAAGAAGTGAAAGGGCGAGCGTCAGGAGAGCGTGGGTCGAGCTGTCCACACAGCAGATTCATGTATATGGGGTCCGAAGCGCTCACATAAACTAGGAAGGCTGCAGGCTTTGCGTACATAGAAGAGACAAGAGAGGCGAAGTGGACGGCAGCCAAAATGAAGACGCCGCGCGAAGCTGAGCGAGAGGCGGAATGGATACATTTAACGCTCCAACAAGAGGATACAGTAACAGGGAGAGCGGACCTGTACAGCGCGAGCTGAAGCAGTGAAACAGACGAACACGAGGAGGTAGGCTGATCGTGTATGCAACAAGGCCTATTGACAATATATTGCTGCCTGCACAATAACACGTGAGCGAAATTGGAATGAGCAAACAGTTGCAGGCGCACTGAAAGGGGAGCGAGATACGCTCAGAGTATGAACACACTGAGATTGCAAGGGAGGGCATCAACATAACAACCTGGGCAGCAGGACTATGTGGTGCCGGTGTGGGGAAGTTAACCCCCTGGGAATCCTGATTCGCTCCAGAAACGGACAAATGTGAAGAAGCGGGCCCAGCCTGCCATGCTGCCTGCACAACAATACGCGGGTGAATTATAATTGAACAAACAGCTGTAGGCGCATTGACAAAGGAGCGGGATACGCTCATAAGGTATAAACACACAAGGATTGCATCGCAGAACACTAGAAGCTGGGCAGCAGGACCACATAGCGCCTGTATGGCGAAGCTAACCCTTTGAAGATCTGGATCCGCTCCGGGGATGGACAAATGTGAGGAGGCAGGCTGGGCACGGACACAACGCAGAAGCGGATCACAATACGTGGCATGCAAATAGCCATGAAAAAGAGCCGGAGCAACGGGCCACCGCAGAGACACGAGTGAGCTGGGTCCTGATATTTTGGGTGACTTGGCACACCCAAAAAGAGAACTGTACGTGGTGGGCCCACTTGCCCCTGAGGCATTAAGATGTCCAACAAGCCCCTTTGAAAAAAAGGCAAACAGCCCACACTGGACGATTTTGCTAAAACATCACCAGGCGCAAAAGGGGCCAGGAAGAAAGACAAGACCCCCGAAGAGGGCCCAGATGCAATGGGCAACAAAGAGGTCCCTTGCGGCGATAGAAGACCTAAATTGAAAGCTGCACTGGAGTTGAAAGTCGGAGAAGTGAAGGAGGATGTGAACCTACTACAACAAGACGTAAGATTGCTGGCTGAGTGCACGGGAACCTGGAAAAAGAGGTAGCCCTGAACACGGCGGCCTGTGCGGCCCATAAGTCGGAAATTCATGCCCTAGTGCAACGTGTAGGCAACCTGGAAAACAGGGCAGAGGAGGCAGAGGGACGCGCTCGGAGAAACAATGTCCGCATTGTCAGGTTGCCAGAAGGAGCTGAGGGTATGAACCCCCCGGAATACATTGAGTCCTTGCTATTGCAGGAGATACCTGGAGGAACCCTGTCCCAGGGGTTCGCGGTGGAGAGAGCGCACAGGGTTCTGATGAGGAAGCCGCCGCCAGGAAACCCCCCTAGGCCAGGTAGTGCCAAGATCCTAAACTATCGAGACCGAGAAAGGATCCTCAAACACTTTCGGAAGGGTGGCAGAATTCAGAGGGGGGTAGCGAGCATAACGGCATACCCGGATTACACCCTGCAGGTACAGCGCAGCGGCATGAACTTTGGGTCAGTGAAGAGAAGATTGCGGGAAGCAGGCCATAAATACATCTTGCTCTACCCAGCTAAATTAAAAGTATTCCACAAGAGTAAGACTTGGTTTTTCGACACCCCAGAGGATGCTATGGGATGGTTGGATGCGCAGAACAGCCCCCAGGAACCGGGGGTCCAGGAAGATGAAGGCAGAGATAAGTAATCAGCATCTGGAGCGCTCTATGTGCTGCAGATTATGACAATGGGACTTGAATATAGCATTGCATATAACTGGTGGGGAAGTAGGCTTGGAGACACAGTTATAAGTGCAATCCGGTAGCACTATAAACCTTGATATTAGTATAAGAGTTACACGGAGCATGACCTCACACCCCCATAACTGGAAGTTTATTTAGGTCACTGGTAGCCCGGTGACACCCTGCTGGGTTCTGGGCCTGGGATTCCTAGGGCAGAACCAAACGCGGGAGGGCCTGAGATCCAGGGATGGAGCTGGGCATTTGTTGGGGTTGGGGTCGAGGTTGGGGGGGAGGGTTGGGGGGGGGTATGGGGGTGTGCAGTGGTTTGTTGTAGTTGGGGAGGGTGGTAAGTTGGGGTGCAAGCCTACACCCCGAGAAAAACGATATGAACCATGGGAGACCTTAAGATAGTTACTTGGAATGTTAGGTGGCTCAACAGCTATGTGAAAAGAAACAAGGTTATGCTGTACCTGCGCAGACAGAAAGTAGACATAGCCTTGTTACAAGAAACTCACCTAACGCAGGAAAAACTGGAAGTGCTACAGAAGAAGTGGAAGGGGACGGTAGTAGGGGCAGCATACTCGGCCTATGCTACAGGGGTAATTACATGGGGGGCCCCGCATGTCCCGTTCCAGCTGTTGCATTCGGTAGCGGAGTCAGACGGCAGGATGGTGGTCATGAAAGGGCTGGTGGAAAATAGAGAGATATGTATTGTAAATACTTATGCCCCGAACCAGGACATGGCAGCGTACTTTAGGACCCTGCATGGTAAACTCAGTGGTAGTGTGGGGGAGGCGGTACTATAGGGGGGTGATTTCAATTGTGTGTTAAACCCCAAAATAGACAGATCGGACACTAAGGTAGACAGACCCACTCCGGCTGCGAAGACATTGCAGTCATTATTGGCAGACTTCGGGCTAGACGATGCGTGGAGGGCACGCCATCCACAGGATAGACAATATTCACACTATGCGGCCCCTCAAGGCCTACATACTAGGCTAGACTACGTGTTTGTCACACATGAACTAATGACTGAAATAACGAACGCGGAATGTAAAGCGAGGGTCCTCTCGGACCACTCGCCGCTGATGTTAGTATGGCAATACCGACCCCCGAGGGGAAGGATACCCACATGGCGCTTGCGAGCTGAGTGGCTGAAAGACAACGTACTTAGGGAAGATATGCGAGAAGAAATAATTAGTTACTTTGAGATAAACACTGGCAGTGTTAAGACAGTGGGCACACTCTGGGAAGCCTTCAAGATGGTGGTGAGAGGGATTGCCATAGCTAAGTCTAGGGGACTGCTGAATGGGATCCTGACCGAATTGCAGCAGGCTGAAAAGGAACTAGAAAGGGTGTCGGAAAGGGGTAGTACTACCAAGGAAGACACAGAGAGGGTCCTAGGCCTGCAACAGGAATGTGCTGTATACTGGGAACGATTGTGCAACCTCAACTATAAAAAGTATATAGAGAGACAGCATGCAGGAGGGGACAAACCGGGGAGAGTCCTAGCATGGCTATATAAAAATGAGACCCCTATGCCCCCAATTAGAACGATACTGAGAGAAGACGGGAGCATAACTGACACGCAAGAAGGGGTCAATCAGGAATTTGCAGAGTAAGTGCCTGTATGGGGACGAGACAGGGAGCAGCAGTGAAGAGATAAGAGACACATTGGAAGATATCGGGCTACCCCAGATAAGTGCAGAGGAGAAGGAGGAACTAGATGCCCCGATTACCCTGGAGGAATTGGAAGAGGTAGTGAGGCAACTGCCCACGTGCAAAACCCCGGGAACTGATGGCCTCCCAAGCGAATTTTATAAAGCATATAAAACAGAGGTACTTCTCCCGCTAATGGAGATGCTTAATGAAGCTTATGAAGCTGGGCAATTACCGAAATCCCTACAGGAAGCGGTCATTATACCACTTCCCAAACCCAATAAGCCGGGTAGCGACTGTGGCTCCTGTCGATATTAAATCAAGACGGCAAAATTCTGACAGCGGTTCTGGCGAATAGACTGAAGAAGGTCATTAATAACCCAATACACCCGGACCAAACGGGATATGTCCCGAATAGAAACATCCCAAATAACCTGAGGCAACTCCACCGGGTTATTGAACATGCCAACGGAGATACAGGCGAGATGGCGATAATATCACTAGATGTGATCAAGGCATTTGACTCGGTCAAATGGCCCTGGTTAACTGCAGCCCTAGCCAATTATGGTATGGGACCAGGATATCTCCAATGGGTCAAACTGCTATATAGTGCACCACTTGCGAGAGTGAAGACAGGGGCTGTGGTTTCTGAAAGATGGCTACTGAGTATAGGCACCAGACAGGGCTGCCCATGGTCCCCCATGCTGTATATCCTGGCCTTAGAACCCCTGGCGATCTATTTAAGGCAGCAATATGATGTGATAGGAATTGTTGTTGGGGAGACACCACATCTAATCTCATTGTATGCAGATGATATGTTACTATATTTGCGCTACCCAAAAGAGAACCTCCAATATATATTAGAAGTGATGGAGAGGTTCGCACAATTATCAGGCATAGCAGTGAACCCAAGTAAGTCCTGCATGTTCCCGTTGGGCAGGTACAGAGGGCTCCCGTTAGAGCATTTGCCGGTTCTACAGATACCATGGGAGGTTAACACATTCAGATATCTGGGAGTAGATATATATCACATGGTAGAAGCCGAACATAAACATAACACAGAGACAGCAGTTAAGAAATTGGAAAGTAGCATGAAGTTTTGGGCGAAGCTCCCCCTGGAAATGATGGGAAGAGGGGCGATGCTCAAGATGGTGGCGCTGCCCAGATTGTTGCATTGCTTCGTGAACATCCCATACTTAATACCCAGGAAATTCTTTGTTAGGCTGAGTGGCATATGCAGGGAATTCTTATGGTACGGGATGAGGAACAGGGTAGCCCTGTGGAAATTACAAAATCCATATGAGAAAGGAGGCATTAAATTACCAAACTGGGAAGTTTACTACGTAGCAAGCCAACTAGAATACGTAGCTAAATGTCTCTCAGATGAGTCTACCCTGGAACACAGGCTGTTCCAGAGGGACTGCGCCCCATACTTTCTACAAGAGATGATATGGTTACCTAAATCGGAGTTGGAAGGCCGCCCGAGGATGAAGAGCCTTGGATGGAGGATGTGGCGAAGAGCGTGCCGGTTAATGGAAAAACCATCCCCGTGCTCCCCACAGATCCCATTGGTCACAGTGGTGGGAAGCGAAAAGTAACTAAGGTTAATGATTAGGAAGCACTGGGAACCGGTGGGGATGGCAACAATGGGGGATGTGTGGCAGGAGGGGAAGATACTAGATTTTGGGGAGCTGGTGGAACAAATGGGGCTGCAGGTGGGGTAATATATTACGTATCATGGGGTGGTGCAACGAATTAAAGATACCTGGTCTGAAGTGGTGCTGGCGGAGGATCCGGATGCCGCTAATAGACACGATATATGACATAGCACAAGGGGGACATGAAACGTCTAGACTGTATGAGATGATAATGTCCCAAGTGGGCAAGGAGATGGTGCAACTCAGACTGGACTGGGAAGAAGAAGTAGGGGCCCCAATGAGCGATGGGATGTGGGAAAGAGCACAAGGATACCATAAAGTATCAAGAACTGCTAGGCTACAACAGATACAATTGTATATAACTCACAGGGCATACCTGACGCCTCAGAAGATAGCCACATTTTAAAAAATGCTGGACGTCAGGTGTGCCCTAAATGTAATGAAGAAAATGCGGGAATGGTGCATATGTTTTGTGCGTGCCCACTGATAGAGAGATATTGGGGAGAAATAGCGCAAAAATTGGAAGACAATGGGATCCATATGAAGGTGGATACGGCGTGGGCCTGTTTGATAGGAGGTTTCCCCAGACCACGTAAGCTTAAACATGTAAGCAAACTTAAAGACCTAGCGTATGTCCTAGCAAAGAGAAGGATTGCGATGGGCTGGAAGGCATGCCATAGACTGAAAATGGAGACATGGTGGAAAGATCTGCAAAAGTGGGCGGAGGCAGAAACGGTGGTATGGCAGGAAGCGTGTACAGGGGGGTAGAAGAAGAAGCCGGAACCCTAACGGGCTGGAGGCAATTGATTGCTGAATTATTCGGGCCTTCGTTTGAGGAAACAAGCGATAGAGACTTACCGAATTCTGTCGAAGAGGAATCCCTACCGCAAGAGGGAGAGACTGGAAACAAGGGGGAGTAGGCTCGGCAGGGGGGAGGGGAGGGGAGATGCAGTGAGCTGGATCATAGCAATGTAATCTTATTTGTGATTGACATTATGCATCCACTGTACGTTTGATTTGAGTTGTTTTTTTGTTTTGAATAAAATCAATAAAAATTGTTTTAAAAAAAAAAGACAACTACAAGAAAATGAGAACCTTAGGAACCCTCTGTTGTCTCCACTCAAAATGGCAGCTGGGGTGTAGTAACATATCACCTGAAGGAGTCCCATTTGTGATTAAATCTCGCCTGAAAAATAACCTGAAAATGATGAGTAAAAACGAAAATCTTAGCTACCTCCAAACAAAACACATTAGTGAGATATTTTGTGGATATATTAGTACCCGCATGATTAAACCAACCTATCTTGTATCCTACCCTAACAGTGCAGTAGCCAGACAGTACATGCTTTTGAAATTTAACATCAGTGCAGCTTTGATCACCCTAGGTGCCCGCACAGGTCTTCGACGTGAAGCACGCTACTGTCACTTATGTGGTTCTGAAGCGTTAGAAACTATAGAACATTTATTAATTGAGTGTGAAAGTTTACAACGCTTCCGATATAGAGGGTAATTCATGGAATGAATGTGCGCCGAAAACGGGGGCGCAAGTGTTTAAATCACAGCGCACGCGTGTGAAACCCGCTCAAGCACCCGTTTCCTGATTCATGGAAGGCACTGTGCGTGGCTTACCTAGGACCTGCGCTGAATCTGCGCGTGTCTCACACATCATTGCGACATCCCGAAGGCTGTGCGCGAGACGCCCAGTGAAGGCGCACACCGCCCAGCGCCCACACCTAAAAAGGGGGCAGAACACGCGGAATGGGGAACAACATGCAAAAATGTGGGCGTTACAGGGGAAGTACCGCTGCGAAATCCTCACAACGCCCACAAGCGCGACAACAACACATTCATGGAATCGAACAGGGCAAACCCGCGTGCGCCAAAAGACCCGCAATGCTGGAAACTTGTACACCAGGCGAAAGCTGGCGTAAGCGCCCCACTCAGCATAAAAGTGCGTGCAAACAACAAACAAGCTCATACAGCCACAGTGAATGTACCATTCCTTGCAGCAGTGATCGTGGGACACCGCAGGAGGAGGTGGATAGCTGGGCCCTGCATTTTTTTACCCAGGGATGACCACGTCTATGGCAGGTACAGGTTTCCACCCCATATCATCCTAGACCTGGTCACTGAGTGGGTGGAGGACCTTCCATCACCCACCCTGTGCTCCCAAGCACTGATCACCTTGAAAAAGGTGCTCAATGTACTGCATTTTTTGGCCACTGGGTCATTTCAGCAGACAACTGCCATAGTTGGGGGCGTCTCACAGCCCACGCAGTCATGCTGCCTACACCAGGTGTTGGCAATCATGACTGCGCGCTCCTCAGTCCGCCCCCCATCCCATACATCCCCAGAACACCCGCAGAAAGGCAGGCCGTGATCCAGGACTTTTACAGGTGGCACACTTCCCCAAAGTGCTTGGTGCCATTGATTGCACCCATGTGGCTCTACGTCCACCTAGGTCCACTGAACACATCTATCGCAGCCGCAAGCACTGGCATTCCATCAACGTGCAGGTGGTATGTGATGCCAAGGGAATCATCACCTCTGACCACATAAACTGTCCAGGGTCCACCCATGATAGTTTCATATTCAGAATGTCACCCCTAAACCGGATCCTGGAAGCTGGGAGGCATGGCGACACATGGCTCATTGGTGAGTACAAATGCCTGTGCACATGCATGCATGTCACACACACAGAAATAGAGAAACCCAACTAATCCCAACCATTATCACCTCCCCATTATCTACCCTATGAGCACCTACATGATGATGCCAATACGGAACACCACCACACCACCCCAGGTAAGATACAAAGCAGCCCATATTGCAACCAGGGCCATAGTGGAGCGCACATTCGGAGTGCTGAAGTCACGTTTCTTCTCCCATGACCACTCTGGTGGACAGCTACTATATGCACCCCCAGTAGTGTGCAGGATCTTTGTGGCAGCATGCGTCCTGCACAATGTTGCAACACGGCGGGCGCACCGGTGGACATGGTTCCCTCACATCCCTAACCACATGCACGCCCGCTGCGCATGGAAGGGGAAAGGGCACGTGGTGAGGCAGCCCATACCCAGCTTGTGGGTAAACCTTTCACCTAAAATCGCACCCCTGCGGAGTGCACACAGGCCTGGCACTTACAAGGTTACAATCTCTGATGACAAAGGGACAGTCAGCTGTCACAACCGTACCACCCTGAGAATGTGTCCCTGGTAGTGCTAAATTGTGTGCATCCCTAGCTACTTAAACAAACCCAATCTTGTGTGACCAAAATGCACACATTCATGGTGCATAATCCACTATCCCCTTGCAAAACAGCACATCCAAATACTGGTATGTCACCTAAACCCTCCCAAACCCCATGTCACCCGCCTGACACACCATGCCTTGGCATGCAATGTGAAAGCAACCAAATAAATGCACAACACATGACACAACTGTCACAAAGTGCACCGTGACAAATGGAAACAGGGCAGAGACAATTCCCTCTCACACATCAAAATGAAACTGTACACATGAACATATACTTACCAGCATAACAAATCATGAACACAGGACCCAACAGTGCCAATGTCAGACAGTGACTGATCACAATAGCCCAAGTGTCCCAATGTAACAAAGCCATCACATGTACCCCCCCCATCTTCAGTGTGTTGCTGGTAGCTAAATGTGGCAGGGTACTGCATACGCATGAAGTGCATCATCAATGCAGAAAGGCAAGGTAATACATGAAGATGCAACATGTAAATATGCACAATGAGCAATATTAAAATCAATATACATGTCAACCATGCACTGGAGAAACCATCATGAATCCCCACTAGTGGTGTATACACAGTTTGGACTTCAGACTGGCCACACAACTGATGGAACCCCAATCCCTCTGTGTAAGTTACTGTCACACAGTACCCTCCATGCAAGCCCATGGAAAGGGGAAGCAGGAGTGGCATATGTGTCTGGACCCCAAGCCTCAAACACAAACACAAGACAAGCCTCTATGTGCCCAGCTGGAAAACACAGTGGATGCCTTCGGATGCCACACAAATCAACACAATGTTACATGAATGCACAATAGACAGAAAAAGTGAAACATTTTAAATGAAAATTAAAATAGAAAATGGCCATGGTTGACCAGGGGGTGGGGGTCCACCCAGGAGGGAGGAGGTGCAGCGTGCATCTCAACACCCACATGCGTGGATGTTGAGAGAAAAAAACCTCCATGGGCTCATGGCCTGCACGGCTAGCCTATAGTGGGAGAACTGCAGTCGCTGTCGTCACCCTCTGGTGCAATATGAGAAGTTGTGCGTGGTACGGGAGACTGACCACACATAGCCCTGGCATGCTCCTCCATGGCAGCAAGCATGCAGTTCTGAAAGGTTTGGTTCTGCAGGATGATGGTCCGGAGGTCCCCATGTACCACCTCACATGTAGCACGGAGTTCCGCCTGCAAGGCCTTGCGTGTTGCACGGACTTCCGCTGCAAGCCCTCACGTGATGCACAGATCTCCTCACAGGTTGCTTGGAGCTCAGCCGAGATGGTTGTGTGTTAGCTGCTCCATCTGCTGTTCTGCCCGTCTACTCTGGGCCATCTCAAATGCACCCAGAGTAGCTCTGAGGGAGCTGTTCTCTTCCCTCAGGGCATCCATGTGGGCCTGTGCCTCTGCAGCTATGGCTGTGCGCAGAGCCCCCAGTTCAGCCCGTCGGTCCCTGTTGGCGGCCAACATGTCCTGCCTGTGTAAGGAGCACGTGGACTGTGTTGCCTGCTGTAGGAGCTCCACCTGCCTTTTGGGGGGGGTGAATGGAAGTGGCCACCCTTACCACGGCCTGAGCCATCATCTCACATGATGCTCCCTGTTGCTGTGCAATGGCATACATGGAATTCTCCCACACAGTATTACCCAGTGGCGCACGGCCACTGCATTGCCGAACACCACACCTGTCGGGCCCAAGGAGACGTTGACCTTGCTGTGCTGGCGCTGCCTGTGGCTGCAGGACTTCATTCCTCCTTTGATCTGCTGCCCCAGGAACAGGAGCAAATATGTGGAGCATGACCGTGCATCCGTAACCGTCACAGGCGGACATTCCAACACTGAATGGGCCATTTTGGGGTCTACCCCCAGTGCAGGTGTGTTGTACAGAACAGCATCCATGCCCGAATCACTCACCTGCGACGGGACATATGGGTCAATTTCCGACTCAGCACCAGAGGCATAAAGATCCTAAGAGGTGCACTCTGAGACACCCGTGGACAGGATGGTCTGTAGCACCAATGGATTCTCGTGCGCTACCACCCCACATCCTTCACTTGTGCCTGGTTGGGGCTCTGAATACTCTTCCCCTGCGCCATCTCCTCCTCCTCCTCCACTGCTTCCAGTGCCTCATCACCTGCACAAAATAGAAAAAGGAAGACATGACCACACATGTTAACAGCATAAGCCACCCCCATAGGCATTACAATGTTGACATCCAACACATATATCAGACATGTCACACATAACACAAACTCAGCCATGCACGCAGTACCAATGAAGTGGAAGGGGACCCTGAAAGCAGACACTGATTAGTCTCAAATGGAAATACAACACATGTGCTACATGGTGCATAGCACCTGCATCATACAGAAGCCTGTGACTGGCATGGACCTTCAACAAACATGACAGATGCCAGCACACAGATGGCACGTAGCATTGCCATGGCAGAACTGACAGGCAGGCCCAGATGGGAGTGAATAACTACTGTCCGCCATCCATGTAAAATGCATGTCATCAGACAGTACATGTAAATCACTGTAACAAAACACACATGTGTCACACGATGCAACAACACCAGAGTGTTCAAATACAGTGACGGGAGGCACATCGATACGTCAATGGTAGGTCACTTTGACATCACACAAGTGACTAGGCATGTTGAAGGTTGAAACAAGGCTCAGAAGTGAGTGGTTGCAGTGCAGTACATGTGTAGGGCCTCAACTGTCAATAAAAAGACAAAACCAGTCATTACAATGTCATGATGGCAGTGTAAGGGCAAGTGCAGTCATATTGTGCAAAGTGTTTGAAGTTGGTTGTAGGGATACAGTGAACCCCAAACCCAAGGGTGGGGATGGCTTGGAGGCAGTGCATGGATCAAAATGGTCACTCCGAGTACCCTGTTGTAGCAGACAGTGTGGGCAGGTGTCAATTGCATACTCCCAGTCATCTGGGACTACAGCAGGGGAGAGGACGACAGAAAGCACAACACATGAGTAAGCATCAGAAGTGACTACTGGGTAAAAATGACAGGTCACGCAACGCTCAGGCACCCAAAAACAAATGTGCATGCGACCCCTCAGTATCCCACATGTGTGGAATTAACATCCTGCAGTACGCTGTGGCACCCAGAAAAACAAAAGATGCGTATGCATGGAACACGCAGGCTACTATGACCTCGTAAATGGGGTATGCGACACACAGGGGCAACCACAGTGGGAATAATGCGTGCCTAGTCAGTGTGCCTGCTGCCAACGTGCCCTGCCATTTGGTGCCTGCACAGAAGAAATTGCCAGAGGTCCTGTTGCTGTGACCACTTCTGCTGAAACAGAAGACTCCCGACTGCTGTCCCATCGCTCCACAGCCCAGCCCCAGGATCCAGTTGCCCACCCACACCTACCTCGGGGTTGCCATGTTGGACCAAGCAACATCTGGGGCCAGTGGCAACCTCCCGGCAGAGAGGCAGAGGGCTGTCAGCTTCACTGCCAATGAAGTTGGCATCCTGGTGAAGCAAGTCCTAGGGCATTATGATGCCCTCTTCTCAACCTCGCGCACCGACAAGGAAGGACGCAGGAGAATCTGGGAGGACATTGTGGGTGCCATCAACGAGGACGGGGTGGCACCCTCCGACTACAAGCATGTCCTGAAGCGCTGGGAGGAGCTCAGGTCCAGGACCCTCTTCAGGGCCCTGTGCCTCTTCAAGGCTGAGGATGAAGTGGGGCGCCGGGGCCAGTTGAGCAATATCTAGATGAGGGTCTTGGAGCGCATACACCCAACGCTTTACCACCAGGTCCTACTGTTGCAGACCCATCTGGAGTCGAGTGGTAAGTGTCCATGTGTTCTTGTCCAGCGTAGTGCATGTTGATTTGTGGCTGGAGTGTGCACCTTAGCCTTATGTCTGGCATGCCCCATTTATGGATGTCTGTGTGCAGGGCCATGACAGTGCTGCATTTGAATCCAGTCAAGTGTGTTCCACATCAATGGTGTCTGTGTTGCAATGCATGATGTGCACCAGCATGTGACGACACACACATGTTTACATGCATGTGTCTGGACTTGGCCATGTTTGGGGTGTGATACATGGATGCTTATTTCACCCTCAAGGACATGCATGGTGTACATGTGTGTGCGTCTGAGTAGTGTGTGCGTGTCTGTAAAACGCCATGGAAGCATGACACATGACCATCACGATGCGTAAATTGACAGATGCAGCCAAGTTGCCCATGAATGCACCATGACGGGAGGTAGACATGGCCAGATGCATGACTGTCTGGTGGTGTGTGAGCATGTGATGTGCATGTCCCATGATGCATGTGAGGTCCAGCCCCCCTTCTTATGTTCACACAGTGCCTTGGACATGGATGTGAATGTCTGCAGCACGTGCCATGCTTATATGTGCATGTATGTTGCTTGCACTGACCTGTGTGTTGTGGAAGGTCATGAGGGATATGACGTTCGACTGTGCCACTCATGTGCATTTGCTTTGTATCTAGCAGACATTTGTTCGGTGCCCTGATGCTTGTGTTCAATGTCTCCCTATCTACAGCGTCGATGGAGGAAGAGGGCGGAGACGGCGCTGTGGAGCAAAGCGGCGGGGATGCCTCCACCAGGCGGAGACGCAAGGCCCAGTCGCCCTCCCATGTTGCATGTTAGGCAGAAACCTGTGCAGTTCCCTTAGGGACCACTGCAAAAGATTTAGGACTACAGGTGGTTGGCAGTAAACCCAATTGGTAGCAGTCTGTACCACCCAGATTTACCTGGTAGCTGTGACTGAGCAGTCAGACTTCTCTCAAGATGAGTTAGGCATTATATAGAGTATACACAATAGGTACAGAGATACAGTAGCAGAAGCAAACACTGACCAGAGCTTTGGTGTAAAAGTATATAATTATTTATTTAAAGACACACACTAGCACAAAGAGAGGTAAGTAAATTCAACACACTGTCACTATTATATATATATATACAACCCTGATTACTTATTAGACCAGTCTTAGTGAGAAACACCACTTATTTTCAGACAGAGGTGAGCGCTTAACATAAGATGGCACTCTAATAAGTTATTAAAAAGGGAGGGAAAAGGCAATGTTATGAAAGCACACAAATTCCAATACTTTTCAAAGAACCACACAGTGAGGCAGGTTAGGCAAAGTCTGCTGGAGAGCAAGGAAGTTCAAATGCCAGGCCCACTCTTAGAGGGAGCAAGCGAAATGTGTCCAGGATCACACAGTGGGGTTATGCCAAAAAAGTCTTTGTAAATAGTTCACAAAAAGATTGAGATCAAGTCAGGAAAAGTTAGTTAACAGGTCCCAGGCTAACCCAGGTTAGAAAGTCGAGGATTTACTGTCACCCTGAACGATCTGTCGCAAGGGAAGTCGGGCGGGACACAATACCTGAAAGTGGGAAGAACGTTCAAGCGGGGGCAATTGTACCTGGCAGCAGGTGCAAGTCAGTGTTTCATCCAGAGGAAGAGGAGGTCTCGACGTGGAGGAAAGCTGGAGGTTGTTGCGCTGCCAGGGAAGAAACCAGCCGCGGAGTTTCCCGGTTACAAGGTACCACCCTTTTCTTCGCGGTAGTGGTAAACCGTGGTGTTCCGGTTGCTGGGGTGCTTGGCACGGGCAAGGCGGCCACAAGATGGTCCAGGAAGGCGAAAAGACGGGCAAACTGGTTATCCCCACTAGTCAAAGGAAGAAGACTATCCGGGCTGGAGATATCCTCTGTCATCGGGAAAAGTGGTGAGGCGGTTCAGCAGGGCTCCACCGGTGGTGTCGACATTGCAGGTCGGCTCGGCTTCTCCCTTCTCGGATTCTTTAGGACCTGTGGCGACTTCTGAAGTTCCAGTCCCCAAAGCCCTGCTTTTATGCAGAAAACCCCCTAGCTTTTCAGCCTAGCTGTCACTCAAACATGCTAAGTGGTGAGCCGGGCGGCTCACCACTTGGGCCAATCACACAAGAGTGCGACTTGAGTTGCCGAGGCAACTCAGTCCAGGGTGCCTAAACCCCCTCCCACACCCCCTGTGGTACCCAGACAGAGTGGCACCACTTTTGGAGGCTTCTGTGGAGAAGCCCACCAAAAAGTGGAACAAAGGGCTCAACTTGGGTTGGAGTCACATAAGCGAACACAAACGCCATTTTGGAACCAAGTTTCAGCAAAAAATACCAACCGGTGAATTTATATTAATTTAATAAACCAGCGGTATGTTCGAGGCTATATTAAAAAGTGGTAGCCTCGAACAATGGGAAAATCCCATAGGAAAATATTTGCGGTCGAATATAAAAAGTAGTATCCACTGCCACCAGCCAAAACTCGGTCGGGGGGGACTGGACAGGCCCCCTCCAACAACAGACCCCGGGAGCAATCGAATTGCCTCGACCAGTACGTCCACAATATGATGGTTTGTACTGGTTATGTTCACAATTTGAGACTAGTAAAGCCACTGGTGACTTTACATGCCCTGGGAGACGGTAGTCAGTCCCAGGGTATGGAGTCTATGTTTGGGGGTCGCAACGACACCCCTGGGTTACTGCACGGAGGGTGCTGTGTAACCCACATATCAAAAACACACGAAACCCTATGGGGAAAAGGACCCCATAGCCCATAGAACACATACCAAGTCAAAGAAACACCTCAAATCATGTCTAAGAGTGGGAGGAAAAGAGTCTCCCTCTTAGGAGAAAAAAATAAACCCCAAAAATCCAGCAAAGCTGCTGGGGGACTCACTAGGTTTGGGAAATTAGCCTTTACAGAGAATTCTCCCTAACATTGCAACATCTTCCGGGAGCGAGGGGACTTGTGCCACGTCTGTCACTACAGTGCGGAAGGAGCAGGTGAGCCCCCACAGGGGCAGGACAATGCGGAAGACGGTGCAGAGGCATCCAGGTTGGTGGTGGTTGAGGAGGAGGAGGCGGCTGCATCAGACCCGCACATGGGGCCTGGAGGGGGTGATGCCACCGGTGCAAGTGGTGCAGTCCAGGGGCTGGGGCAGGAGCAGCACAGGTCGCCACCGAGGGGCCTGTGCCTAATCCTGTCCCTGAAACTGAGACTGCATCACTGTGCACCGGCACGCATGCCTCATCCAGGCCCGTCCGCAGGTAGAGGATGAGTCCACGTTAACTGACCTTCCTCTACCTGCAGATGTGGCAATCCATGACACGGTTGAGCCCATCCTAGTTGGTGTTGTGATGCGCACACGCATCATTCGTGATTATGTGCATGCTTTCTGGCAGGAACACGCACGTCATCACGAACAGGCGTGTGCCATCCTGAACTGGCTAGCACTGCTCATTGTCGGGGGTTTCCTCCATGTGCTGGGCGCTCTTGCGACCCCCTCCTCCTCTACACCCACTACGCGCCAGTCGTCCTCCATGCCGTCTTCCGGCCCAGATGACACCAGGGCCCCCTGTGGACCTGCCCCAGCCACCGTGGCCAGGCTGGTGGCGATCCCATCCCTGCCAAAATCGGGAGTCGGAGGTTCAGCAGATGTGGTCACCCCAGCAACAGGACGCCTGGCAATGGAGGTTGTGCAGACACCTTCAAGCAGGGCACGTGCACGACGGCCCCGGGGGTTGGCATTGTCACGGAGACAGTCGTGATGGCACAGGCAGATGGCATCAAGGCAGCAACAGGCTCGACGTAGAAGGTGTTAGGACTCGGGGCCAACTACATCATGGGGGTAGGCATCAGCCAAAGGGCAGGAGGACCCTGGACAAAGTGTGTCTTCCGTGTGGCAGCAGATGGGCCGGCAAATAGGTGCAGAGTGGCTGCGGGCAGAGAGGGCTCACCATGGTCAGGGCGGAGAACTCCATGCGGTGGGCACTGAGGCGGGCAGAGTTCCTCGAGGAGACTCGCAGGGAATTGGTGGAGAGCATGGCGACTTCCCTGCGAGCTCTCGGGGATAGAGCACAGTCCCGCCTCGGGGCTATAGACACAGAGTTCGATGATGCCCTGGCCAAAACTCTTGGTAACAACGGTGAGCCATAGGACTAGGCCGCCGCCCTTGCATATAGTTCTGTAGGGTTAGGTTTCCTTTGTTTTATTTTTTATTTTGGAGTACGTGGACATTGCTCCACTTCTTGTATATAGTTATTTTGTAGTGTAGTTTGTGTGTGAAGTTTTTTGACTTTTGGGATCATGGACCCTTCATCCTTGTATATAGTTGGACTTTGTTAGAATTTTTGATTAATATTTTTTTTCACCATGAGGTAATGGTTTTGTATTTTTTTTATTTGGAAATGGACGACGGACTATAGACCACTTTCTTGGATTTCATTTCATTTTGGATTTCCCATTACTTTGAATTTGCATTTCTTTTGCTTTTGCATTCAGTCCAATTTCATTTTCATGTTTGATTTTCATTTTGTGTCTTTTTTGTTTTTTCAATACACCTTCTTTCATACATATCTAAGTGGAATACGTGTATTCTGGGGCGCGCAACTGCGTTTTACATGCGATTTGACTGGCGCGAGCCGGGTACGTGTATTCAGGGGTATGCGGGTGCGTTTTACACGTGATTTTGCAGGCGAGAGCGGGGTACATATATTCGGGGGTACGCAAGTGCGTTTCACACGTGATTTGCCTGTGGGGTGGGCCCTACAGCCCTCCCCATACCCCTCAGGCAGCCCACACCACAGGGGACCCCCCTACACCCGTGGCCATGCCTCGCAGGCAGCACACACCACAGAGGACCCCCCCTACACCCACGACCATGCCCCGCAGGCAGCCCACACCACAGGGGGGACCCCCCAACACCTGTCACAACATATACAGCCCTTTCCACGAAATGTGGCTGGCGCAAGCATGGTATTCGCATTCAAGGGGGTGCGCAAGGAGATTTTCATGCAATATGGCTGAGGCAAGCGGGGTATGCCTATTCAAGAGGGGGGCTAGGAGATTTTCATGCGATTTGGCTTGCGCGAGTGGGGTACGCGTATTCGCGTGGTTACGGTAAGCCTTTTTCACGCGATTTGGATGGTGCGAATGGGGTATGCGTATTCAAGGGGGTGCGCGAGTAGATTTTCATGCGTTTTGGCTGCCGCGAGCGGGGTACGTGCAGTTTTTCACACGATTATGGTGTAGGGGGGCTATATGCTGGTCCAGGGTTTGCGCTGTATTGGAGATTTCTATGGCTTTTTCTGGCGCAAGGGTTGTTCTTGGGGGCGTAACTGGCGCTGTTGGATGTTCGCTACGCCACGACTGCAAAGGGCTAAGGAAATCCATGAATACGTGGTGCTCCTAAATGCTGTTTTACGCTGCGCCTGGCGCACGCTTCCTCTCTGCGCTAGGCGCATTCGCTTCTTCTGTGCTGAGTTTCTATGAATTGGCCCCATAGTTGTGTCAAATCGTACAATAATAATTTTAATTGTAACAACCTTACTGCATTGCGGGAATTGTTCATGAGTGGTTGTGACCATAATTTGATTCACCATATGGTAAAATTGCATTGGAAATGTGCCGAGGTTTTTACATTTTTATCCAACTGACTTTCTATTTATTACCAATTTATTTTAATCTCATCCACGATCAAGTCATTTTGAAGTAATTTTATCCTACTTCTGCTCATATTGTACTGTACCAGCGATGCCCTTGTAATACAGATGTAATCTCAAATAGTGTTTTATGTGTTGTTACCATATATACTTTTAATGTCAAATCATGTGTTGTGTTTTATTCTTTGTTGTATATACAAAAACCCTTTTGGTTACAAGTATATTCCAAATAAATAAAGAAACGTAAAGCTGACGCTGTCCTCATGCAGGGGAATGGCAATATTGCATTAGACACAGTATTATAGCACATGCGGAATCGCTATAAGCTGTTGGGTCTGGTTTTAAGATTTGAATACTGCTGCACTTACACATTATGGACATCCTCGGATCGAGGACATCGTTCCGATGGCCTCTTTTCTGCAGTATCTCCCTGTTTCTAGCATGTTTGGGGCAATTCTTACAAACATGTAACATAAAAGCCATATAAAGGATAAGCAAGTGTTTGGTCCTCATGGGATTCTACCTGCATTTACTAACCACTCAATCTGTATTCTTAGGGTTTATCATCTTATCAAATACCATTTGTGGCATGATAGGGCCTTAGTACAAGGTAACCCAGTGCCCATCTTCTCAGGACATCTCGGCTTCCCATTAGTTGGAAATATGTAATTCATGTGCATGGTTCAAAATAAATAAAGGACACCCCATGACCCGAGGTTTTGCTGGGAAATAAGCTAAGCAATATTAAAATATAGAACTCAGGATACATTTGAACACTAAGGTACCAATTCATAGGATTATTTGCGCGTAAAATCTGGTACTTGCCCATTAAGTGTGTGCAAAACCCTGCTTGTGGATTGGTGGGCCTGGCCTGCGTAGGCGTCGGAATGGGGAAGAACAAGCCAGAAAGTGGGCGTTAAGAGCGACAGACCGCAGTCAGTCCATAGCACGATCAGAAATGCGCATGACAAAGCGTAATCATGGATGTGACCATGAAACCTCTCGCCTGCGAAATGCTCACGCAGTTCCCTCGAAATCTCTGCCACCCGGAAGCAGGTGGACACAGACTTGCGCAAAGGAATCGCAACTCTGGAGGTGAGTTTGCATGTCGGATTTAGGGGTGCGTGCACGCAGATGGCGTTTCGATCATATTTGGGGATGCGCATATGCAGCATAGCGGCGCCCAGGGACTGTTTACGGGGGTTTGCACACAGTTTAACCGGGAATATAAATGCTTTGCGTGAAACTGTACGCATGTCTCTGGGGTTCCGGTTACAGTTACGGTGGACCCTGTGCATTTCCCCAAGAGGCTGTCCTGCTCGCGGGGTACCCCACCCACTGTTTTTGCTTTGCATGGAGGCATGTTGCGGGCATTCTGGCCGCGACTTGCGTATACGGTTACTTTGCGCAGACAATTCCATAAATAAGTCGGGTTTGTATTCTTTATTCTGCGTGCAGGCTCGCACAGTGTCGATCTCAGCACGCAGCACTTGCAGGATTAATGTGCTCTTTTTCATGAAACGGGCCCTAATTCAGTAAAATTAATTACATCTTGTGATTACATTTATCTCGAGTTATATATTTTTACTATTGCTTAATTCATATACTGTAGTACATGTGCGAAAATAAGCCAAAAAACATGGCGCGATGCGTGGCCATCTTGGACATTCACTTCAATTTTCTGCAATGAAACAGCAATGAAAGCCTACGTTTTTGTGGGCTCAGCAAGTAAACATGTATTTCTGCAGCAAAGACAAGGTCACATATTTATGTCAGAAGACTAAGACGGGGCGAATAGTTGTTGTATTGTGCACCGAAGTACAAGCCAGAAAGGGAGTCGGAGCGCTCTGCATGTGCAGTGATAAGGGGTAATGGGAATGAAAGCGAGGAGAGAAGCTGTTTTTGTCCGCTTCTAGCTGGAATATTCCACTCTATGTGCCTCATGCTTATTGTCTGCTCTTCACCCGAGGGCAGCGTGGTAACCCATGAGGGCCGGAGATCGAAAGTAGCCCCATAAAGAGAAGAGGTTTTCCTCTTGGAAAGGCAGTTCGAATTTGGACACTGGGTGATACGGTCGCGCTGAGAGGGAGGACACTTCGCTCCAGACCCCGTTAGTACAAGTAATCTCTTTGCCTACCTGCTGTGGGACTAAGCAGTGTCGTGGTGGCCGAGATGAAGTTGTCTTCTGCAACTATCCTAACGGTTAAGTGCTTTTTCTATGTTTATGTATAACTGACTATGCTTTCATTTTTCTTCATGCCTGTTATGAGTGAATAAACTGCCTATAACAATTATTTTTAATATTGTCAATATTATCAACGTATTATGTGTAATTCTTTGCCTATAAAATCCAATAAACGATTTTGCAAGGGGCCGGGGGCGTAAGCATGAGGTCTCCCCACGTGGCCAAGATAAAGCCAAACAATTGGCACTCTGAGCAGGGTCTTTGTGCTGATATTGCTGCCAAAGTTCCCTGCCAATTTGATATACACAAAAGATATTGGATTTAGAGAGGCAATAGTTTGGAAAGCGAATAGTGTGTGGTAAGGTATCAATGACGTGAAATATCCATTTGTTTAAATAAGTTCCCTATTTAGGAAAAAAGGAAGATCCGTAGGCGGAGGCTTTCCAGAGTTGACTATTCCGGGATGGACTAAGAGTCTGTATGACAAGGTCGCACGGATTTGGGCATGTGGTGCAGGTTTGAGTGAAGAATGGGACACTAGCATAGGAGAGGCGAGTCTGGCTGAAGTGGTGGGTTGTCTACAAGAGGTGCTGGTGGAAAAGGGGAAGGTATGTTCGGCTCTAGGTAGGAGGGGCTGGATCTTTTTACATGCCTTTCAAAAAATACCTGGGAAGAATGTGGAATTACAGGCGAATGTCCTGAAATTGGAAAAAGAGCTGCCCGCTGAAAAACAACTTGCGTTGATTCACCACCTCCAGATGAAATTGTATCATGATAACGCAGACAAATATCAAGCGGTAGCCAAGGAAGCTGCTGTGAGGGTGGCTCGTTATAAATACAGAATGAGATGAGGGAGAGTGCATTCTCGTAAGGTAGCAGCCGTGATTGCATCACAGGGGTGGATTGGGATCCCGATCATTGAGATGGAGATGTATTTGATAGTACTAATACCAACAGTGTTTCAGAGCCAGAGGTGCTAACCAGATCGGAATCTGGCCATAAAGAGGTAATTGTTCAACCTGTGATACGTACAAGGATGGATCGTAATCCCAATAATCCCAGAGGTGGGATAGTGGATATGACCACACTCGAAGATTATTCACAACAAGAAATTGGGGAAATCGTTAAGGAAAGGGCTGGAGAACCTTTGCTGGCCTGGATGGTCAGGTTACTTGAAGGAGGGGCGGCGGGTCTTCACGTAGATGCGACTGATTCCACCACATTTTTACCTTTGACGCAGGAAGTCCAAATACAAGAGATTCAATGTGTAGGCCCTCCTCGAGAGACCGACGGGGAGAGGTTTAAATGTCTTTGTTACAATTAGCTGTCCAAGGATGTAATCACAAGTATCCTATCGCCTCACATTGGCCGTCCGAGGAGAAGAAATGGTATATGCTAAAAGAGGCTATTCAAAGAGTGAGGGAACATGCCATGAAAGAGGCAATCCATTTAGATTATGCTGAGCATAAGGGGTTAGTATCATTATCTGTTTCAGCCAGAAACACCATTATTCAAACTGCCCCCCCCCCCTCCCGGCATATAAGAATGTCATAATTACCTTATTGGTGGGAATGACTGGTAAAATAACGGACAAGGTGGTGGAAGCTATTAGGCAATTGGCGGATCTAGGAGAATGGGAAAAGACAGTGGAACGACCTTGAGAGCGAGAGAGTGAGGGGCGAAGTGAAAGACGCACTCCTGGGAAGAGGTTTGACAGCCGAGATTCTCGCATATCCAGAAAGGATATGTTTCTAGCCTTGCTAAAAGATGGGGTGCCACAGGAAGATATTGATGGTTTTGAGACATGGGAAATGTATCAACTGTATAAAAAGTCGGGTTTGGATGGGAAAGAGCATTACAAACAGGTGAAACGGCAAGAAGTATATAGACACAAGAGGAAGGAGGATTCTTTTGTATCACCTCCTGTATCACCTCCTGAGAAGGGAGATGATGAGTCATCAGGTATGTCCCCACAATCTTAGACGATTTATGCTGTTTTGAGGAAAATGGTGAGTGCGATGGTAGAGATGCAATCTAAAAACATGCACTTTGAATAGGATGATGGTCAAACTCTGGTAACAACTGCCCAAATTAAGGTAGACAGACAGCCTCACGTGAAAGTAAAATTATTTTGACAGTCGGGAAATATACAGGAGGTGAACACCTTAATTGATACCGGGGCGGAGGCCTCATTGATACGTGGAAATCCCTCAAGCTTTAAGGAACATAATTTCACGATCATAGGGTTGGGGGGCAAAGAACCCCTACCCTTCAAACAAAAATAGACATGAAAAACGGATTTTTGGAAAGGGGCACTTATCAAGTATTGGTTTTCCTGATTCCCGAATACATTATTGGATTTGACATTCTAGAAGGATTGACCTTCGGATTGTGAGGTAAACTTTATCAATTTGGGGTCAGTGCGTTCACTTGCACTTCCGTGGTGGCGAGACACTTGAAAATGCCCCCGGTGCAGGTTCTGATAGCTACTAAGAGTGTCCATGAAACAATATTGAATTCCTGGTGGTCAAAAGGAGATTTCAGAAACCATTAAAGGGTATGTGGAAGCCGGTGTGTTGCGTCCCGTAACCACAGCTTGGAACAATCCGAGCTGGCCTGTCAAGAAGCCGGACAGGGGCTACAGGATGACTATTGATTATCGCGAGTTGAACAAACATACTCCTCCTCCACTAATACCGGCAGTCCCTGTTGCAGTGACTTTGATAGAAAATGTACAGAAATTTTAGGGAACATGGTATGTTAGATTTGGCTAATGCCTTCTTCACCGTACCGATTGCTGATGAATGTCAGGAGCAATTTGCATTTTCCTGGAATGAGAGGCGGTATACGTTCAAACGCTTACGAATGGGATACATGCACAGTCCGACTATCTGTCACTGGCTGGTGGCAGAACATTTAGACAAAATACAGTGTAAGCCGGATGTGCAAATTGTGCATTACATTGATGACATATTGATACAGGGAAAGGATGAGCATAGCGTGCGGGTGCACCTAGATTTTATCATGGACGGTTTACAGAAGGAAGGGTGGGAAATTAATGAGACTAAAAGCCAAGGTCTGGCAGAGATGGTGATTTTTCAGGGAATTCAATGGCATAATGGACATTGCAAAATGGTGCAAAAAGCCAAAGAAAAGATCCTCAAGTTTTCGACTCTGAGGACTAAAAAACAAGCCCAGCAGTTTATTGGAATGTTCGGATTTTGGAGACAATATATACCACATTTGGGACAGATTGTGGCTCCCCTTTACAAAGTAACATGCAAGAAATTCAATTTTGAATGGGGTGAGGAGCAAGATAGAGCGTACCAATTAGCCAAAGACACCATTCAGAAAGTACTTGATTTATGGACGTTGAGGGACGGAGAGGTGGAACTAAACGTATCTGTACAAGATGCATATGCCAACTCGAGTTTGTGCTAAAAACAGTACAGGAAGCGGGTGCCCTTAGGATTTTGGAGTTGAAAGTTGCCTGAAGCTGGTGACAGATATACTCTGTTTGAGAAGCAATTGTTAGCCTTTTATTGGGCACTTGTGGAGACAGAACAGATGACGGTGGGTCATGATGCATTGATCCGACCGTAAATACCAATGATGCAATAGGTATTGAGCTCCCCTAAAATACATCGGATTGGGCACGCACAAGAAGCTAGTATTATCAAATGGAAATGGTACATTCAAGATCGTGCCAAGACAGGGAAGGGTGGAGTAGCCAAATTACACGAACAAGTGGCAGGGGTTCCGTTAGTAGACTTGGAACCCGAGGGGGAAGTGACGATTGGTGAGTCTCCCATTAATGGGGGATCCCATATGGTGAGCTATCGAGTGAACAAGTTGAACATGCCTGGTTTACTGATGGCTCAACCAAATATGCGGGAGTTGAGCGACACTGGAAGGCTATAGCCTGCAATCCCAAATTGAAAAAGGTGTTAAATACCTCTGGCAAAGGGAAGGGTAGCCAATTTGCTGAATTGTATGCCGTGTATCAGGCTTTGAAACAGGAGACACCCGGAAGCTCTTACATTTATACAGACTCATGGTCCGTTCGGAATGGGTTGGTGGTGTGGCTGCCTACTTGACAGAAGAACGGATGGAAGATTCGTGCCACAGAGGTATTGGGGAAAGAATTGTGGCAAGACATTGCTGAGATGCTAATGCATACTACAGTAACTGTTTATCACGTAGATGCACATTGTGCAACGGATTCATTAGAACGATGGTTCAATTCTGTTGCAGACGAACATGAAAGAATTTTGATCATGGACGAGAGGGCTGAGGAAGATGATTTGGAAGGGACTGCCAAATGGGCCCACTAGAAGAGTGGACATCTCGGAGAGAAGTCTACTATCAGGTTGGCACAAGACAGGGGAATCAGCATTCCGTTAGAGATTGTGAAAACAATAATCTTACAATGTGCCATGTGTCAACATCAGAAACAAAGGTCTATTCCACATATACTTAATGGCAAATTGAAATGGAGAAAATTGCCTGGACAAATTTGGCAGATCGATTTATATTAGTCCCATGCCCATTAGCAGAGGATGTCAATATGCGTGTACCATTGTGGACACATATTCTGGTTACTTAATGGTATTGCCATGTAAAAGATCCACCCAATTGAAGATGATTAAATTGTTAGATCAAGTGACTGGGTGGTATTCTCTTAAAAATTCAAAGTAGCAATTGGTCCCACTTTAAGGGAAAGTTGGTTTTAGACTATTGTCAGGAAAAAGGAATTGAATGGATCTTTCATGTCGCATATCACCGTGAGGCTTCAGGGCTAATTGAGAGAATGAATGGATTGTTGAAAGCACAATTGCACAAGACTGGTGAGGGTACATTGAAAGGGCGGCGAGAAAGTGTGTTAGATGCCGTTCAAATACTTAATAACCGTCCCATTGTGAATGGTGAGACTCCATTAATGCGCATGTTGACGCAAGTCTTGCAATTTAGAACCCATAAAGCTGTGGAAACTCTGCTGTATTGGGAAATATCTCCTGGAGCGTTAGCGCCTTATCGTGCCACTCCTAGTCAGCTGGGGTGGATTTGCATGCAAGGGAAGAAATCTGACTAGACCGCACAGGTATTGCAGTGATTGATACAGGAATCGGGGTGCAAATTCCATCTGAACATATGGGATTGATTGCCTCTAGATCTGGACTAGCACTGAAAGGCATTTGAGTGTTAGGAGGGAGTGCAGATGCAGATTATCAGGGAGAAATCAAGGTTATTCTGATAAACAGCAGAGAAAATATGTTTCCTATCCATAAGGGGGATCGAGTGGCCCAATTGATATTGGTGCCTGTAAAGATATCCATGGTGAGGAAAGGGGAGCCACCCACGGTATTAACTATTCGTGGGGACAAGGGTTTTGGCTCGTTTGAAACAATGGTGTTGGGTGCCAAAGTATGGGTCAAAAAACCTAATGGTCCACCCGTTCCGGCGGATGTGATTGCTGCAGGGGAAGACCAAGTGGTGCTTGTGATGGAACCTGGGAAAAGGAAATGGACTCATATTCCCGCTGACAAATGTTATTTACGTGAGTGATGTAGTCGGCTGATATCTGGTTATTGAATTCTGATTTTTATATCCTTTGTATGCTGAGTGCATGTGTGAGGCATGGTGGAGTGTCTTCGGGAGGTACATGCTGGAGGGAAGTGGCAAGTGTCTCCATTCTGCTGATGGAGTAAGGGATTTGGATCAAGACTGACACGCCTGTTACCATTGTTGAGTCCAATGATGCATCCATTGCGGCATACCACAGTGCCTTGAGGAATTGATGACGATGAAAGCGCAATGCTTTGCACCTTTCTGCTCCTTCTATATCCGCGATGCAAAATAACTATACTACACTCGTCAGGCAGACCGAAAATATATGGGTTTACATGGCCCGACGGATGCTGTACGTCTCGCATTTCTGTATGTCGGATGTGCATGATTCCGCAATGTTTGTTTCCACCTGCCTAATGGAAATAACAACGCCTGTCCTGGTGCTACAGAATGTATTCAGAGTCTTGCATAAGGATTCCTTGGTTGAGAACTCCGATGTACGAAGTTCCTTTTCAGTGTATGAATATTGTAAATCCTGTGCGGACATGGACCTCAAGTGGAGACATATGACCAGCATTATTACTCACAATATTGCTCCTGCTTATGTTTGTTATCAAATGACTTGTGATCCGAACTTTGTCGGTAAATGCCAGCAACTAAATTCTGACCAAGATGAGAAAAAAACAGATTTTGAGTGGCGCCTGGGTGCTCAACCAACTTCTGTTTGTATTGATGTTTCTAATAATATGTGGTGTATCTTTACTGTTTTAACAGCCAGCCACCTGAGTCATATGAAACTTTGTGCGGGTTGGTTGTTCTCCTGCGGGAACCAAACTGATTCTTATATTCCTGCTAATATTTTGGGTGGTCTTTGTACTCTAACACGCCTTGGCTTGATGCTATTTCCTTTATGCCCTGCTGTTCAGCGGTCTACACGATCCGCCTCTTATACCACCCTTTCTCCTGATTATAATTCCGATGTCCATTTGTTATCTGAAACTGAAGTGTAAGCATTAGCTATTTCCGTAGTCAGGATTGGGGGACTGGCAGCTGGGGGATATACATCCATGATTAAATTAGCTTGCCTGGTAGTTAAAGGGCTTAATGAGACTTTGCAGACGTTGACTGAACTGTTTATTAGATGATAAACATGTTAGGAAGGCTATTTTACAGAATAGTGCAGCTATTGATTATCTGTTTTTGAAGCATAATTTGGGGTGTAATGCTGTTGAGGGGATGTGTTGTTTTGACTTGGAACATCATTCCCGTTCCATTGAATTTCATATTAATGAATTGAAAGGTGTAGTTGCCCAAGTGACACAGGATAAGGACAGGGACTGGTGGGGTCAAATGTTCTCCTGGATTCCTGAAGCGTTAGGTTCGGCTTTGATTTGGATATTTGGTATTTTTGCTGTTTTGGTTTGTTGTTGTTGCATTTCATGTATTCCGAATTTGTGGCATTTTTTTCGTAGGTTCTGGGAGTCTCCTTTTCGCCCGTTAGGTTATGGTAGTTGAATGTCCAAAGGGTGGAGTGGAGTGCATGTGCACAAATGAGCCAAAAAACATGGCGCCGATGCACGGCCATCTTGGACATTGACTTCCATTTCCTACAAGGAAACAGCAATGAAAGCGTACATTGTCGTGGGCTTAGCAAGTAAACATGTATTTCTGCAGTGAAGACAAGGTCTCATATTTATATCAGATGACCAAGCTAGGGAGAATAGTAGTTGTATTGTCTGTCGAAGGACAAGCCAGAAAGGGAGTCGTAGCCCTCTGCAGGTGAAGTGATAAGGGGTAATGGGAACGAAAGAAAGGAGAGAAGCTGGGCTTTTTCAGCTTCTAGCTGGACTATTCCACTCTTTGCACCTCAAGCTTATTGTTTGCTCTATGACCGAGGACAGCATGATAACCCATGAGGGGCCGGGGATCGAAAGTAGCCTCATAAAGAGAAGAGGTTTTCCTCTTGGGAAGGCAGTTAGAATTTTGACCCCGGGTGATGCAGTCTCGCTGAGAGGGAGGACCCTCCACTCCAGACCCCGTAAGTAAAAGTAATCTCTTTGCCTACCTGTGTGGGACTAAGCAGTGTTGTGGTGCCAGAGATGAAGGTGTCTTCTGCAACTATCCTAACGGTGATGCGCTTTTTCCATGTTTATGTATAACTGACTATGAGTTTGTTTTTCTTTATGCATGTTATGAGTGAATAAACGGCCTATGACGAGCCATTTATATTATCATTATTATCAAGGTATTATGTGTAATTCTTTGCCTACCTGAGTCCAGTAACTGATTTTCCAAGGGGCTGGGTGGCGTAAGCACAAGGTCTTCCCACGTGGCCAAGATGAAGCAAAAAATATACATGTTGTCATAGCTGTGAATGTTGCCCCATAATTCATGGGTATGACATTATTCTCATGAATTATGAGTTTCAAAACCACTTATATTTGAGCGATAACAATAGCCTATATGAAATTCATAAGACTCCATAAATTGGTTTGTGTAGGTGGTATTAGTAAAACTCATAGCAAAGATTAGGCATCATCCAAACATTGTGAAATTAAAAGTGTAAGGAAACGCCTTACATTTCGCATGACACATATACTGCATTTTGAATGCACCCGATTGGGTATGCTAGTATTACAGCGGTGGGCTGAACTTTCTCAGTTCTATATGCTTGGGCAGAGTGAATAGTTCTATCACTATCCCCTTGTGTGTACTGTGGTTTGCATCAATGTATGTGCACTGCCACGGGCAACTACATCTGGCATCACAATGATCATCTGTCTCTCTCTACTATGCACACAATACACAATGTCCTGCCAGACATGTTTGTCAAGGAGAAGCAATGCATGCATCTGATGGCAACATGCTTTCTCATTGCAATGCTTATCACACTGTGTTTCTGTTATTTTGTATACAGGCCATGTACACAGTTTCAAGATGCAGACACACACAATGAAGCATAATGCATAACACGAAACATAGAATCCAAAAGGTAAAGCAATAAACAACATTACACCAGCAGAGAAATACGAATCTGTTAAAACCAGGGATTTCAATCAAAACATAGCAAATTGCAATTAGCTATCATGTAATAAAGTTTATTTTTAAAAAGACCAAGTGGGCAATGTCTCAGACAAGTCTGGTTAGGGAATTCCACAAGGCTATTCACAGAACCAGCAGGACCTCTTGCCCAGTCGCACTTGTAAACCAGGCCACTTTCAATTCAGGATCTAATCCAGACGCCAGATTTCTAGTAGCCAATGGGTTTATGGGAAGATCGGTTAACTGGATCGGAGCCATACCATGATAAACTCTCGTCTCTAAGATTTTCTTTTCCATTTAAAAACTTTACTTGATTGTAGGGGCTAAATATAAGCATGTGTAACCAAGCATTTCGAGAAGAAAACATTAATGAATATTATTAAAAATACAACAAACCAAGATGGTTAAAAACCATGAGGAAGGAGATATGAGCAATCTGGTTCCTAGTGATTGCAAAATTGCGGTGCCATAATTAGCGCCTTCCCCATTCCCATAGAGCCCTATGGGGCAGAAATGGGAATGGGGAAGGGCAATGGCGAAAGGGGGATTTACCGCCCCACCAACCATGGAATGGGGCGGTAAATCCCCTTTCCGCCAAGGCGGTGCCGGTATTTTACCGGCATGAGCCATGGCGCTAATAGAGCCATGGCTCACCGCCTTCCGTGTACTGAGGCCCTATGTATTTGATGCAATGCCTGGATACCAAGCAATCTATGAGATGCAGTTCATCCCAGAGGAGCGGGTATGGTAGAACCAAATTATAAAGGGTACTGAGAACCAGCAGGTGCAGATACAGCACGGCGTGTAGACCGTGCAGAGAGGAGTCATCAGGGAAAGGCCGTAATATACAGGCAACGGGTAAAGCCGGGTAGGGTGTCAGCATAAGACCCCTCACTCAGATGCAACAAGGCTAGGGTCTAGCTGTACATGTCTAGGAAATAAATCTAAATGTGCCAATGTCTCTTCTGTATCTGTGAATGGTTTGTTCCAAAGTCGAGCGTCTGCAGATCATTGACACGGTCCTCAACATTGAGGCTAATGGGCACTTCCAGTTATGCAATATCATTTTCTCTGCCATCATGGCGCTCTTAAAGAGCCATACTTTTCAGCTTCGGACACCTTTCAGAGGGATTTGTCATCCCATAGTAAAAGAACGGATGGTTTCATCAGAATGTTTGCTTCCAAAATGTTGCTGATTCTTTCTGTAACCCCCTTCTAGAAGTCTTGAGTCTGGGGGGCAGAACCAAATTAGGTAGCCTATTGTTCCTCTAGACTGGTTGCATCTCCACTTGTTGCCTTTTGGGATCAAGCTTCTGCTTTGCTTCCGGACAGACAACCAGCACAGCCTGTACAAAAATGTAATCTGGCATGGTTCAATCAAGTGAGATAAGGTGAATAGCACTGCAATACCGCTTCCAGACCTTGAGGTCTAGTTCCTCGCCAAGTTCTTGTGATCAGACCCAACCTCTGAGTTTGATCGGGAGATCCGATAATACCCATTAAGCCTGTGTATTTGAAGGCTCACACCCAACAAAGCACATAATATCTGAGACAAAATAATGGACACACCCGTCAAGGGAATGAGACCCGGAGAGTAATTGCAAATAAAACAAATTTATATAAGATACATTGCAAGCAGAGAACTCTGCTGCTCGAGAGAGCTCTGCTAACAGATACACTGCAAGCGTGATAAAATGACATTAAATATAGGTAACAAAATCAATTGGCTGGGTACATATACTAATCCCAGCTCCATATGGGATGCCTGGGTCAGCTGGGCTCATCGTTGTGTTGAAGGTCAGAGAGGCGCTACAATGCTATCTAACTAAACTAAACAACAGGAACTGATTGCATAAGAATAATGGCAAACATAAAAATAATTGCATTAATGGGGGTACCTTTGGGTCATTGGCAGATATACTGGCATTCCGACCCCTGCTCTGAGGGCTCCATAAAACGTGGGGCTCCCTTCCTCAGTGTCTTCCCCCGTAGGGTTTGATCGATCTGATGCCTCATGATACAGATGGACATGGGTTAGTTCTAGGGAGAATATATTGATGCATGGAATTAAGGCTATGGTGGGTGTCCTGGAATGGTCACTATGAGGGGCCAGATTTGTATCTTTATCAAAGAGTAAAGGGGCGAGGGACTGGTGGAGTGTGGCCTGGAGGGGTGGGAGTCCAAGGGGCATGGGCAGGTTAGTGGAGATGGATCAGCACATGGGTCGTGGCCTGCTCTGGTCTCACACAGTGCAATTAGCTCATCTAACATGAAGTGATACTGGAGGTTGCAACAATGAATAGCTGGACTTCCGTGAAAACAGGAACTGAGTGGAGCTGGCGGAAGGTGGGGGTTGCCTGGGCTGTCTATCTACTGGGTGAATGGTGTAGGGGGGGCGGGACATTGCAACCTCTCCCCCAACACATTTGTGAAGCTTGATGGGACCCCTTTGTGATCCACCTGATGCTTTGCCATGCTTCTTGACCAGACAGCTGCATTCAGGGCCCCTTTCAGCATTCTATATTCAGAGAATGTGCACCCACTTAGGTCATACTTGAGGTGTCTACATGGAATACACATCTCATCATCCAGCATATCAGCAATATAGCTAACTCCAGGGATATACCAGTTAGCCCGGAATACCTCCTTTCCATTGATCTTGGTCAATGAATTGTGCCAAAGTGAGGCTTTGGGGAAGATGTAGGGGTGCACGCCCAGAATATTTGAAAAAGAGAACCAACTGTCTCTCACAAATTTGGTCAGTGGGTTTTTCTCTTTCATGTCTCTTGTGGTTGTGGACACAATTGGGTGGGGTTCAAGGCAAAGGCACTCTGCCGGATTCGGACACCACTTGTTGGCAGCACCGCCCATCAGTGAGATTATATGTCGTAAGATAAAAGCCAGGTGATAGTTGTTGAGGTTTGGAACATTCATAGCACTCAGTGTTAAAAACAGCTTTAGTTTCCAGAGGACAAGTCGGGGAGGCTTTACATCACAAAAGGACTTGTGCAAATGTTGGTCCAGATCTCTAAACATATGTTGTGGTGTCCTCAGGGGCTGCATCGCCAAGACATAGTTCCCTCTGAGTGCAACAGTCATCTTAATACTGTTCACTTTGCTCCATAGGAAGAGCTTCTCCAGGACCCACCTTTCCAGGTCTGACCAGATTTTGGCCATCAAAGATCAGAAGTTAAGTTGCATCATTCCGATGACATCCATTGAAATCCGTATATCTAGTTATTTCATTTGGGTCGGGCTCCAGACAACGTCCAAGGCTGTAAAAAGCATCTCCCGCTGAACGTGGACAGCGGCTGGCTCCCACATAATCGAGTGTATCCTCAAGGCCCTTTGTAAAAAAACATGCAATGGCAAACGGAACCACTGTCTTCGACGAAGACAAGTAAAACATGCTGGGTGATGAGCCCTTAACCCATTTTCTCAAAATAAGCTCATCAAAAATTTGACACGAAGAACATGAAATAGTGGGCAAAATAAAATAAAGTGAGATCATGTATCTGTGCTCCTGCACTTACAACTAAAATCTATCCTCCCCTTATCACCTTTAGACCAAGACTGGATCACACTCTGCAGAGGGACAGTCACCATTTGGATATACTGCAGGGCAGAAGAAGGCGCTAGTGATAAATAAGCCCTCACTTGTATTTTTTGCAGCATATCGTCTTCCCTCCGAGAGGCCAGGTAGTGCCTGGCCTTACTCTTAACTGCCATCATCGATAATGATACATTTTTTTCAGAGTGCTCAAAGTATGTCGGCCACGGTAATTTATGTAACACAATTTTGATATAAACTAGCCAGCCTATTTTGTAGTGCCCATGCATTGCTGGTATACTCTGTCAGATCCTTAGTGAGACAGGTATATTCACTAGCCCATAAAGAAGCACAAGTTAGCAATGGTTTCACATATATATTATCCACCAGATAAGTGATATCAGTCTCCAAGTGCAGCAAATATATGGGAGAAGAGGAAGGAACCACCTGGAAACATATGTTATAAATGACTTGTATATCGTATCATAACCACTAGCAATCTTCTAAGGAAGCAATTCTCAACCTTTTGTAGGCCATCAGCACTTGCATCCCTCCATATCTCACTCATATAAATACCAGCTGGGACAGCCTTTCCCTGATAGATAATCATATCAGGGACTGAGGGCTATCTCAGGGTTTTTGCCACTCTAAAAATGACCCGATTGATTGGCTCATCTTCATACCTAGACGGGAGACATGGTTGTTCCACTTTATTAAATGTTATGACTAAATAATCAAAAGAAGTGCAATGTTCCAATCGATCACCTGCTGGGAATATCAACAAGCAGTTCTTCAGCTTCCTGAAGACACACATTGTAAAGCACTTGCAGCTATCTATCTTTAGTCCCCTGTCTCTCTTATAATTGGCATGTTCTGTAATCAAAATCTGCATAGACCTGGGGGTCTTCACCAAGAGAACAGTGTCATCGGTGTAGCTGAGCACTGGCAGTCTTCTGACACCACACCGGCGAACATCAATATTAACAAGTGACTCTTAATAGGTAGCAAGCAAATTGACATACACATTGAACAATAAAGGGGTAATGACACATACTTGTTGTACCCCTTTCATCACTATTATACACTCAGTCAGCTCTCCTTGCTGACCATATCTCACACAGACCTTTGAGTGTGCATGGAGTAGCTCAAGCATTCGTACCAGTGGAAGGGTACCAATGCTTGAGCTTGATACTTGAGCCTGTAGCTCGCAAAGTGCTTTCCAAAGGAGTCTCCTACCCACATGATCAAAGGCCGAGCTGAGGTCTATAAAGACCACATTGATAGCGGAGTCAAGAACCTGTACATGTTTAGCTAGGATGAGATACAGATTTAGACACTGGTGTCTCGTCCCAGTAGCAGGTCTGAAGGCTGTTTGTGTATCTGAGAGAATATTTTTGTCCACCAACCAGTCCACACGTTCGTTCAAAAGGAAGGCAGAGAACAGCTTAAATGTCCCGTCTAGCAAAGTGAGAGGTCTTTATGAAGAACAGCTCTTCTTGTAGACTGGCACGATAATTAAAATTTTCCAGCTGTCCCGAATTTGTTCTGTCTGGATAATAGCGTTAAACACCTGAACCAGATACGGTGCCCAGATGTCGAGAGAACAACAAAACAAGTAATTGAAGTCACCATCAAAGCCCAGCGATTTAAACCATTTTGCCTTGAAAGAACACTTAACATCTCTGCAAGTGTCACTGAGTCTAGGGGCCCCACAGTACCTGATTTCCCCCCTACAGAGAACATTTACAATATTCCTATCAGTGTACATTCTATTAAACCGTTCCTCATAGTGATTAACCCAAGTCTCCTCCATGATGTAATCCTCAGGGGATGGGTGGAGCCCCATATGTAATCCTCCACTGTTCCTAGCTGCAATGCTCCAGAAGGCTTTGGAATCATCATAGTTTTGTGCTGCCTCACATTAAGTTTCTCAATTAATTGCAGCAATCTCCCTATTCCTCCTCTCAGCAAGGGCCCACTTGTATTCCTGGTGTGTTGCCTGGATTTCGGTCATGTCCACCACATTGCATTTTAAAGCTCCCAGCAGACATGTTGTCTTCTCCAAGCAATCCTTTGGCAGACATGTTTTATGACATCGACTGTCATATCCTGTATCTGAGACAGAGGGCTTGAAAATATGTTTGCACACCTTGACTTAGTATCCAAAGGCCAGAATAATGTCACTTGGTTTGCAATCAAAATGTAAGCATACCGTCAGTTCCGCCACGTATCCCTGTTCAATCAATGATAAATTGATTGATTGTAAAGCATTCTGTTTTCGCTTTAGTGCATACAGTTTGTGCTTTCACTATGCGCAACTTGTGAAGTTTTTTAACCTTTCTTTGGGGAATATTTTGATAACATGCAATAACAGACGTTGAATTGCATATTGGTAAGTTTGAGTGCCACTTGTTTCAAAGACCTGTATTCACTCGCCAGATCACAAAACCAAATCCTGCCAAGGCCAATTCGACCTTTCCTGGCTCTATGAGAATAAAAGTTATATACATAACGTTTGATGATAGTAACTCCTACCGTGGTACGAGCAACATACCCTCAGCCCTTCAAGATAAGTAGAAATTACCCTGGAGATGAATTGGGATGCAGAAGTTACTCAAAAATCAATAATCAAAATGACTCAGTTGGTAAAAGGATAACTGTTTTATTTTCAATTGTCTAAAACAGGGAGCACAATGAACATTAACAAATTTGCTCGATCCTCTTACTCAAAGCAGTACATAAAAAACGTAGCTTATATATCAAAAACCCATCATCATTGACGTTGACCTACAACACTACCAACGTCATCTTATGTGGCAAACTATAAAACCTACTAACAACTATGATAGGCTCTGAGTGAATATCTAAGTATATGATCCATACTAGTATGGGACAGTAAGTGGAAGTGGTAGGTTTTTTAACATGTGGGTCAACTAAGCCCTCCCTTCAAAATGGCCACTATGAACGTCACTAAATACACAACGTCCCATTGGCTACACAAACTATAGGACTCTTAATTACGTGGTCCCCTACAATTGGTTGGCACTCTAACCTTTGTCAGTACTTTTCCACCTATGTCTAGCAGCACGCAGATTGGACCACCAGGTGCTGGTGAGCTAGTTTTAGCCCCAGTTTCCCACAAATTAGCATATCAATCTATTATCACCTCAGTAGTCGGTGTAGTCAATTAGGCTTTGAAGCTTGGCTTTGAGTTTGTTCTGTACTGTGGAGAATCAGGGGAGTGAAGGCACTGTACAGGAGGGTGGAGCGTCCTCTGACGGGCCCACAGGTCAGAGCTCACCCTCTAGTACCTGTAAGACAAGATAGCTGCACCTTGAGGAGGTTAGGGTGCAGGATTCACTTACTCCGACACTCTTCAATAAGGACAACTCCATAGTTTGGCAAAGGGAAGTCCGTTTAATGACAAGTACAAAAAACGGGGAAACAAATGGTAATCATCAATGATGCGATCGCCTGTCTCGCTTCAACTCCCAACTTCTTCATGCTGACAGTAACTTTTATAGCAAATTTGCGTCATCATTGACGTGTAAAAACTCATAAGTTTGACATGCAATTCTATTGGTTGGAAAAGGTAACTTAAGTATAGGTGCTATATCTGTATATGGTAACAGTGTGTGCGGATTGGATAACTCCTATTGGGTGGGCATCTATGCCCATCCCTCTACATCACTCGTGATAGACGTCACTACAACTATGACATCTGGTTGGCTCTACAAATATAGGATCCTAGATTATTTGGTCCATTGGGATTGGGTGGGTTACACCCCTAGGCATAAATCTCCACTTTAATTAGCAGCATGCAGAATTGACACCCTGATGTGGATTGCCCCAAGATTCACCCTGCCTCCCTTTCATCAATCAGCGCTTTAGGGGTATGTGTCAATTAGTTGGCTGAGGATGGCCTCGAAACTGTAGCTTCTTATCAGGAAATGTTATGGCATCCTCGGGTTCTGGGTGACATCAGACGTTGGTACCTCTTTGCCCTTGGCTAGTCACGTGTCTGTTCACCATGAATCTGCTTCATTTTCCTTCTTTTCGCATATTTGATTCTTTGTTCAGCCTAGCCACCTGCCTGGGGCCTCCTTATCTCCACCTTCACTGGCTGGAAGTCTTACTCTGAAGCTTCGGTTCTTCAGAGTTGCTGCTCTCCTCCCTTCCTGGAGTTGAGCTCGAATTCCCAAGCATGAGCTACTTCTTGCTGAGTTTCGATTCTGCTCTTCCCTTCTGGCTTTAGCTGCAATATGAGTCTCTGTCTTGATGGCCCCTTGCAGCCTGGGCTTAGTTCTGCTTCACAAAATGGAGTCGCACTTGTGTAGCGTGTTCATTGAGGTAGATATATAATTGGCGCATGCCGCTCTAAGCTTCTACTAAGCATTGCAAGCAGTACCGTTTACTTAGCTTATTGCGTTCCAATCCTATTTACATGCATTCAGTCAGTTACACAATTCGATCCTGGGTACGTTTGTTGTGCTGCAACGTGGTATCTTCTTATACGTCTGTCACATCATTATTCTTTACAGTTTGTCCTTGTATACCTTTCCTTTGCTTGACGTTTTATGGTTATCTGTACGTCACATCTGGGCTCTTATGTCGTCACCAATTGCCTTCCATTAAGGCTCTGTGGGCCTCTTCGGGGCCATCTGTAAGTAGTCTTCGTTTTGGGTCATCTGCTGGTATGGTTGTCTCAGTGGATACCTTGCAGCCCCCGGTTGTCTTGTTATTGGCGCTTTAATAGGTATACATGTCTTTCTGATGGGTACTGGACAGAGCCCCACTGTGGCTCTCTGTTGGTTCATTTGCTCCTTATAGGTCACATATCTTGGCGAGTATGCTTCTGGCATTTCGACATGGTAGGCTGGAGTGTAGGCCATATTTGGAACCTCCTCTACACATCCCCCTCTGGTTGGTTTATCGACCACCTTTCCTTCTTCCTTTAAATTATTCTTGCTTGGTTCTTCTATATCCGATTCTTCGTCATCTGGGTTTGTACATGATGGTGTGAACATGTGCATCTTTGGAGTCCATATTTTTATCACTCCTTTCAAACTTCCTGTTGTTTTTACGTGTCGTCTTTGTTCCTGGTCATTAGCTGACATTGTCCATTTGGGCTGCAGTAAATCCATTTCCCTTCATACCTTCTTCGTTTTCTGGGGTATGCAAACTTTGTTCCTTCTGGTGCAAATTCCCTGGCCTTCACAAAGTTTCTTATTTCTTCGTCAGTTAGGTTTCTGGTCTTCCATCCTGGGTCGACATCTACCATGATTTTCATCCCAATAGCTTTCTTCGCAGTTTTCTGGCATTGTGTTACGATTATCTTGATAACACAAAATCCTAGTAGTATCATTACTATCAGGGCTCCCAGAATTTTTAATATGTCTGCCATCCATTGTGGGACCCATAGAAACAGTGTTCCAAACCAGCTGTCATCATCAACTTCGTCAGTTTCATTGATCATCTGATTCTGCAGGTTTGTCAGCATACTTATGGCTTCTGTTAAGGTTCCATTTTCTTCATCATGTGAAGGTATAAACGTGCAACATGATTCTCCGATTTTTGTGCAAACACCTCCATCCATCGCAGTGATCATGCCGAGTACATATCTGTTCTGGAGGGTCATCAATCGGATTGCTCTTAATTCTTCTTTGATTGCGTTGAATCCTTTTATAGTGTTGTTGATGGTCTGCAGTAACTCCCATCTGGTTATGGTATGCTTTGGATCCACACGCCAAGTAATGATCCATAATTACTGCGTTTCCGTGAGTCATATCTGGAGCTTCAAAGATCCGTCCGCAGTTCTGATTCTCTCCCATCTTCCTCGTGCCATTATTCTTAAAGCATAATTTCTGGCTTTCCAGCGGCACTATCTGCAGGGGTTCTCCTCTATCTTCGACCCATGTTAGTAACTTCACCAACTTTGGCCATAGAGGTTTGCACGGTTTTTGAGAGTTTTCTATTGCTTCCTTGCAGGCTCCAAGGACCATCCACGCTCGGCATATCAACACTCCTGCTTCCCATCATCTGGGGAAAGCACTCTTCCCCAAATCTGCATCTGGCCTCTATTTTTCCAAATTTGCGCTTCTTTTGGAGTTTTTCCTTGGACGTTCAGTCTCGGGTTTATCTCCCATCTTCCTGTTCCTTGTGCTTCTGGTTTTGCATACCTAATCACGTGATTCCTGGTGTGAGCTCGGTTTCTCGTCTCGATGTCTTGGATATAGTCATCTTCATCAGGGTATGCTGCTTCTGTTGCCCATATCAGTGGGGCATCTCTCCCCATGAATTGTCCTCTGGTGTTGCACATTGCTACGTGTGACAAACAGTGTGCTGTCGGGACATCAATTTCTACAGCCATGAAGATCTTGGACTTTCCCATGCTGTACGGTAGGAGTGTGCAGACGTAGCATTCTCCTTCAGCTTTTCTTCTTCCGACCTCTTTCATGTGTTGGTACCAAATGTTATTTCCTAGATGTGCTGTGCTGTCTAGATAATCGTTTAGCTCATTGTTGTTTTCATGTGGGTTTCTCTTGATTCTTAATGTCTTTTTGTAGTTGGCTATAACTACGTTTCTAAATGCGTCTGTGTGACTTTTTCTTGCTGGAGGATTCTCGGGCATGCTTGTTGGAGGAGCAGGCTTCATTACCTGTATCGCTGTGGTAGATGGAGGTTTTGTGTGTCTCTTCTTCTCTTCCATTCTCCCGTAGGGCTCCTTCAACCACCATCTGTGTATCGTCTGTCCTATGTGTGGCCTCATCGTGGGCCTGGTGCTCGTAGGAACTGATGTGCTTGCTGCGATAGTCACTGTGGTTCTATTTTCCAGTTCCTCATACACTTTCTTTGTTCTGGCTATAAATGGGAACAAATGGTCTATCAGCATTTGTGTCTTTGCAGCGAATTCTTTTGCAGCGGCCTCTGTCTTCTTGAGTGCTTTGGTTATATCTTTTCAGTTGGCCTTTCGCTTGCTTCCTCTTGGTCACTTCCACTATTTTCTGGAACTAGTTGTTCGGTAGCTAGTTTCTTACTTTCTGTTGCCATAATTTGAGGTTCTGTAGCCATTGACGCTTGCCCTAGCTCGTATGCATTTAGTGTGTGTGTGCGTGTAGTGGTCAGTGCTATGTTTTCATTCATTCCGCGCTGACCTTGTCTCCAGCTTTTCTCTTTATTCGTTACCTCAGGTGTGTATGACTCACTGCTAATTACACTCAATTTTAGTTAGTTTACTTTATTGTCAGATTTTCTTGGAACTGGAATGACTATTTAGGGTCTGGGTGCTTTCGGGGATTCGTAATAATAACTATACATATGCACATTATTGTTCGGTAGGACAGTTTGCAGCATTTTCTTCCATCTGATTGCGGGAGGACCAAGCTACTGTTCTGGGGCCCCATTTCAATCATGAGTCAAATGTCAGAGGTTTTAATTCTTTTCGCTGACTCCGTTATTGTCTTTCAGAAAGTTTGTAACATAAAGTGTCAAGTGCTTTGCAAGTGTCCCCCCTCTTGCGGGTGACGATTGTCTCTGGATACGGGATACGGTTCCCTTGCTAGACTATGGAAAAAGGTTAGACTATCCTCTTTGGTGGTCACTTTCATTATGCATATTCAAAATAGGTCAATTCCCAGTCCACCCTCCGAATTTGCTTTAGTCCTGAAGGCATGCTGGATATTGTGTAAATGCGAAGAAATGAAAAATGAAAACTGGAAAAATGGAAAAAAGTGAAAAAATGGTAAAAAATGAAAAAAATTGAAATATGGTACCATTCAAAATCACATCAAGAGTGTGAGTAAAGATAACAAAAAAAATAAAAAATAACTGGTGAAGTTCTCTTCTCCGCTCTTCTCGATCTGTCCCACGGCGGAAAGATGAAGAACTGTGTCTCCGTCTCCTGGATCTGTCCCTCGGCAGACGGTTTCACTGGAATCTCCTCAGGTATAGCTCCACCTGGAGCATGATTCCGTGGAGGAGTGTGCCCATATGTGCGACATTTGCAGGGTCTCTGAGGAAAGTGATGACGTCAACATCTGCAGGCCTTCCCACCATTTCTGGATAGTCAGTGACTAGGCGAGATAGGACATTATGAGCCAGCCTGCTGTCCTCCTGTGATAGGGACATTTGTCCTGCTTTGCTGGGTTCTGAATCACAGGCCTTTCTTTGGACGTGAACAGTCTCTGCACTTTCCTGCTGCGTGGATTGCGACCATGTAGTTCAGCTTGATCCACAGTTGGTTCAGATACTCATTGTTTCTTGGATCTCTGATATATGTTAGAATATCCGTAGTTCTCCCGATGAGTCCTGGGCACTCCTCTATGATGCGAAAGAAAAGCGTATAAGTGAGTTCATCTATGATCACCTGTGGAGGAAGCATCTGTGTCTTTATCACCGTACTCAGGCACTACAATGAAGGCTTCCACGATGACAGTCAGTAGTTGCCAGATTACTTTCTTGTTGGCAGGATTTTGGACAAAATCAGTGATACTGGTAACTCTCCCTACAAGCGATGGATATGTCTCTAGTACTAACTGAAAACAGGACAGCACATCTCTTGTGATATTCCTGTTGGGGAATGTCATAAGTTCTGCAAAACAAACTCTGGGTGTTGGTTGATTCAGGTGACTGTGTGATGCTCTTAACTTTTGCTCTTAGTTTACCAAAGTCTCGTTTACCAATAATGCCTGGATGCGGCCTGATTCAAAAGTTCGTATTATCAGTTTGTTGTGGCTTAGATGTGCAATTCTCTTCTTCACCCTGCAACTAGAATGCACAGAGTGTTCGTTATGTCTTTATCCCCCTTTGCTTGGAGGAACTGTCCAGTTTTAAGCCACAACTTGTATCCGGGTTCTTTGTCTTGGTTTTCCTGCTCATGCGTCCTTCTTCCTCGTCATGGCTCTCGTCTGCACGTGCTGAGATTCTTTCCCGTTCTCTGTAGGTTCTTCGTGGTGGGGTGCAGCTAAAGGGATCTCACCGATATAAGGTTTAATGTCATTTAGGAAAATCTAAGCTCTCCTGCCTTGCAGTTTCACGGCCGAGGGAGTGCAGTCCTCTACGATGAACGGGCTGTTGAATCTTGGCTCGTTCCACCTTTTCTTTGTGTGATTCCTCACCAGTACTGTGTCACCAGGGAAGATGATGGGTGCACGTAGGCCTTGAGCTGTGTCTGTTTCAGCATCTCCCTCTGGGTCTGGTGTTGTGCTGCACCCTTTTCGTCATTGCTGCAGTTGGTCTGAAATGACAGCGAGGCTTGATGTCATGCAGTTTAGATATTCTGATAACGCGGTTCCCAGGACCTCTCGGGTAGACTGGGCATCACATCTAGCTCTATCTCGAGGGGTAAGGGGGTCCTCATTCTCCTTCCTGTGACTATCTTGTGCGGCGTAAGATGATGGTCAAAGCCTGGTTGGTTCCGAAGTGCACACAATGCCAGTGGTAGACAGTGCAGCCATCCCTTCTTTAGAGTAAGCTTCAACTTGGCTATCCTTTCCTTTAACAAGCCGTTGAGCCTCTCGCATATACCATTCCCCTCTGGATGATACGCCAACGAGAACTTGTGCTTTATACCAAGCAAAAAGCTAATCTGTTCAAAAACTGTATTTACAAAATGATCCCCATTATCTGATCTCATCACCTCACACACCCCCCATCTAGGGAATACTTCCCTCACTAGGAATTTAGCAGCACAGGTTGAGTCTGGGTGTGTACAAGGATCTGCTTCTATCCATCTAGAGAATGGACACACCACTATAATTAAGTACCTGCACCCGTTACATACTTGAATCATGTCGACATAATCGATGTGCTGAAATGGCCCATTTGGCTGGGGGTTGACTCCTCTCACTACTTTTAATGTGTGCCCAGTGGTGAATTGCTGGCAGATTATGCAGTTCACCATAAAGAATACAACATGCTCTGCTAAATTTGGTATAAACCAGTCTTCTGCAAGCGTTGCAGCAAGATTTTCTTTGGGTAAGTGTAATGGATAATGTAGTTGCTCCAATGCTTTCTTTAGTAGGGCTACAGGCATTACTAGTTTACCAGTGCTGTCTTGCCTCCACAATCCATCTGAGGGGTTTAAGGCACACCCTCGACGCTTCCACAGGTTCTTTTGGTCCTGTGGTGCCTCCCCTTGAAGCTCCATCAGTTGAGTTTGCCCCATATTACTGTAGGCCTCTGGTGTGGCCTGAGCTACCATGATACGTTCATGGGTGCGTGCCACCTCTACTTTCAAGATTGTCGCATTTTTAGATGCCACACGCTTGGCTTCCATGTCTGCTGCGTGATTTCCACGTGAGACGAAATCTGTCCCGTGAGTATGGGCGGCGCATTTTACGACCTCTACGCCCACTGAGAGCTGTAGTGCCTTGATCAGCCTGTCCAATAAGGCTGCGTGCTGGACTAGTGTGCGGTCCGCTCGGAGGTAGCCCCTCCTTTTCCGGCGCGCCAAACCTGCGTGCATTGTTGACGTCACATAGGCAGAGTCACTGTACACCGTTACTTCCTGGTCTGCATGATTCTCAATGGCGAGTATCGACGCCAATAATTCTGCAGCCTGTGCTGAATAATGAGATGGTATTCGTGCACTAACGAGTACTTGAAATTCTCCATTTACTATGTGTTTTATTACGGCAACGCCCGTATATCTTTGTCCGTCTTCTTGATTGATTCTCAAAGAACCGTCAATGAAAACGATCTCACCTCCCGCCAGGGCATTTTCTTTTATCCTGGGGATTTCATCATAGAATTCTTCGTAGTTTGCACAGTCATGTATCGGCTCACCTTCAGTGACTGGTTCAGCTATGAACGTGGCTGGGTTCACTTTTTTACATCGAACTATTTTGATCGATGGATTTGGTATGATCACCTCCTAGGCAGATGCCCTTTGAGATGTCAATGTTCCTTTTGGTTTCTCTAATATGGCAAATAATGAGTGTTCAACATATAACGTCATGGAGCATCCCATTACAACGGTTGTCGCCTTCTCTATGGCAAACGCTGCAGCATCTAAGCTTTGTTTGCAGGGGTACTGGCCTCTCATTACTGGGTCCAGATTCCCACTGTAAAACGCCAGGGGCTTGTACCCCAACAAGGTTTTTTGAGCGAGTACTGTCGTCATAACATTGCCATTCGTGTGCGAGAACAGGTAGAATCCCTCTGCATAATTAGGAATCCCGAGAACTGGAGCCGCGCAAATTGCTCTCTTTAGTTCTGTGAACCCCTCTTCCAATCGCTTCAGTCCATTCAATTTATTCTTTTGTCGCTTGGGCCTTCTTCAGGGCTGGAGCAAGGGCTTGGTTTATGAGCTGTAATCGAAGACCCATGCCCTAACATAGTTGCACAGGCCTAGGAAGCTCTGCATTTGTTTTATGCATTTTGTTTGAGCGGTTTAGCCGTGTTCATGATAGCTTCAGCCCTTTCTGGGGTGACCTTTTTCCCCTCATGCAAGATTAGCTGGCCTATGTACAGCACTTCTTGTTGACAATATTGTAACTTTTCTTTGTCAACCTTATATCCTTTCTCAGCCAATATAGTCAGTAGCTGGATAGAATCGCGCCTGCATTGCTCTTCAGTGGTGCTGCAGATCAGAATGTCATCCACATACTGCAAAGCAACACTGTCTACTGCAATATTGCCTAGGTCCATTTGCAAAAATGGACGGGAACTCGCAATACCCCTGTGGCAACCTCATTCTTTTTAGGCGCATTTGTCTGAACGTGAAGGACGTCAGATCTTGTGAGTCACGGTGCAGCAGGATTGAGAAAAAAGCATTCTTCAAATCAATCGCCGTGAAGTACTTCACCTCGATCGGTATGCTACACAAGATGGTAGATGGATTAGGGACTATAGGGAACTCGGCTTCAACAATATCGTTTAATGCTCTTAAATCTTGGATTAAACGCCAAGACCCTCCCTTTGATTTCTTGATGGGATAAATCCCCATATTACAGGGTGATTCTGACGTCACTAGGATGCCCTGCTCGATCATAGCGGAAATTGTCTTTGCAATCCCTTCATCCGCTTCTCTGGACATGGGATATTGTCGCGCTGTTGGTAAAATTGCTCCTGGTTTCAGTTTTATTTTCACTTCTCCTGCCCCCTTGAGGAGGCCTATGTCGTAGGGTCCTGTAGTCCATACTGAGACAGGCATCTGGGCCATATCGTCATCAAAGTATATGGGGCGGATCAGCGCCAACATCATTCTCTGTGGCACTTCTCGTTTGATCATTTTGACCCAAAATATGTGACCCACCTCCACCCTAGTCTCTTCTAGGTCAGGGTGTTCTTTGAACAGATCATCATCGGTGATGTCAGTCACTCGGTACCCTTCTTCAATGGCGATAATTGCACACCATTGTCTGCCTTCATCATCGTACCCTTCGACCATTACTACCTTCCCTCATACTGATGCAATATGTATCGATAAGGGAAATACTTGTCCCTCTTCTTCATGCCTCATCAGGGGTTCTCATAGTTTTATCTGCGAGGCTTGGCAATCCCATCATAAGCACACCACGCCATATGCGAAGACCTCCGGGTCTAATGGTATAGCTCTCATGGCTATGCGTCCGGAGTATGCTCTGATCATTTCGCACACGTTAGAATAATACATTCCTGGAGTGGAGCATACTATGCCCTCCTCTGTGAATGATATAGTCATATTCAATTTTGTCATTAAATCAGACCCAAAATGTTTACTGGGGTCTGACGTGAATATAATAAGGGTACATTCATCTCACAATCCCCTACAGAGACTGGCAGATTGTCTGTAAAGGGAACTCTACTATGAGCTCCTGTAAAACTCTGAGTATCTATGGCCTGGCCGGACAAGGAAAACTTGCCTTCTCGTATGCACGAGCCTGTTGCACCCATGTCAACTAAGAAGGGATATTCTTTCCCCCCTATGACGACATTTACCCTAGGTTCCCTGTTAGGGTTTGGTGTCACTGATAGGATAGAACACATCAGGGTTCCCAGCTAGCTGTCCTATTTCATGTATAAATTCGGTCCTCCATTTCCAGGGTTGTTTCCCCCTCCGGAGTTTATTCCCTGTGATATTTGTGGCGGTGCTGTTGGGATTGCCCTTGTGGCAAGTTCTCCATGTTCAAGGATTGTACCCCTTGCTGCGCACCTTGCTGCACGCCTGGTGCTTGCTGCTGCACTGTGTGATTCTGTGCACCGCCCTGTTGCGGGAAAGCAGACAGGTTCACCATGCCTGTTCCCATTCCTTGTCCATTTTGCCACGCGCCTTGACTTCTGCACACGCATGCCACATGTCCTGTCACTCCACACAGCTAACATACTGGCGGTGGTCGGGCCATCTGCCCATTTGGCATATCTGGACTGCCCATCTGCGTGTTTTGAAAACCCCCTTGATTATTCTGGAAACCTCCCGGATTACCCTGAAACCCTCCCTGATTACTCTGCCATCCTCTTCCTCTAAATCCCCTTCCCCTCGGGTAAAATCCTGTGTTACCCTGGTTATTCTGCGATAGGTTAGTCGCTTGTTTTGTACTCGGTTCAGCTGGGCTTGTCAACATGGCTCCTTCGAGAGCGTACTTTGAGAGTTTCTTTTGCACCAGCTTCGCTTCCTAACCCTTACGAGTTGCCTCCTTTTTTAGATTCTTCTCTTGCAACAATCTATAGTAGTGCGCAATTATTAACTGTATTGCGGCCCAAGGTTTATCTTCTACTCCTACCAATTTCTTTAGCTGTTTTTGCACTGGTTCTGGCAACTCTTGACACAATATGTGGTAGAATACAGTGATGGATTTCGACCAAGATTCATGCGTTCGAGCACCCATACGTCTTTAAAGTTCTGGATATATATCAAACGATTCTCTGACTCTTTCATTTTTCGAGTCATTATAGCTCCCATTTTTCGAGTCATTATAGCTCCCATATCGGAAGTGTCTGGGAACAGCACTCATAGCGCTTTCCACACTGCTGCTTTACAATTATTGAATGGTGCTCCGTCATGGGTAGTGTTAATTATGGTTACCCCAGGGTACCCAGCCCGCTTCCACACATCGTCTGCTCTCTCACCCAGTATGCCGATCAGGTGACCTTTAATGTCCCCTATAGCCAACGTGACACCCTCTGTCATTTTTTTCGAACTCATGTATCCATTTCCCGGCTCCCGATGTCCACATTGGAAGCTTGTTTTTCAAGTTCTCTCGATCCATGTGTGGCCATGGAATATATTGTGGTCTTGCGCCCCCCTTTTCCAGCAGCGGGAACTGAAATGTGCAGTCTTCCTTCTCTTTCCCCATAGCTCTCCTGTCTATCGCTGGGGTAGCATTCCTGCATCGCCGTCTGCCTGGCAATGTCCTCAATCTGTCTACATAGGCAGGTGCTGGCTTCAACCTCTGACGGCAGGGTATTCCCTCATGTCAGCCAGGCTGCGCGGCGGACTCCAATGCCCTAGGTGTGGACTCGCTAGCATCTGACCAACGTACCCCTTGGTCCCTTGGGAGCCGCTTCTCGTGCCGTCTCCCTTCTTCGTGTGTCTCGTCCTCCATTTCCCCACCGGAGTCGGACGCTGATTGTTCCCATTTCACGCAACTCCTTGCATCTTCTTCATTCTTACTAATTTCTAGTCCGTCCAGGGACAGTCCCCTGCTCCCACTACTTCGGGTGACATCCTCAGCTGTATGCTTTCCAAGCGCTCGTCTTCCCTTCCCCTTTGGGAAATTTGTTCAAACCCCATTTCATCGTATATTTCATCAATCGTTTCCCCGATGCTTCTGGTGTCAAAGTCATCTTCAATGTTTGTCTCATTCGTGCCTGATACTGACTCATTTGCAGGGTAGAATTATTCTTTTCTTCAATGTCTTCCCATTCTACTACAGGATTGGGTTTTTTAACTTTCCGCTCCAAATATTCAAGATCCTGTGCCCTCTCTCTACGTTTGCGTTCTATATCATCATCGACTTCCTTGCGCTTCCTCGCTTCTTCTCTAGTATTATCTTCTTCTTTTCTTCTCTCATTCCTACGTTCATTTGCCCTTCTAACTTCCTCATCTTCCCGTCTCCTTATTCTCTTTTCACATACTCTTTGCTCTTCTTCCAACCTTTCCATGTTCTGTCTGTACTGTGCATAGGCTACACATTGTTTGCGACTGAGCGGTTTTCCTTGCTCTTCGCGATATAGCTGTTCTTGCCTCAGCCTATCTTTCTTTTTCATTCTTTTGTCCCTCATTTCCTTTTCCTTCTCCTTTTCCCTTCTCTGTGCCTCATCGGCCTTCTCTCTCAGCCTTATATCATCACTTCGTTTACCATCAAGTTTCAGCAATATCTGTCCTCCCATCCATTCGTCTTTTGCTAATACTATCACATGAGTTCTGCCTTTGCTTCCCTTCCATTTCTTTCTCGCTCTTTCCTTAGCGAGAGGTGCACTAATCTGTGCCTCGCCCTTCCCTTCATCATCGCGTCTCTCCTGGTCCCTCGGGACTGCGGAGGTATGATTAATTTTCTGCTCCTTCTCCTTGAATTCATCACTACTGTACGTAGGTGACTCATACGTGGGGTTGCTGTACCCCTTAGCTGCCTTAAGCTCTCTTAATGGGTAGAGGCCCTCTGACTTACTCCCCTCAATCTCTGGGTCAGGCAGGGCTGGTGCCGCGGTAGGCGTCTCACCCCCCCCGTGCATACATTTAGTATCCAGTCTGCAGGAGGCTCTTCCTCATTTGGCTGTTCAAACATTTTCCACAGTTCTAGAACAGCAAGACATTTCTCTATTTTCTTGCCTGTGTATGTGGCATGCAGATATGTCGTCATATGCTGTAAAACGGCTTTAGATAAAGACCCGTTCTGTGGCCGCGGCATGAACATTTTATGGGCGGTAGCCTTAACCCACTCCGCGCTATACTTCTTAAGCTTGGGTGCGTGTTTGGGCAATTGCTTGCACAAATGGGCAAGTGGCGTAACCTCCTCCATTCTCAACTTTCGTTACCAACAATATTTTATGCTTTTTTTTCACACGTCCAACAGTATGAGCGAGCACCAAATACGCAAGCTCCAATCCACCCTTTCTCGCCAAATTCTATATCATCACATCAAGAACATCAATTCATTGGCGATTCCCTCTTAAATACGGAATCGCGTAAAGCCCAAACTTCATTTCAAACAATCAACAATACAGTTCTTCACATTTGACATATAACAGGACACGCATGACAGACATTTGACAGACTAGACGGATACCAGCTGGACTCACATTACCTGTCTTCTAATCAATACCCCGACATGGGGTTTAAACAAACCCCTTTAGTGCCGTCTTTAATCGTCACCATAGTCTAATCGTCCCCCATTATGTGGGCTCTCAGTTCACGTTTCTTCTGACCACTGTATTAAAGCGCAGGAACAAGGCAAATCCTTACTTTTTTCTCTCGGCTGCCCTCCCGGTAACCTTACTTTTTCCTCTCGGGTGTCCTCCTGGTAACCTTACTTTTTATCCCTTATGCTAGAGTCATTAACCCCTTATATATATACAGTCTTCTCTACATCTGACTATTTTTATTTCCTGCGCCACCCTCCGTTACCTTTCCCTTACTTGTTCTAATGCCTAGAAGACATTTGCCAAAGTAATGAGTTTATTGTTTCACTCACCACTCGCACCTTTTCCTCTCTGAAAACTTCAGGATCACCACCCCTCCTTTTTCCCGCCTCTTGTGGTCTTTTCGTCCGATCCGCTGCCCGTGGGAATGAGAAGGGTTATGCTTGGAAAGGCAGGTTCCTTCAGAGCTACTGCAGATTTGATGGGCTTACTTCTATCATTGTCCACAGGAAGCTTTTCACTCTACTCAGCCGAATGGCGAAGGACTTGTGATATTGCCGAAGGCCTAGAGTTACTTCGTGCCGTTGGTCTATGGGTGTCTTAGTATTAATTAATCAATAGTTGATGGTCGAACCATCCTCACGCTATCAAGTGTACAGGAGGGCGGAGTGTCCTCTGACGGGCCCATAGGTCAGAGCTCACCCTCTAGTACCTGTAAAACAAGATAGCTGCACCTTCAGGAGGTTAGGGTGCAGGATTCACTTACTCCGACACGCTCTAATAAGGACAACTTAATAGTTTGGCAAAGGTAAGTCCGTTTAATGACAAGTACAAAAAACGGGGAAACAAATGGTAATCATCAATGATGGGATCACCTGTCTCGCTTCAACTCCCAACTTCTTCTTTTCGCATATTTGATTCTTTGTTCAGCCTAGCCACCTGCCTGGGGCCTCCTTATCTCGACCTTCACTGGCTGGCAGTCATACTCTGAAGCTTCGGTTCTTCAGAGTTGCTGCTCTCCTCCCTTCCTGGAGTTGGCCTCAAATTCCCAAGCATGACCTACTTCTTGCTGAGTTTCGATTCCGCTCTTCTCTTCTGGCTTTAGCTGGAATATGAGTCTCGGCCTTGATGGCCCCTTGTAGCCTGGGCTTACTTCTGCTTCACAAGATGGAGTTGCACTTGTGTAGCATGTTTCATTGAGGTAGATATATAATTGGTGCATGCCTCTCTAAGCTTCTACTAAGCATTGCAAGCAGTATCGTTTACTTAGCTTCTTGCGTTCCCACCCTATTTACATGCATTCAGTCAGTTGCACAATTCGATCCTGGGTACGTTCTTTGTGCTGCAACGTGGTATCTTCTTATACGTCTGTCACATCATTATTCTTTACAATTCGTCCTTGTATACCTTCCCTTTGATTGACGTTTTATGGTTATCTGTACGTCACGTCTAGGCTCTTATGTCGTCACCAATTGCCTTCCATTTAGGCTCTGTGGGCCTCTTTGGGGACAGTCTGTAAGTAGTCTTCGTTTCGTGTCATCTGCTGGTATGGTTGTCTCAGTGGATACCTTGCAGCCCACGGTTGTCTTGTTATTGGCGCTTCAATAGGTATACATGTCCTTCTGATGGGTACTGGACAGAGCCCCCCCCCCGTGGCTCTCTGTTGGTTCATTTGCTCCTTATACGTCACATATCTTGGCGATTATGCTTCTGGCATTTCGACATGCAAGGCTGGAGTGTAGGCCATATTTGGGACCTCCTCTACAGCACGCTCTGCTCTCATGCGTAAGTGTGAGCATGTTGCTCATCCAACTTCATCTTTCCCCTCACTATAGACATTGATTTCAAGCTTTTACTGTCTTAGAAATACTATTTTTTAATAGACCTCTGACGTCGTCTGCGTTTTGTTCATGCCTTCTGAACAGGAGCTGTTCTTTCACACCATTCTGTATCCAATGTCAGCTCATTCCAACCTGAAAAGACAGACTTTTGCTTCTTGGCTTGACTTCATGGATCAACCAGCCTCATTTGTTCGAGATTCACTTTTAATTCAGGTGATTTCTTACTGCGCCACACTGTAAATGAGGACTTCCTTTTTTTAGTCCAACTCTGCTATAACACGTAATGGAAACAGCCATCCTTTACTCCTTATGCATTTATGTATTAATTGGTGCATGCCGCAATCTATTCACTGTAAAGCTAGCCTCAAGAATACTTCGTCTGCTTACTTTTTTTTGCATCTGTACATGTAAAAACTGACTTGATATCTTCATCCATTTTATGGCATAAGCTTCTTCACCTTGATACCAAGATGTACCTTTTCCTTGATTCTTTCTTGATGCTTTATAGAATATCTGCATTCTCTAATCTCTGCATCTCTTCTAGGCACGTCAGCTCAGGTCTGTATGATGTCACCATTCACCTTGACCATTCCCTTGCTCTGCTTCTTCCGGGATTTCATTCAAACAGCCATCATATTTTCTTGTATGCAGATACAGTTTTCTCAATGGGAACCTTGCCTCTAGGATTCCTTTTGGCCTTTGTCGTTTTAACTGTTCTACATATGTCATATACTCTGTTTTCCAACATTCAGGTAATATGGATGAAGTGGTTGAGGTGGGGGTACTTGGCTCCTCCTCTACACACTAGATCTAGATCTCTGTCCCTCCGTTATGCATCTGAAATGTTGTGTACCTCTGTAAAGCGCTCGATTGCTGTTGGAAGCTAGGTCCGCACTCAATAAATATAATATTGATATTGATATTTTATTTCCATCGCACTCGTACACAAGTGTTTCAGAGCGCGACAAGGCAAGGGAGGGGAACAGGGGAGAACAAAACAGCGATCTTACTAGGTCCAGTGACATTGGGAGGCGCAAGTGCAAAAATAATAATACCAAGAGCCAAGCATACAGAATGGACACAGCGACATCACTACACATGTGACACCATCAAGGACACGTGGCCCCCACAAGCAGCATACAAGGTGCACAAAGGGGAAGAAGAAAAGCAATGCACACATGAAAGGCACAGCACCTGCGTGCACACCCATATCTGCGTCACAGACACTTTTCCCATTGAACGGGGGTACGCCAAAGTTGTGTCCTTGCACCACTTCTGTTTACCATAGCTCTCAACTCACACGCTTTTGGCGGGTTTCACCCGCCTTGTAGAGGGCTGACTCACCCGCCAAACCTCCTGCAGGCCCATTCATTCCAATGGGTGTCTCACCCGTCAAAAACAAAATCGGGTGATTTCACCCGCCTTTGCGACACAAATGGTTGAGAGCTATGGTTTACTCTTCTCACAAACATACTGTTTAAAGTTTTGCGTGAGACCAAAGAGGATTCCCCTCCAGTCGGGGGTACTCAGATCCTCATATTGCATGTGTCTGTGAATGTGATTACCTGGGGTCGAGGTTTTGTAGTTCACTGTATAACCTCAAACCTGTCATTAAAGAATATTCAAGTCCGGCCTGTACATTTTATCTTGCAAGTGTATGCAGCTAAGGCTTATGCTGCTTCCTTTTATGGGGCTGGCATTTTGGGGTTTAAGTATGCTGATCAGCTCCAATTCAGCCACGACAACTCCATTTGGAAATTACCTTTGTGACTCCCAAACTTTTCCTCCAATCATGTGTAGCTCCTTTTCTGATCTTGTTTTGAAAGTGCTGACAAATCCTATTTCACCTAGCTAATCATACTGATCATTCTAACCATTCACATTTCTGAAATATGGACGAGTGAGCATGCCCAACAGATTGCCTGGGTGGGTCATGCTGAAGAAGGACTGGGTAAAAGAAATGGTCCAATCAGGTGGCTGATTTTTTGTATTTGAGTAATTTGAGCAAAGGCGCTGTCGGCGGTATCAAGAGTTCCTTTATGCCAAAACGCCTGCTTGTTAGGGAGGAACAGGAACTGGTTAAAACTTCGAACAACTTTCACAAAGTTAATTGTTGCTATTGGGATGTGATCACCTTGAACCAAGCATCGATGACTTTTCACTTGGTTGCACTTCAAGTTTCTTGAGCTAAACTCTGTTTTTGCCAGATGGCAGAGACTTTCCATGACTTTTGTGTGCTGTCGCTGGAGAAGTTGAACATAGAATGCATTTTTTGTTAAAAATAAATAAAATAAAGAGCCCAGTAAAACATACAAGTGCTGATTCTGTGAGAGTTACATTTTAAACAACTGCTTAGCCCCATTGTTTTACTCTGGCTGAATTCTCCAGGTTGCACCTTGTCATTATGCCATTTTATGCCAGTTGCAATAGCTGTATGAACCAATCAGTTGTTGCACCTTAAGTATCGTTTATGGGAGCGTTGTAAAGTTGTGATGAAAGTGGGTAGCGAACAGATTGGGTTGGGCATATGGTATGGAACAGTCACCTTGTTAATGCATTATCATATTGGTTGCCTAGTTATAGCTATTTTAGGTTGTTTTGGAGCATCCTGTGTTTCGACATTAATATGATATAGTTGAAATTCGATAGCTGGGTGATTTTGAATTTATTTTGATATAATCGAATTTTGTTTTAACTTCTTTCTAGCACAAAAAATTAAATATGTGAATGAAGTATTTATTGCTGTGTTGCACTGCTCTGGTTTGATTCAACCAAAATAAAATATACAACTGACTTTTATACACCTAGATATGATATATGTATTATATTGTAATTTACACCTTTTATCTTCTGTTTAGAAACTTATAAGAAGCTCTTAGTAAACATTCCCATTCCCAGTGTCACGGTTGTGTTTTTTTCTCTTTTAGGAAATGCAAGATCTTCTTCTAGCAAAGATGAAAGCATTGGATTCCTATCAGGAGACAAACGTTTCCCTGCAAAGCGAGCTTAAATTTCTCAAAGAAATGCTAGAAGAGGAAGAGCAACAGTACGGACCTTTTTTATTATTTATTTATTTATTTATTTATGTATTTATTTGATTGGGTATTTGTACAACAAATGCTGTTTAAAGGCACCACACGACATAAAAAAGGGTATTTGAGGGGGACAAGTTAGAAAGACAACAATAACAGTCCAACTAGGTCTTGTGACATTCGGATCGTGCAAGTACAGTAACAGGAAGTGTGAGGGAGGTGCCGGCATGCACGAATTGAGAAGTGCAAAGGTGGTTAGGGAAGTGCAGGGTAAAGAGGAGAGAGTGTAAGTGAAAGGGGAGAGTGGGGGAAACAGGGGCTAGGCGAGTGGTAGGGGAGGCCAGGAGGGCATGTGCTAGGGATTGCAGGGGATGAGGGCACACATGCTAAGTGAGGGGAGGGGAGTGGACTGGGCGGGAGGGGGCCAGGTGCCCTGTACGACTCAGAGGGAACCAGACACCCAGTCACAGCGGCAGAAGGGGGTGATTAGCAGAGAGGGGGGAGAGGGAAGGAACATGAGGAGTTTCCGGAACTTAAGGAGATCCGGTTTAAGCCTGAGAGGGGTAGGGAGACATTCCAGAGGGAGGCTCCTGTGGAGGAGAGAGATCTACACCCCAATCTCTGCTTAGAGAAGTGTCTGATGTGCAGAGAGTTGGGGCTGGAAGACCGCAGGGCTCTATCATGGAGGTATTTAGGGAGAGAGAATTATATGTAGTGGGGTCCTAGGCCCCAAAAAGGCTTGTGGATGCTGCAAAGGGTCTTGAACTTGATCCTAGCTGCAACCGGGAGCAAGTGGAAAGATTTTAGTGCTAGAGAGATGTGATCCCTGGGCTTGAGGCCAAGGATTAGTCTTGCAGTCCTATTATGGATTATTTGATGTGGGCGAAGGGAGGATAAAGGAAGATTGAGGAAGAGGCTGTTTCTTTAGTCCGGACCATAGCTAGGGAGGAATTGAGTTTCATGGGGAAGGTGAGGAATGGGAGAATGCTTCTGAGGAGGTGTATATGATAGTGGGCCTTCTTGGCAAAGTCTGTGATGTGAGGGTAGAAGGATAGAGAGAGGAGTCAAAGATGACACCAAGGTTTTTTGCCTCACAAGATGGTGAGGGGAGGGAATGCATAGAGGGCGGCCAGATGGTAGTAGGGAAGGCGGGATCTGGGGTCCCAGTGAGGAGGATCTCAGTCTTACTGGCATTAAGGCAGAGATCATTGGCAGCACACCATGCCTGAACAGAAGTCAGACATTCAGGGATGAGAGAGGAGGAGGAGAAGGCAGTAGAGGGAAGCTTGAAGGAGAGCTGCATGATGCCTGCCTACCACTGGAAGTGAGGAGAGAAGGAGGAGATCATGTGGTCCAGAGGGGCAATGTAGATGTTGAAGAGCCATGGCAAGAGGATAAAGCCTTGAGGGATGCTGCAGGTGGAGAGTGATAGGGGAGAGAAAAGGGCCCAGTTGGACTGGTGAAGGTCGGTCAGAGAGGAATGGGGCCAACCAGTCCAGTGCCAGGCCCATGATGCCAAGGGTGTCACAGAGCCGATTCGTCAAAGTGGCATGATTTAGTGTGTTGAAGACAGGAAAAATCCAGAAGGATAAGAACTGAAGGAGAGTTGGAATTGCGATTTGAGAGTAAGTCTTCACAGGTGTTCAGTAGAGCAGTTTCCGTGTCTCCGGCTGCTCTGAAGCCTGACTGGTGGTCTTGGAGACAACCAACAGATTCAGTGTGTTAGATCCGTTTGGAGATGACCAGCTTCTCCAAGAGTTTGCCCAGGAAGGTGGTAATGGAGATAGGGTTGTAGTTAGCCGGGCAGGAGGGCTTGGCAGAGGGCTTCTTGAGGAGAGGTTGCACAAGGGAGTACTTGAGGGGTAGCAGGAAGGAGCCAGTGGCAAAGCGGTTTTTACAGAAATTGGCCAGGGGTGGCGCAAAGGAGGCAATGTTGTCCTTGATATTTCTGGAGGATCAGGGGAGCACCTGTTTGGGGGGAGACATTTTCATAGAGAGGACTTGTCTAGAGACCTCATTCGATTTAGGAGCGAAGGGAAGAGGGGGCCAAGGGAGGTCTGAGATCTGGGGAAGGAGGGGAAGCAGGTGGTGCTTTATTTAGCCTGTCATTATTGCTTTGTATGACTAGCTTAGGAATTGTACAGTTTTAGTGGACTGATTCACTGAACTTTAACTTTTCCCAGTTGTTTTACTGTTTAACTTGCAACATGTTCTCTATTGTACAGTCTTACGGAGATATGGTTTATCCTCGACCTGCTATGTGCGGATTGGTAGTTTACTGTTCCCAGGCAGTAGTCTGCTCTTAGGTCCATTACCTAAGGACATGAAAACCAAACAAGGAGCGACCACACAGTACATGAATAGACACTTATAACGCTGCTAGCGAACACTATTAATTGTAAGAAATCCTTCTCTTTCACAAATCGCTTTAAAAAATATATCTTTGGTCTCTCAATTTCTTTTAACCTTTCATTATTGCTTTGTATGAGTATCTTATGAATTGTACACTTTTTATTGACTTTATGTACTGAATTTTAGCTTTTCTTAATTGTTTTTATTGTTTAATTTGCAACGTGTTCTCGAGTGCACCGTCTTATTGGAGAGATGGCTTATCCCCAACCTGCCCTGTGCAGATTGGTAGTTTTTATACCCCCAGGCAGTAGTCCACTTTCTAGTTCCATTACATAAGAACTACACCCTAAACAGGGAAGTCAATGCAACAAGATAAGGTGGGACAATTTATGTAAATTCTGAAGTGTTTTGTATGATTATTGGCTTGGGGAGGCCACTTCTTTTAATAATATCAAGAGCCATCATGGGTAGCTGGATTCCAAAGTAATTTAAAATTATATTATGCAGAGTAATAGGAAAGCACTCAGGAGTGTGACTCTTAATACATTATTTCACTCCTTGGAAGTTAACAGGAACTAAATATGGTACCAACCTATGGTACACTGGAATAAAATATAGCATGCAGCGGAATTGTGACTATAGTAAGAGTCTGGGAAGAGTGCACAACATGTCAGACTGGCAAGGTTATTTTGGATTCAGCCTATAGAATTGCTTGAGGGAAGCAAGTACTGAGTAGCAAGAACAGTGATGTAATCTATGGGTCAGTGCCTTACCACATCATGCTAACACTAAGAAGGAGAACTGCATAGTGCTGAGTCTGGTATCTATCTGTGTCTATTAAAACATAGCTCAGCGATAACAGAATTTTAGAATTGCGAAGCAAAATAGAAAACGAATTTGCAAGCTATTGGTAACAGTGGTGAGTCCAAGTATTACTTAGGTGCTGCACAATATACATTGGACTGGACAAGCTGTAGATGTATGGATATGGGATTCAGTAGTCCACACATGGAATATTTGTATTGGCACACTGTGGTGATGGAGAACATGTGCATGTCTAATTGTTGTGGTGGGGAATGGTTTTGCCTTGCTGCACAATGTATACTTTGGTTGTCTGAGAACCATAAGACTTATCAAACATGAGGAGTGATTATGATGAAGGGAATGAAGGGCCGAATAATGTTAAGTAGACAATATGTAATGTTTCATTCTGCCCGCCCTCCCTTTTTAGTTCTTTTTGTGACTTTTCTTTTTAATTTGGAATGATGTTAATGATGTATGATGCATGATATATGTCATAAGATTGGGTGATTGAAAATGCCATAGTTGTAGTCTTGAGAAAGACTTAGGTGTCGAAACACATGTCCACTACAATTTCTAAAGGCATACAATCATTATATGTATGATTACTAATTGCGAACATTAATGTGAATGATAATCATTGTTATATGTATGATTAATAATTGTAAAAGCACAACACTAGTGCTTCATGGTCAACCAGTAGCTGGATTTGTTAGGTACCATATCAAAGAATTGTACGGAATAATACCATACCATGGATTATTAAAATCCAATTTATATACCTGATGAACTAAGGCAATCATTACAGTTGAGCCTTCTTGTTTGTGTACCATTTGCTAAGGAGATTTGTACAAGACACGGTGCAACCACAGAACAGGCCGCACACCACTGGCACACCTGAGGCAAGCCCATCTGTGCCTGTCCGTGCCGAGACCGCGCTGGACCAGAAATCTGTTATTGCAAACACTACTGCACCCACTAGCTCACCACTTATGCAGGCTGTACTGGAAACGTTCACCTCAGGACACCACTTGGAAGAGTCTCTCATTTACAAATTGAAAACAGTCAACCTATACCACTCTACTGCTCTATCTAAAGATTTTGTTTGAAAAGCCTCCATGCTAACACCCCTATAAATGTATCTTTCGACAGCCATGGACATTAACAAAAAAAAATTCAATGTTTATTACTAAATGCTAGATCTGCAGTAAAACAAAATTGATGGCTAATGCATGGAGCCCAATCTTGAGCTCCGCTGTTTAACAGAAACTTGGATCCAAGATGATAATCCAATAATATTATCCAATCTTCCGCCAAAAGATTATTACTATATCTCAAAGTTCCAAATGACCGAACATGGTGGCGGCTTAGCTGACATATTTACAGCTATCCATCAGATCAAGCTCAGAAATGCTAGCTTTCCAACTTCACTGCGACCATTTAGACGCTTCCAACGTTCTCTTTATATACAAACTACCAGGTCCCAAAAATATCTGTAAACAATTTATCAGATTCTCTGGTCACCTATTCTTGGGGGGGAAAAAGTAAAATAATAATCTCTCTTCCGCTAAATGCTCCAGCTACCCACTCAATATCCTCCCGCTCCGAATGGCATCTGATATTGGTCCACTATTTTCGAGAACATATTACATCTTCTCAACACGTCTTTCTCTTTGGGAATTTTTCCTGACACTTGGAAACACTCTGTGATTAACCCCCTGTTAAAAAAACACCCATGGACTCCATGGCCCATAGCAATGTCACACCCGTCCCCCAAATCCCCTTCATTTTTAAACGTCTAGAAATTATTGTAGTAAACCAGATTCAAACTCATGTTGAAATAACAGCATTATTAGATAATGCACAGATGGTCTTTAGACCCCTACAGCATTTCAAGTTAACAGATCTTAAGAGAGAAAACTGATAAAGGTGTTACACACAGTTTTGATCTTAATTGATTTATCATCACATTCAACCACTCCATTTTACTCGACAGACTTCATAACCTGGGCACTGGAGGCAATAGCCTTGAGTGGATCCAATCCTTTCTGACAGACTGATTCCAAAATATGCCTTTAGGGACGTTCAACTCCCTTCCTTCACTTCAGCCTTGTCACCTATTCTTTTAAACATTTATCTCTGCCCCCTAATGAACATTCTTCACTGATCAGGAGTACATTTTTTCAACCATGCAGATGACACCCAGATTTTGGTTGATCTCAAGGAAGGAGATGATACTTTGTCTGCTAAGATTAGAGATTATCTGCTATATATTATAGGATGAATAGACCACATTTGTTTTAAAAATAAACCCTGACAAAACTGAAATTCTCATAGTGGATGCATTGTCTGCATCCCAAGGGGGTCCCTCCATCTGGCCCTCCCCTGCACCACATAGCTGGTCAAAGGAAAGGTCCTCCATATGGCAACACTTCACAGCAGACTATTCCGTGACCCCCTTGCCACCCCTTCATATTTCCATCCCTCATGGCGTTGTCACCCTGGGCGTCCTCATTGTAGGGCATCGAAATCAAGGGCTCTCTCCCACCCTGTGCTCCTGTTTGTGCTGCGTGCTCTCACCCATCCATGTATCCATTATTTTACATCCACTTTCTTCTCCTACTCGTGACTGAAACCATATCTTTCTCTTATCTTATCATATCTGCCCTTTAACCTTCTCCTTTTTTCTATTCTCCCTGCTTATGTCTTTCCCTATCCCTCATTTTCTACTTCACACTCTTTTCACCCTTTGCCTTCTCCCCCTCCAGCCCCCTCAATTGTTGCCTATCCTCCTGTATCTCCCTTCTGTACTCCTATTTTTACTTCTGAACTTTGGAACACTGTAACTTATGCCACAATCCCATTCCATCCTTGATCTGTTCTCTCGTCTTAATTTACAATTTGTTTGCCTGACAGAAACTTGCCTCACTACTCCTAATACTTCTATCCCTGCTTTTCTCTCTACTCCCTATACTAGCACTGGCATACTTTACCATTCGTCTTCAGCTGCTTCTTCTCCTTTGAACCTTTCTACCTATACCTCCTTTGAATAACACTTTTCTTCCATTTCAAACCCTTGTACCATTATTTTTTTCATGATTTATCAACCTCCTTGTCCCGCTAACACTTTCTATGATGATCTTGACTCGCTTATATCCTCTCTTCTTCCCTCTCCTTCTCCCTTCTGTCTACCAGGCTGTTTCAATCTCCATCTCATTTACACAACTGTCCTCCCCTCATCCTTTCACTTGAATCTTACTCTCTACACCAGCTTGCTAACTCACCTTCCCATGTCCCCGGTTCATCACTCAATTTTTTCTTCTCTGCCGTTCCACTCAACTTCTCAGTCTCTTACAATCCCATGTATTCTTCTGATCAGCTCTTACTAACCTTCTCCTTTTCCATCCCCCCTACTCCTTCTCCGATACCACCTTTTTTCTTTGTGACCTTTGTTCCTTTTCCCTCATTTCCCTCGTTTCTCTCTTCTCTTTACACCACCCTTCTTTCTCTCTCTCTACTTTTGCCATACTCCCAGTCGAAGTTGCTTCTACTACTCTCCATGATTCTCTTTCCACTACTTTCAATGCGCTCTACCCTTCTGAATCTTTTCTTCCTTCTCGCAAAAATCCACAACCATGTTTGACACCTGGCCTCTGCTCGCTCCGCTCTGCGAACAGGAACATAGAGCATCATTGGAAAAAAAACGCTCTCCCTCTGGCCTCTCTCATCTGCCCATATTCCATTCTTTGTATGCCTCTCTCCTTGCAGCTAAAAAGCAATACTTCTCTTCTCTCACTTCATCCCTTTAAAATCACCCCTGTCGCCTCTTCAAGGTTATCAACAAAACACTCTGTCCCCTGCTTCTGACACTTCTGCCTCTTCTTCTCTGTCTATCTACATCTGACTTTGCTGAGTTTTCCCCTCAAAAGTCACGATTTTATGCTCTTCACTATCCCACTCTCCTCCAGGTTCTATACATCCGCCTGGGTCCTCCCACTCATCCTCTTCTTCCTCTCTCTCCTCATTCCTACCTCTTACTGCATCGTTTCTTGCACTTGCCCATCCCCCGCCTTCCCACTTGATCCTTTGCCTTCTTCTCTTGTACCTGCTGCCTATCCCTCGATCATTTCTTTTCTGACATCTCTCTCGCTGTCCTCTTCTACTTTGCCTCTCTGTTTTAAGCGCGCTCTAAACATCCCTATTATAAAAAAGCCTTCTCTCAACCCTTCTTCTCTATCCAACCATCGCCCTATTTCCTTTCTCCCATTTGTCTCCAGATTTTTGAACGGGTTGTGTACTCTCAAATCGCCTCCTACCTTAACCTTCACTCACTCCTTCCACTGACCGAATCTGGTTTTCGTCCTGCACATTCGACGCAAACCGCTTTTCTCCATGTCAGTAACTTCCTCCTTAAGTCATAATACATCCTCATCTATTCATATTCTCCTCAATCAATCTGCAACATTTGACACATTGACCACCCCCACTTTCATCTTTTCTCTCACTGTGCTTGGACTTTCTTGCTCTATCACCGACAGGTTCAGTTCCAATCTTTCTAATTGCTCTTTCTCTGTGTCATGTGCTGGCTACACCTCTTCTCCTCACCCTCTCCAATCTGGGGTCCCCCAAGGCTTGATCCTGGGCCCATATGATTGATATATATATATATATATATATATATATAACTGTTTCTCTATTATTCTATCATTCAACCTCTCCTCTCACTTTTATGTGGATGATTCTCAGACCTTTTTCTCCTACTCTCTGACCTCTGACTCTCTTCATGTCTCTGTATCATCATGCCTGTCTACTGGCCAGGGCTGATGTATTCCCATTTCTTTCCATTCAACCCTTTGAAAACAGAAATTATTTACTTTCCAAACACATCTACACCTCTTCCTCACCCTTTTGGCCTTCTCTTTCCCCCTTCTGTTCTCTCTTTTTCTTCTTCTTGGTGTTATCTTTGACATGTCACTATCCTTTTCCACCCGTATCGCCTAAAGTGCTCATACCTGCCGGTTTCTTCTCTTTAATATTTGCAAAATCTGCCCCTATGTATCCTTTTATTCTAAACTCCTTCTTACCTCTGCTATCCTTTCTTGTCTTGACTAGTGTTCTGTGCTTCTTATTCGACTACCATTTTCCCATCTTACTCCATCATGCGCTGTATTCAATTCTGCTATCTTCTTTTCTCAATTCGTCCTCCTCATCTATTTCTCCCTCTCTTCTTTCCATTTCTTTTCTTCCCTATAACGCTCGTCTTCTTTATCACTTCCTTTGCATAGTCTTCAAGTGCTCCTTATCTTGCTTCCCTTATCTCGCTTTACTCTCCCTCACGTGCCATCTGCTCCCAATATCTTCATCTTCTCTCCACCTATAAGCCTGCCTGAGCTCCTTCTCACTTTCGCTTATTCTCTCTCCTTTCCCCAAAACTTTGCAATGCCCTCCCACCCGATATCTGTGCTACCCTCCGACTCCACACTTTCTGCTCCCGCCTTAAGGCACATATTCTGACCTCCCTTTCCCCTCCCTAATACTTTCTAATCTTTTACTGCTTTTTTACCCATCTCCCTCATTTCGGATGTTGGGTTTTGTAGAGGAGATCCCAAATACAGCCTGCACTCCAACCGTCCATTTCGAAGTACCAGGAACGTTCACACCGAAGTATGTGACGTATGATGAGCAAATAAACCAACAGAGAGCCGCAGTAGGGCTCTGTCCAGTACCTATCACAAGAACAGCGCCTATTGAAGTACTGATACTAAAGAAACCATCGACATTAAGGTACTCATTGAGGAAACCATATGAACAAATGAAACGAAATGAAGATCGTCTAAGTACAGACCCTGAAGAGACCAAAAAGGTCTTAATGGAAGACGAATGGTGACATCACAAGAACCCGGACTGACTCACATATATAAGAAATGATGACCAGAGATTGACGTAAAGAGACAAAACGCCATGAGCCAAGGATATCGTAAACCTAAAGTGAAAGGACGACGTCAAATGTAAGAAGCTCAAGCCGTGAGCATAATGAATATATTCGACCAGTTTACGCATGTACATATGCTTGGAACCTCAAGAAAGCTAAGTAAATTGTGCAGCTTGCTATGCTTAGTAGAAAGTGCCACATATACATATCTACCTCAAACGAAGCACATTATATAAGTGTATTTCCGCGAAGCAGAATCAACCCAAGGTTACGAAAGGCCACACGAGAAGGGCTTCATATTTTAAAAATCAAGAATAAGCAGCAGAAGCGAAACTTAGCAGAGACGAACCGTGCCAGGAAAACCAAGGTCGTATCAGTAGAATAGATGAACAGTAGCTACAATTAATTGAAGCTAAGCAGAGAATATCCTGCCTCTGAAGGATGAAAGGATAAGAAGGCGAAGGCGGGTGGTGGCTGAAACGAAAATCAAATACACAAATTATGTGGAGAAGAGGCAAATTCACTGTGTCTGAATCACGTGACCAGCCGAGCAAGAAGAAGCAAGAGTTTCACACCTACGCATGGCAGCAGGCCAGGCGAAGATATCAGAACTTTTACAGACAGGAGATGCAGTCTCGAGGCCAACCACAGTGAAATAATTGACACATGGCCACTAAAGTGATGATTGATTGTAACAATAATTGGAAGGCCGGGGTAACTAAGTGGCACCTGGCTGACCATTCTGCGTGCTGCTAAGCAAAGTGGAAAAGTATGCATTGGGTTGGTGCCAACCCAATCGCAATGGACCAAGTAATCTAGGGTCCTATAGTTAGTAGAATCAATAGGACCTCGTACTTTTAGGGACGTCTACAGTAGCCATTTTGAAGGAAGGGCTTAGATGCCCCACCTGACAGTGTTTACCCAATCCCCTCACTCTGTTACCATATACAGATAAAGTACCTATATTAAAGTTACCTTTCCTGAACCAATAGAATTGCATGCCAAATTCTAAGCGTTATATATGTCAATGACGACAAGTTTTCAGTATAAATGTAATGATTTTTATGAAGTTCATTGGAGTTGTGAAGCGAGAAGGAAGATCACGCATCCGCTGATATTCATAAGACTCCCCGTTTTTTGTACTTGTCATTAAACGGACTCCCTTTGCCAAACCATCATTATTGATTTGGTGTTGGAGTATTAAATCTGCACCCCCCATCCATCTCACGGGTGCTGCTATCTTGTCTTATAGTGCTTCTGGGCAAACCCCAACTCTATGGGCCGGTTGGGGATCTCAGAGCACACTTGGTAGCAGGGACTGATGGTTATCGATTAGAATAAGACACCTATTTACAGTCGACATAAAGTAACTCTAGGTCCTCGGTAATATCACGAGTCCTTTGCCATCCGGCTGAGTAGACCGTGAAGCTCCCCGTAGACGGTGCTTAGATTAAAAATAGAATCTGCAGACAAAGGTCTGAAGGGACCTGTGTTCCCCACGTAACCCCTTCGCTCTCCTATGGGAAGCTGAGTGGGCGAACGGCAGGAGAGGCAGTGACGAAGGCGGTGATCCCGAGCATCCAGAGAGGAAACATGCGATCAGTGAGTGAAAAAGACTAAATGCTTTGGCAAAAATTGCATGCCTTAGAACAAGTAAGGGAAAAGGTCACATGGGAGGCGGGAAAACAAAACATAGTCAGAAGTAGAGATAGGATAGATGGGGAAGGAAATAGTAACTTAAAGGGTGAATAAAAATAGTAAAAGAACATACCGGGGAGGACACCTGAGAAAAGAGACGATACCGGGGAGGACACCTGAGAAGAGAGAGGATACGCCTAAATTCCTACGCTTTAATATAGCGGCTAGAAGAAACTTGCATCCAGAGTCCTAAATGAAGAGGAACAAATGGGTCACCACAGCGTTTAAAGACTCTTTGTGAAAGGGATGGGTTTAAACTCCATGTCGGGGTAATATTAGAGGCAGAGGTCTATGTAACCAGCTGGAGTTCGTCTAGTCTGTTAACGTCTGTCTTATGTGTTGGTTGTTGTGATGTCATAGATTTAAAAAAATTCCTTCGAGGAACTAGTATAAAATTTATGCGATTGGATACTTGAAATGGTGTAGAAAACAACCTGATGTTTATTGAGTAAAATAGAAGATACAAAAGTTTGTGGAAAAAACAGGATTGGAGCTTGCGACGATTGGTGATCGCTCATATTGTTGGAATTGTTTAAGTAACGAAAGACATTAACAAGTGTTGTATAAAAAGGAAGTGAACAGATTTAAATATGGAAGACATGACTCCATTAGTACACATGTGCAAACAGTTGCCAAAACCTGCACCTAAGCTGAAAAAGTACAGTGCAGAATGGGTTAAAGGAACCGCAAACAAAATGTTTATGCCTTGGCCCCAGGGTGGATCGTTATCTAAAACGGTCTTGCAACATATAACGACATACTTGCACGCCACATACACGGGCAAAAAGTTAGACAAACGCCTAGCTAGTCTAGAGTTGTGGAAAATGTACCAACAAGATAAAGAGGAGTAGCCGTCATTAGATTGGATACTTTATGCACAGAGGGGAGTGAGATGCCCTCAGCGCCACCCGCCCTGCCTGGAACAAAAAAATGAAGACAGTAAGGACGAGGCGTTATACCTGTTAAGAGAACTTAAAGCAGCCACAGGGTATAGCAACCCGGCATATGAGTCACCTACGCAAAGTGGCGACGAAAATCTAGACAAAGATGGAGATAGAGATATCACCTCCAAAGTCCCGAGGGTCAAGGAGAGACGCGAGAACGAGAGAAAGGACCAGACACAAGCAAGTACATCTCTCGATGCAGAAAGAGAAAGCAAACAATGGAAAGTGAATGAGGATAGAACTGATGAGATAGCATTCACACAAAACGAATGGATGGGAGGGCAGATTTTATTGAAACTCTATGGCAAAGGCATTGATGATGCGAAACAAAAAGAGAAGCTAGATGATGTACAGAGAAATGAGAAGAAAAATGATAAAGGATTGACAGATGAGAGAATAAGGAAAAAGGATAGACAGAGACGAGAGCAGTTAAATCGTGAAGAGCAAGAAAGGCAACACGGTCGTAAACAGAGAGTAGCCAATGATCAAGACAGAGAGGAGCAGTGAAGGATAGAGGAAGAACAAAGGATATGAGAGAAAAGAATAAAGAGACAAAGGGATGAGGAAATCTGAAGGGCAAACAAACTTATAGATGCAAAGAAAGAGGAAGAAGATGGGGTCAGAGAAGAAGCGAGGAAGTGCAGAGAATTTGATGATGATGTAGAACGTAAGCGAAGACAGACAGCATGCGATCTCGAATATCTGGAAAGAGAGGTTAAAAAACCTGAGCCAGTAGTGGACTGGGAAGATATAGAAGAATTCTTTCCTTAGTACGATTCAGTACCAGGCACGTCTAGGGCTAATATCGAGGATGACTTCGACACCAGAAGCATCAGAGAGACGATAATAATAATAATAATAATAATTTGGCATTTATATAGCGCTACAAACCCTGAGGTATCTGAGCACTGCTTATTATTACCCACGGTGTGTGGTGCTCATTTATCAACCTCGGAAGGATGAAAGGCTGAGTTTGGCCCCACCGGGATTCGAACCTGCAGGCTCTGCACGGATGTCAAAGCGAGCGCTCTACTCGCTGTGCCACTTGACCGGCGATCTATAGAATATATGATGAAATGGGGCTAGAACAAGTACCCCAAAGGGAGGGGGAAGACGAGCGCCTGGAGAGCACTCAGCTTTACAATACTGGGGACATCTCCCGAAGTAGTGGGAATAGAGAACTGTCCCTAGATAGGTTGGAAATAAGTAGGAACAAAGAGGATACAAGAAATTGCACGAATTGGGTGCAGACAATGTCTGACACCGAAAGAGAAGAGCATGAGGAACTAGAGGAAGAAAGGAGATGCGAAAAGTGATTCTCAGGAGGGAAAGGGTTAAGGTGGCTAGATTCTAGTGGGTCTGTACCAAGGGCATCAGAATTAGCCACACAGTCAGACCGACACGAAGAAATATCTCACGGTCAGAGAGGGGTGTCTCCACAACCCTATGTGAGCCGGCTAAGGACACTGCCCGGTAGGCTGCGATGCGGGAATATTACTCCTGCGATAGACAGAAGAAAAATGAGAGAAGAGAGAGAGGGCTATGCGTCCCAATTTCTGTTGCTCGAGAAGGGAGGAGCGAGACCACAGTTTATTCCATGGCCACACATGGATAGGGAAAACCTGAAAAATAAGCTTCCAATGCTGACATCGGGAGCCGGAAAAGGAAGACACGAGTTAGAAAAAATGACAGGAGGGAACACGTTAGCTATACGGGATATCAAAGGTCTCTTAATCGCCATACTTGGTGATAGAGCAGATGATGTATGGACACAGGCAGGTTACCCTGGTGTGACCACAGATAATACTGTGCATGACAGAGCTCCATTTAACAATTCCAGAGCTGCGGTATGGAAAGCATTACAATTGCAATATCCAGATACTTCCGATATGGGAGCTATCATGACTCGGAAAATGAAGGAGTCGGAAGACCCGTTGATTTACATTCAGAATTTCCAAGACAAGTGGGTACTCGAGACTCAGGATTCTTGGGGGAAATCTATACCTGTGTTCTACCATATATTGTGCCAATGGCTGACAGAGCCGGTACAGAAACAGCTCAAGAAATTGGTAGGAATCGAGGCCAAAATGTGGTCCGAAATACAGTTGACCATCGCACATTATTGCAGGCTTCTGCAAGAAAAGAATCACAAAAAAGAAGCTGCACGAAAGGGTGAAGAGGCAAAATTAGTGCAGAAGAAATTGTCAAAATATGCCTTTGAAGGAGCAATGATGACTAGCACAGACGGATCGAACATGCAACATGCCAATAATCCACAGAGAAATAATCAGGGAAATACTGGGTTTTACCCCAGGGGAAGAGGATTTAGAGGGAGAGGGTGGCAGAGTAATCAGGGAGGTTTTCAGAGTAATCAAGGAGGTTTTCAAAATATGCAAAATGGCAACCAAGATATGTTAAAAGGGCAAATGATCAGACCACCGCCAGCATGTTGGTTGTGTGGGATGACAGGGCATCTAGCACGCACATGCAGAAATCAAGGCATGATGCAAAACGGCCAAGGAACAGGAGCAGGTATGGTGAATCCACCTGTGTTTATACAGCGGGGGAAATGGAGTTGCACAGAATCCCACGGTGCAACAACAAACACCAGGAGCACAGCAAGGTTTGCAACCTCAGAATTCGATGAGTTTTCCACAAGGACAGTCTCAACAGTCGCCAATGCAACTGACACAGACAGTAAGTGCAGGGCAGGCTGCGAAACCTGCAATGAGGAGTAACGCTGGTGATGGGGGAAGTCCATTCGCACAAGGTAGGACAAAATTATATATGGACTAGGGCAGCTCACTGGGACCCCTGATGTGTTCTATCCTATAATTGACACCAGACCCTCACCAGGAACCAAGGGTGGGTGTTGTAGAGGATAAAGAATATTCCTTCCTAGTTGACACGGATGCAACACGTTTGTGTATACGTGAAGGCACATTTTCCTTGTCCGGCGATGCTATAAATACTCAGAGTTTCACAGGAGCTACAAGTCGTGTTCCTTTTACAAACACACTTCCAGTCTCTATAGGAGAATGTGGTATGAATGTACCTTTGTTATATTCGTGACAAACCACAGTAAACATTTTGGGTCGAGATCTAATGACAAAGTTAAACATGACAATCTCGTTCACAGAGGAGGGCATAGTATGTTCAACTCCCGGAATGCACTATTTGAACGTGTGCGATGATAAGTGCATACGCAGGACACACAGCTATGAGGGCTATCCCATTCGAGCCCGAAATATTTGCGTATGGAGGATGTTTGCTAATGGCAGGGCTACCAGGCCTTGCAGACAAAACCATGAGGGCCCCAGATGAATTTCTATTTCTGCCAAGAATACCTATGCATGAGGAAAAGGGACAGGTATTTCCCTTGATGATACACACAGCCATAATACGAGGGAAAATGGCTTTGATCGATGGTTGTGATGATGAAGGCCGACAATGGTGCACAGTAATCACCATTGAAGACGGGTACAGATTGACTGACGTCACTGATGACAATCTGTTTGACGAGCAAGCAGATGGGGGAGAAACAGCAGTTGAGGTAAACCTCACTTTTTGGGTGAAAAGGATCAAAAGAGAAGTGCCTCAGAAAATGATGCTGGCACAGAATCGTCCTGAATATTTTGAGGAAGGCATGGCCCAGGTGCCTGTCTCAGTGTGGACCGCAGGCCGCTATGATGTAGACTTATTGAAAGGCGTCGGAGAAGTGAAAATTAAACTGAAGCCAGGTCCAATTTTACCAAAAGCATGACAATACCCCATGTCCAGGGAGACAGATGAAGGAATTTTTAAGACTATTTCAGCTATGATGGAGCATGGCATTTTAGTGACGTCAGAGTCGTCCTGCAATACTGCGGTTTACCCTATCAAAAAATCAAAGGGAGGGTCTTGGAGGCTAATTCAAGATCTGAGGCCGATTCATGATATTGTTGAGGCCGAGTTCCCTTAGGTCCCTAACGCGGCTACAATTCTATGTAATATACTTGTTGAGGCAAAATATTTTACGGTGATTGACTTGAAAAATACCTTTTTCTCAATCCCATTGCACCATGACTCACAAGATCTGATGTCATTTACGTTCAGACAGATGCGTCTGAAAAGCACAAGGCTACCCCGGGGTACTGTGAGTCTCCTATCTTTAACAGAGTCCTGCAAATGGACCTAAGCAATATTGCATTAAAAAGTGTTGTCTTGCAATATGTGGATGACATCTTAATTTGCAGCACGTCAGAGGAGCAATGCAGACACGATTATGTTCAGCTATTGACTATATTGGCTGAGAAAGGATATAAAGTTGACAAAGAGAAGTTACAATATTGTCAACAAGAAGTGCTATACATAGGTCTGCTGATCTCACATGAGGGGAAAAGAGTTACAATAGCAAAACAAAAGAGGTGATGGCTGGAAGGTTTACTCTAACTCTAACTCTATGCCATCAAGAAAGAACTCAACTATTTACTATGTTGCAACCACTATTAACCCATGAAATCGAAGCCATCCTTGCCAACATTCTCAAATACCCTGGTATAGAAGGCCTCTATTATGCACACATATGTGTTCATGCATGCTTAAACATGTGGGATTTAAATAGTACATACCTAGGTAAAAGCATCAGAGAAGTGTACAAAAAACAAGTAGATTTAGAGAGAGATGGCAAACCACAAGTCGCCTGGTGGATTCTGTCATGGGTTTTATTACACGGCACACTCCAGCCAGGGACTCCTTCCCCAAAAATGAATGCGGCGTTCAATAAAGCGCTTTTTATTTTTAATAAACCACAGGTTCTTTTCTGTTTGAGTAGGCCTCCAACCCGTCTCGCACCCAACCACGACAAACACCCTGTGTCACAATGGACCCGGAATCAGGTTGGTGTGTATCATATTCATTTATTATTTAATGAAGAAGGAAAATAATCAACAAACAATTTCACAGCCACCAATGTGGTGGTAACACAAATGCACTAATCTCTCCCAAACAGTTAAATTAAGATATCTTGTTATAATTCACACAATCTTTAATGGCAACACAGAAAAAGAAAATTTTTTATAAAGAGACGACAGCAGCTGTTTAGCACTCCCCCTTGCAACACTCACCCCCAAACATGAACTAACTTGATTCCTCTGAATGGAAGGCAGTGCAAGGAGTAGGAATAAAGAGTGAAAATCGGATTTTGAGTAATGACCACCACCCCGGGATGGGAGGCCAGTAAACAAAGTGAAAACCCATTTTTGGAGCAAAATGGCAGAATCGGATTTGGATTATTACTCACACGGCTATGGACAGAATTAACGCAAATTTGTGTTGCTAAACTTGAGGAGATAGGGAAGCTTAGAGATTACTATTCAGCAGGGCAATGTAGAAATAACGTAGGAAACTTGGTTTTGGGGAAGAAAGCAAATACAAAAGGAAAAATACAAATGGCAATGGAAATTCGTTTTACACTGGATTTAAAATGATAGGCAGCTCCGGAAAGGGCTGTAGCTCCGAATAGGAAAATCTGTTTTCATTGACACAGACACATAACACACAGGCTTGTAGGCAAAAAGGATTGCTCTCAATGGGACTATGGTTTAGGGTTATAATAGGACAGATACACATAGGAATGTGTGGGGTAATGCACACAATACACGGGCAACTTTGGTTTTCAGTTACAAGGAGACTAAAACATTTGAGGCAACACTTTAATGACTACAATTATTAAAGAAAGACACAAGGAACAAGGGGGTTAATTTCGAATTTTAACCAACTTGTACCGTGAATTCCAATCGGGAATCAATTGATTTACTTAAAAATATGCTATGGATTTACACAGATACTAAGAGGTTTACCAACAGGAATATGCTAACATACACAGGCTAAACACAGATTCTTCTATGGGAAGGTGACTGAATTACACAAGCAATGTGAGGTTTTCAATGGGGTTTTCAACAGGGTTTTTAATAGGGGTGCAATGCTACAAAAAGTAAGGGTTTATGCAATTTAGGGCTGGGGTTATTTGCTACTTACAAAGTAAGCCTTGGGTTGGGATTCTGGAAAGCCAACTGGACCTCAGGACACTCTGGACAGCTAGGCAAGGGATCTAGTCACTGCACTCTCCTTGGTTTGGGATTCTGGACAGCCAGCTGGATCTCAAGACACTCTGGAAAGCTAGGCAAGGGGTCTAGTCACTGCACTCAGCTAGGCAAGGTTCAGCTGCCTCTTCTCCATCCTCCTTCTCCTGTCTCCTCTGATTGTGTTGTTTGTCTCTTTGACCTAGTACAGACCCCCTTATATAGCCCAAATTACATCACTCACTTTACAATCTAGGGGGAGTACTCTATGATTCCCTCTACCCCTCGGATAGGGCAGTTTACAATTCCTCTCTCCTCCCCCTGGCATGATTGGTCCAAGGGAAGAGAGCACCATCTGTCTATTGGCACTGTATTACCCTTCGTTGTTCTCTTGGCCACTTTTTGAAAAAAACAAAGTTATGTCTCATAACTTAATATTTCTACCAGCCCCTGACATATGCATTAGATATGTGGTTTGAGGGGGGTCATAGGGAATTAGGTAAGCTGATCACCAACTCTGTATGAGATAGCATGGCCCTTTGGTACACTTTTGCCATTTCCATCAAATGTATTACAGATATGACTTTGCAAATGATCACACATATTCCTAATTTCACCTTCAATCTTTCCACCAAATCTCATAATTGTCACATCTTCCAAGCAGCCAGAAACTAGTCTCAATTGGCCATTGCAGTCCCCAAAGTCATAGGAAATGGTATTATAGCTCTTAAAAACCGCCTGGAAATTATTTCTCATTCTAATTGTTGCAAAAATGCCTAAAAATTGACTCAGTTCTTTAATGTCAATTTGGAAGATCCGTCCCCTTTTGTGGGAGGGGCGCTGTATCTCCAACATCCGTGACCAGAGATTTTTATTATCCCCTTTGAAGTTGTCAGTTTGTCCTTGGGAGTGGGTACAGGAGGAACTCACACCTCCCAGTCACGTTTTTCGCCACACTTGCTTTCCTCGAACCCCTGAGCCCCTGACTTCAAGTCTGGCAGAGCAGGGAATGAGAACGCCCTCAGTACATCACATGTCCTTGCAGGCTGATTCACTAATAGGTGCGACTTTAAGGGGAGGGTGGGGCTTTCAATTGAGAAGTTTCCTGCCTGAGCACAAAACTGTTTTTTTCGGTATTCTGAGCCTCTTCGATGGTGATTGAAGTATTGTGGCTGGGAACATAATGCAGATTGCTCAGTCAACCCCCTCCCCACAGCAATTTTCCCTGCTATTTCTATGCGAGCAGAGCTATCCTTTCATGGTGGCTTTTTAAAAGTAATTTTCCTTTTTACACGTTGTTAAGACGGATTTCTGAACTCTGTCCAGGAGGGGCAGAGGTTCAGAAGGCCAGCCCAATTTCTTGGAGCAGGGTAACCTCTGGACAAGCCAGACCAATCAGGGTAGCGATCGCGGCGGTCAAGACTAGGTCTCAAGAGGGGTGAGGGTGACTGAAAGCCCGCAATGAGCACACAAAGCAAGGACACTTACAAATTACTCCAAACAGGTGTTATATTAAAAATATATACACAATTATTACAAGGCCTTTGTAACATTGACCGTAGCGAGAAATCACAATAAAACTCCAGTAAACCAACACATACCAAACCAATACAATATGTATACAAATACAAACAAGTCTAACGAGTTAGACGCACGAAATGTGTAGACCACCTAGATGGGGAGGAAAACAGGCAGTGCAAATAATAATTAGACCCAGTCCGCCTTCAGAGGCACCTAACTAAAAGGAAGTCCAAGCCCTACGAAGAGTGGAGCCTTGTGCTCAAAAGTACCTGCACACGCTGGTGCCAACGGGCAAAAAGGGGAGTCTCTTCGAGGGAATCAGGCAGTTTAGTTCGGTGAACAAATGAAGATGAACAGAGCTCTGCGACTCAAGCGCAGCCTCCACTGTGGGCAGAAGCAGAGTGTGAGTACGGAAAGGCGTGCTGTTTGACACAGCGAGGATAGGCTATGGGCTACTGCAGGAGGGTGACCAGTTCCTAGCTATGCTACTCACCGGTCCCCTATGCAGGCAGACCCAGGCTTCTCCGCGTCGGTTTCAGTGCTGGCAGGTTCAGATAGGAGCAGGGGATGTCTCGTCATCGTGTAGATTCCGCATCAGCAGTGTTGAGTTGAGGGCGTCCCAAACGCAGTGAACCCGCACAGTTGGTTACCACAGCAGGACAACGGAGCGGCCTTGTGGATCTCAGCCAAATGTACACTACTCACTTCAGACCTGGGAATGCCAAGTGTACGAATCGTGTGAGAGTGACAAGGACTCGAAATACAACACAACCGGACGGCGGTTACAGAGCCAGACTCCTGGGTAGGCTGGTCAGTCTGCTGGATGGCCCAGAGACACTTCCGAAGGCTTACATGCAGGAGGTGGTGAAGGTGCCGAGAATAGCTGTCCCCGCTATTCCAAGGGTCGAAGTACCAGTACAGGCCTTCTTGTTCGATCCGAGGTAGAAAGGGTTTCACAAAGATACAGCAGTGCAGAGGAGCAGTCCTTCAGCGGGTCACCAGCGATTCCTTCGTTCAGCCTCGTGGTTGCAGGATACTTGGCTCCTGTATCCCTTTTGTTCGTGAGAACTCAGGAGATCGACATGGTAGTGGTGTTTCCAGCCTCCTCTTATCCACGGTTCCCTTGGCGCCAAAACGGAGAGGACCCAATGGGAGATCTGCTCACAAAACACTTCCACCATACGTGGACCTATCACGGACAACGGTGGTCCCAGGCATTCATACCACACTAGACTCTCTGGCACCCAGGATGTGTATTGGGACCAGACATCTCAGCCCACATCCTGGAGGCACACACAATGCCTGTAGAAGCCCACGAAAGCATCTGTGTTTCGTGGGAAAGTACATGCCCAAATAAGGAAGGCTCTGGGTCGGCTCGACCTGGGGAAGGTGAAGGGGGCAAGCCGGTCAGCGGACAGGACAAAGAGCCTTGTGGTCTGGCCATTTTGGGAGCCAGGCCACCATTTTGGGCTAAGCGCGAGAAACGCGCTTAAACCGGCAAAAGGAGCTCAAAAACACAAGAAACGATCGCTGCCACCAGTCCCGTCCGTGATTCACTTGCACCGATCATTTACAATCCAAAAAGAGTATCTAGGGCTTGTAGAAGACTAGAGACCCAAGAGAGCAGTAACTTAGCTTACAGTGCCCTCTTGTGTCATGTTGCACGAAAGCTGCAACATGATAAAGAAACTACGGAAAACAACTTTCCCCGGTACTGACTGTCTTTAATGGCATGTCAGTTTCCCCGTAAGAATGGAGCGAAAGCCCAGAGGAGTGCGGCAGAAGGCTGCACTTCTCTGGCAAAGTCTAGATCCTGGTGAAAACGACAGCAAAAAGTTTAGGGGTTGCCACATGGAAGGAAAATTACCCACAGTTAAGAAATCTTTCCTAACGCACGTGTGCAAGCCGTTCTTTTCCCATTTGCTGTGTCTCAAGGGCTGCTGTTCAAATGAAATGGAAAGCAAAAGCTGTGTCCGGTTGTAATTTTGAAATCCTTGCCCCTCATGTGAATTAAAAATGAAACAATAACGGTATTTGGATGTAGTGCATACTTTTTGTCACTCAGATGAAACACAAGCAATTCAGGGCCGTTTTGAATGCAGTGCTCCGTGATTCCGTTAAACACCATTTATATTTCCATTTTTGCCACTGCTCCCATAGTCCCACCCTCCATTATGAGCCTATTTGTACTTCGCATTCAGTGCCTGCTACATGTGGCCGGGTCTCACTAACCTCGGATTCCGTTGGGTCCGATATAGATCCGAACAATTCCGCTATTAATAATTTCCACGCAATCAGGGTACCCACTTCTTCCTCCCCACTCATGTTGCTCGCCTCCTGCCCTACTATTGTTTCGGCCTCCGCCCATTTCTGTAACTCCTTCCACTATACCTCCACCCATGGCTTGTGACACTTCTTCCATCCCATGGCAATCCTCTGTTTTGCTAGCACGTATGCCAAGTCTCTCAGTTTCTCAACATGTTTAAGTTTCCGTGGTCTGGGGAACCCTCCCAGCAAGCAAGCCCAGACTGTATCTATGACGAGCGTGACCCCCTTTGTCCCTAATTTTTGTGCCACTTCACCCCAGAAGCATTCGATGACTGGGAATGACCAAAACATGTGTGTCATGTCGCCGTTTTCCATGTCGCACTTAGGGCACGCCTGTCGCCCAGCGTTTCCGAACTTGGATATCCTCAGAGGGGTCATGTATGCTCTATGCATTATATACAGCTGTATTTGTTTAAGTCTGGCGTTTCTTGACACTTTCTTGTGATATCCCAGGGCGCGTTCCCACATCCCATCTGCCATTGGGGCCCCCACCTCCTCTTCCCAATCCAGTCTCAAATGTGTCAATTCCTTCCCAACCTTGGTCATCACCATCTCATACAATCTAGAAATCTCATGCCCCCCTTCCGAAATGTCATATATTTCCCCCACAGTAGCATCGGGTTCCTCTGCCAATACTGTTTCAGGCCACGTTTTCCGAATTTTCTGAACCATCCAATGGTATGTAACATATTGGCCAGTATGTAATCCCACCTCCTCCCCAAGTTCTTCAAAATATCTAATGGTCCCCTCTTGCCAGATATCCCCTAATGTTACCAGCCCCACCGATTCCCAGTAGGTTCTGATAATCACCTTTGCTGCTTATCCCATCCTGCTAAAGCAACAAGTGGTACTTGCGGGGAGCACGGGAATGGGTCTTCCATCATCCGACACGCTCGACGCCACATTTTCCACCCCAGCATCATCATCCTAGGGCGCTCCTTCATATCTGACTCAGGCAACCATATCATTTCCCTTAAGTAAAATGGGGTACAATCCTGCCCAAACAACCTAAGTTCAGGGGTCACTTCGTCGGAAAGCCAATTGGCCACATATTGTAGTTGACTCGCTACATAGTAGACCTCAAAATTGGGCAGTTTAATACCCACCTTTCATAGAAGTTCTGCAACTTCCATAGAGCTACTCTATTCCGGGTACCATGCCCTAGGAAGTCCCTGCACACACTGTTCAGTTTAGCAAAAAACTTCTTGGGGATCATATGTGGGATATTACTAAAATAATGTAAAAGCCTAGGTAGGACCACCATCTTAAGCATTGCCCCCCGTCCCATCATTGCTAGGGGCAACTTCTCCCAAAACTTCATGCATTTCCGGATCTTCTCAACAGCTACCTCGTTGTTGTGCTTATGTTCCTCTTCTGCCGTGTGATACACATCTATACCAAGGTAACGGAAAGAACTAATCACCCATGGTATCTGTAATACCGGCAACCTTTCCTCGGGGGTCCCCTTATAGCTACCTAGAGGGAATATACTAGATTTTTGAGGATTCACCACTATGCCGGACAACCCCGCATACTTCTACATCACATCCAGGATATATTTCAAGTATAGTAACAAATCATCCGCATATAAGGATATTAGGTGCCGCCCCCCCCAACCTCAATACCTATCGTATCATATTGTTGCCTGAGGTATATCGCTAGGGGCCCCAGGGCTAGAATGTAAAGCATCAGGGACCAGGGACACCCCTGCCTGGTGTCTCTACTAAGCTGACATCTCTCGGATATCACTGATCCCGTTCGAACTCTGCCTAGCGGCTCGCTGTATAGCATTTTCGCCCACCTGACATAACCCGACCCTACTCCGTATCCTTCCACGGCCGCCAGCAGCCATGGCCACTTAACGGAGTCAAAAGCTTTTACTGCGTCTAGGGATACAATCGCCATTTCGCCTTCATTCCTATCCGCCCATTTGATCACCCAATTCAGTCGCCTATGGTTGTGGGTTATATTCCTATTCGGGACATAGCCCGTTTGGTCTGGGTGGATTAATTTGCTAATTACTCTTTGCAATCTGTTTGCCAGAACAGCCGTCAATATCTCGCTGTCCTGGTTCAGCATCGACAAAGGCCTGTAGGAGCTACAGCTATACCCCGGTTTGTTGGGTTTAGGGAGCGGTATTATAATCGCTTCTCTGAGTGACTCCGGCAACCTCCCCATCTCAAATGCTTCGTTAAGCATTTCTAGCATTGGGGGGAGCACTTCTTCTTCTCTATATACTTTATAAAATTCGCTAGGGAACCCATCTGCTCTTGGGGTCTTACTGGTGGGCAACTGCCTCACAACCTCCTCCAACTCCTCCAAGGTAATTGGTGCATCAAGCTCTTCTCTTTCCTCATCACTTATCTTGGGCAGTCCTATATCTTCTAGTGTTTCTGTTATCTCCTCCCGACTGCCCCCGTCCTTGTCCCCGTATAGCACCTTATAATAATCTGCAAATTCCTTGTTGACTCCTTCTTGAGTGTCTACTACCTCGCCATCTTCTCTAGTTATTGTCCTAATCGGGGGTCTAGGGGTTTCGCTCTTGTACAGCCACGCTAAAAGCCTACCCGTTTTATCCCCTCCCGCGACTGTCTTTCTACATACTTATTATAATTGAGGTTACAGAGCCTTTCCCTGTGTTCCGCGCACTGCTGCTGTAGTTTGAGTACTAGCTCTGTGTCCGCACTGCCATTTTCTAATGTTCTTTCTAGTTCATCTTCTACTCTTTGTAGGTCAGCCAGAACCCCAAATTGCAGGCCCTTTGACTTAGCTATGGCCACCCCCCGCTTCACCACCTTAAAAGCTTCCCATAGTGTACCTGCCGAGTCAACACTTACCAGTATTCGTTTCAAAATAGTTAATGATCTCATTTCTTATGTCCTCTCTATGCAGTGCATACTTCATTTCATTCAGGTGTACTACAACAATACAGGGATGTTTTTGGATGCAGTTCATACTTTTTGTCATTAAGGCGAAATAAAATGACACAGGGCCATTTTTGAATGCAGTATTCCAATGCTTGCCACTCATGTGACAGGGAAAGCAAAGCACAGCCATTGTTGGTGACAGGGTTTACATACAATGTTTCAGGTGGAGGGGATTTCTGTTTAGGGCATTAAATGCACCCCACAATTTAATGATGGTTTCTGTGGAGAGCAGGGAATTCAGTTTATTCCTAAACTGTAAGAGTGTGGGAACCCATCTGATGCCTGCCATGTGTAATCTGCAACCTTTGGTTCACCGAATGTGCATCTCATGTCAACCCTGCCCAGCACAGTCAATAGAGAGGGATCATTGGAGTCGTAGTCCAAAATATCTGGCCAGCCACAGGTTGCAAACCTAAGGGTCCTTCCAGACACTGGGTGTGAAACAGCAGAAGGTCAGGTTTCTGTTTTTTGGATTTCTTAATTTCCAACCTGGTGAATGAAGACAATTCCATCAACTACATTTGGAAATGTGCTGCATCGGCTTTGCTCTAAAGCGTTCTGTTAAATCCTACTTCCAAGTGATAGGAGGCATTATTTAACAACTGTTTTTCTATTTTATTTTATTTTTGTTGCTCAGTAAAGTGCCACATTTGTATAGCTAAGTACTTGAAGCATCATACGGTAAGAGGAGCGAAGGGATGGGTAAGCAGAGGAAGGAAACTGCAGAAACAGGGCAACGTTTTTTGGAGTGTTGATGAGTCAGCCAATTGCCATCTTGATTACAATGTCAAAACTTTACATAAGGAAAACAATCATACAACTGATGTAAGGGGCAAATAATAGAATATTCTTGGTTTCCAGCCTGGTGAAACCAAGAATAGAACTCCTATAAAAGACCAATTCAACAAATCTCTTGTTAAAGATGACTTGTTATGCTTTATATTTGGTGGCATTCCGCAGGCTACTTATTGGAAGTTTATTTTTATAGAAGAAATGTCACTCCTTGTTTATCCAATGTCAACAGTAATTCACCTTTTCACTGGGACATGTTATGCAACTTCATGAGATCCACCAGGGCAGGTGTGCTATCTGTGAATGGAGGAGAGCACCGCGCCAACGTGCTGGTCTTGGAAGCAAGACCACGCAGAGCAACAGAGATTCAAATCCCTGATCTGCGCTTAGGAATGCTGTTAGGCGCGCTATGCAAAAAACGGTCAAATAAATGACTTGGCCTAAGTCGCCATTGGACCCTTATGTGTGGGTGGCAGTGTAATGCTGCCATGTAAAGCTTGTGAGTAAGAAAGAGAGGTTCTGTAGTACATCTTCAAGCAGTGTTTTAAATCTTGCTTCACTCTGAAGCTTAGCCATTATGTTGAATCCAGGTGTCCTCTGTAGTTAGCTATTCTATTTGCAAATGCTTTAAATCTTGCAGCGCTCTGAAGTAAAGCCTCTGTGTTGGCCACTGATTTAACTCTTGCTGTGTGCAGAAGTTAGCCATTGTGTTGGCTACTGATTTAAATCTTGCTGCACTCTGAGGTTTAGCTATTATGTGGAATCCAGGTATCCTCTGTAGTTAGCCATTTAGTTTGACACTGATTTAAATCCTGCTGCGCTCTGAAGTTTAGCAATTGTGTTCAATCCAGGGGCCCTATGAAGTTAGCCAATTTGTTTGCCACTGATTTAAATCTAGCTGCGCTCTGAAGTTAGCCATTGTGGCAAATCCAGGTGCCCTCTGTAGTTGACCATTTTGTTTGCCACTGATTTCAATTTTACTGCGCTCTAAACTATAGCCACTGTGTTTGCCACTGTTTTAAGTCTTGGTGCCCTCTGAAGATAGCCATTGTGTTTGCCACTAATTAAAATCTTGCTCTGCTCTGAAGTATAGCCACTGTGTTTATCACTGCTTTAAATGTTGCTGCCCTCTGCAGTTAGCCGTGGCGTTTGCCTTTGCTTTAATTCTTGCTGTGCTCTAAAGTTTAGCCATTGTGTTGAATACAGGTGCCGATCTGTAGTTAGCCATTGTGTTTGCCAGTGCTTTAAATCTTGCTGCGCTCTGAAGTTAGCCATTGTGTTTGCCACTGATTCAAATCTTGCTGCTCTCTGAAGCTAGTCTTTGTGTTGAATCGAGGTGCCCTCTGAATTTAGCCACTGGGTTGGCCACAGATTTAAATCTTGCTGCCCGCAGAAGTTTAGCCATTGTGTTGAATCCAGGTGCCCATCTGTAGTTAGACATTTTGTTTCTACTGATTTCAATCTGGCTGCGCTCTGAAGTATAGCCACAGTGGTTTCCACTGCTTTAAATCTTGATGCGCTCTGAAGGTAGCCATTGTGTTTGCCAAAGATTTAAATCTTGTTGCACTCAGAAGATGGTCTTGTTTAGAATTCAGGTGCTCTCTGAAGTTAGCCAAAAAACATATTTTGATATGGTTACCAGCTGTTTTGTGCGAGGTAGGCGATTTTGGTCTTTTTTTCCAATAGGACATGCGTGGATGGAATGGAAGAGAAAGGTAGGAAAGCTGAATGGGAAGAAAGAAAGACATACATTTCTGAAAATAGTACAGCAGTGGGGGGTGTTTTGAAATATCAACCATCAGTGTCCTGCACTAGATAAGCAAGGGTGGCAGCTGAGCAGTGGAGTGATGAAGTGGTAGACCCCCTACTCCGGTAAGTATAAGTAAGTATATGGGGCTCAGAAAGAACCCTGCTCCACTTAAGGTCAAGCGCCACAAAATAAAGGTAGTACAGAAGGCTGTTGGATTTTCATGAAGTATATTTAACAGACAGTTGCCCTATAGAGACACGTGTTTCGGCGAATCACTCGCCTTTTTCAATCAGGGCTAATTAGTGAGACAGAGATCAAAGGGGGGGGGGAAGGATTGTTAGGAGCGATGGAGAAAACATCAAAAAAGAGAGAGAAAGCAAAAGAAACAAATCGTTAAATGTTTTGTATGTACAAGTTATATTTATATTGGTGTCCATAAAATATGGAGAGATTGCTTACCTAATTGGTGAGAGATATAGTTCACTTGTTCAAATAGGGTGGTGAATTTCATGGGGTCAATCCCGCCTGTTAAAAATTATACCCAATCATGAACATACTCATTTTAGATATTAGATAGACGTTGGTCTGTTGTTAGCGAGCACTGTGCACCAGCGAATGGTTACAAAATATGTGCTCTGATACTTATGTCAAATGTAATCAGCATCGTAGTGCTGAGCTGGTTTTCCTGATTAGCCAATTTTACATTATTTATGTGCATTGTAATGTATATATTATGGTAGCTTTGTAATAAGGCATCTGTTCCCTTAATCAATGTACAAGCTGAGAATATACATTATTTATCCATGTTAATTGGTTCACATAGCTAGACATAATCTGTAGTCATACTTGGCTAAACAATAGTAGAGAATGTTGTTTTCCTGACAGCGCGTAGTTAACGCACATTTCGTGTCATACTGCTTTTGGTGCACTAAAGTGCTGGCACGAGTGCATTTGGAAAGCAATTTAATGCTAGGGTGAAGGGCTTAGGGCTTACCTCACAAGAAGTGGTCTCCTTCACAAGCGTCGGCGTCTGGAAGCGAGCACAGACGCCGCGCTTCGCATCGGTAATGAAACTGCCGTCGCCATGGTGACGGTAGTCCTTCTACCCTTTCGGTTGGTGGTCGAAAAGCAGGGCGCCATCTTATAGACGTGTAAAAGTTTCGAGTTTTGCTTTTGTGTGAATAGAGTCGGAAATTATACAATATGCGAATAGATAGTTGTGTTTGAGAACACTTTCCCCATGTTAAAGGAAGGGTTCTTTGTGTTCGGTATCATTCAAAGAGTACATTTGCAATAGTATTTGCATTCATTTTAAATTGTAGAAATATGGTACAAGCGTAAATGGAATTACCATAGATGGAAACCTGTTGCTGATAGGTTTTGTGTTATGTATGGGGTGGTTGATTTTCACTTGCATATTAGTGTTTATATTAGAGCAACAAATAAACAGAAACTATTTATAGTGTTAATTAGTGGGGACAAGTCCCAATCAAATAAATATTCAATATTGGTATCATAAATAACATCTAGACTCCAAATCAAATATTACATGCAAAGAAGCATAAGTTTCATTAATTCAAAGGAAGACTCCCATCTCATTGTCCGAGTTCAGGCCCACTCTCGTGGCTCTGAAGTGGCATATGGTACGGGCTTCCTGTTGTCTCAAAGATAGTTCTCGATTACCCCCTCTTTTTCCTATGCTGATTTTTTTGAGGCCCATGAATTGAATACCATTTCTGTCATCCATTTGATGGTTCAGTTGCCAATGAACTGCAAGTGGAAGTGGGGAGTCCTGACTCCCTATTGATGAGAGGTGTTCTCTTACTCGTATCCTTAGCTCACGGATGGTGCTGCCCACATATATCTTATTACAAATGCAGATAATTGCATATATTACAAACTTGGATTTGCAATTGATGTTCTCTTTAATCATGGTGGATATACCGAAGCTGTCTGTAAATTTCATGGTGGAACCATGTGCATGTTTACACATTGTGCAGCACCCACATTTTCTAAACCCCAGACTGGATGTTTGGAATTTCTGAAAAGTAGACAAAATTCCAAGTTTAGGGAGGGGTGATTTGTACAGGCCATGCAACAACTATGTAGGGATAAATTCCATAGTTTGGGGAAAAATCGGGAAAATTACAGGAAAAGGGTATGTGGTGGACATGGTTGGCCCGGTAAGGCAATGGCTTCTGTGAATTTTAAGAAAAACAATACTCTGCTACATTCCCCCGACTCTTCCAGTTAGGAAATCACACATTTTTCGTAATGTTTCACAAAACAATACCACAAGCCAAACACTGGGCCATGGTACACAGGATTTTTATGCTTATGGCCTAAACAGACGTATTTGACATGTGTAAATAAGGAAAACAAATGTGGTGAGGAAGGGCAAGCATACATTTTTTTTAAAAAACACAGTCTGACCTTTTGAAGCGTAGGGGACTTGTGCAGGTTACAAAACTGTATAGTGCCTAAAGCAGCGACTAAATGTAGGTCACATTTGGGAAATGAAAGAGTTGTGTGACAAAGTGTAGCAGTAAATGTGTCAACGTACTGCAAACCGCGCAAACACAACAAATGTTGTACCTTCACGCGTTCCCACAGGTGTCCCAACGAAAACGGTACCTCACATGTGTGGGTGCACCTACCTAGGCACAAAGGGAAAAGGCTAAACCCCTGGTAACCGCAATTCTTTTTGCAGAGCAGATTTTGGGAAATGTTGCTCTTATGGACAACCTACACATTTGGGCCTAGTGTGTCGAAGCCACCAAGGAAAACGGGGACGCCATTCATTTCCGAAAAGAGGACACCCGTGGCAATCCACAGAGGTGTGATTTGCGCAAATTGCCCCAGAATTTATTACCCACAACCCCTGGCAAAGTTAAAAATTTGGCAAGAAAAATCACAATTTACGGACATTTCACTCTGCCCACCCACTGAAACATGCTGCCAACACCACATGTCCTACCTTCCTGTGTTCCCACAGGTGGCCCGATGAAAACAGTACCTCACATGTGTGGGTGCACCTACCTGAGCGCAAAGGGAAAAGGCTAAACCACTGACAACCCCAAGTCTTTTGGGGGAGCAGATTTTGTGAAATTTCGCTCTTGTTGCCAACCAACACATTTGAGCCTGGGGTGTCCAAGCCACCAAGGAAAACGGGGAAAAAAAGGACACCCGTGGGAATCCACAGAGGTGTGACCTGCGCGAATCGCCCCAGAATGTATTACCGATAACCCCTGGCAAAATACAAAATTTGGTGAAAGAAATCACAATTTGTGGACATTTCACTCTGCCCACCCACGAAACACGCCACCAATACCACATGTCCTACCTTCCCGCGTTCCCACTGGTGTCCCGACGAAAACCATACCTCGCATGTGTTGGTGCACCTACCTGGGCGCAAAGGGAAAAGGCTAAACCACTGGTTGTTACGCTCACCTGGTATCCACAGGGACGCCACCCAGCCGGGTTACTCGCTGATATGCTTCTCAGCTTTGCCCTGATGTTGTCTGCGGGGAAGGTTCTGCCTGAAAATACAGGAGGACTGTGTTCAAGACTGACCGACTGCAGTAAGTATCCTCCCTCCACCCCCGTATGATTTCAGTCCCTCTGGCGCCCTCTCCTCACCTTGTGGTAGAATTAGGTGTGCTCTCCGTCCTGCCTTCTTTGCAGGGGCGCCTTGTCTTTCATGGGCGAGTGTGGTCCAGTTACTTCACTGACGCCAGCCCGTTTGATATTGTTCAGGTAGGTCTTATTGCTGTTCTTTAGTTTTGTTGCTATCCTGCATGCCTTTCTTTGTTTAAAATGTCTCTTTTATTCTCCCTTAGGTATGCAGAGCTTCAGCGCAGCGAACTGGCTTACTTGATCCCCGCTGGTAAATGATGGAGCATTAAGAGCGCATTGATGCGGTAAGTAAGCGCTATGCGCAGCGCTGCAAAGTCTTGACTTTGCTAACCTGTGTTTTCCTTCCTTGTAGGTCGCAGTGTTTCAGCGCAAGTGGAATGTCCGGAGTGGTGCAAGCCGAGAGGCGACCAGCCAGGTAAGCCTTTTGAGCAGTTCGTAATTTGTAAATGTCACTACAGCTTTCTTTAATGTTGCCTCTATCTTCCTCTTTCAGGTCGTTCTGTCCGGGAGGCGTGCAGATTCGAGGGAGCTGTTCTCAGTAGCTGCGAGTGTTTAAAGATGAAGACTGCAGGTAAGATGCTGCTGCTAATGATGTTCCTTTTGTCACCTTGCAGGTTCTGCTTCTCCGAGGTTCGAGGGAATAGCTGGACATGGTGAGCGTCACGTTGCAAGCTGCAAAGTAACACAAAGCATGTTCTGCAGTCAGGGTGTGGTTTATATAGCCCAGGGAAAGTAGTTCCAGGCCTGCCACACCCAAAACACTAGACAGCATAGCTTGGTTCTTAGGGAACCAAGCTATGTGGATGCCTCCATGTTGGCTGACAATACAATAAAGTAGTTCCCAAGCACATTGTTGTTGATGGTGTATGAGCCTGGCGCCATAGGCGCCAGGACTGGCCCCATGAGGGCTTTTGAAGAGGATGCCAGGCTCTAGAGGCCTGAGTCCTGACTCCACCTAGCCAATGGGTTTGCCAGAGGGGGTTTTGGGCGAGGGTCGTGACACTGGTAACCCCAAGTCTTTCGGCAGAGCAGATTTTGAGAAATTTTGCTCTTGTGGGCAACGTACATGTATTATCCACAAACCCATGAAAATTCCAAAATTTGGCAAAACAATTACAATTTTCGGACATTTCACTCCGCTCACCCACTCAAACACGCCATCAACACCACATGTCCTACCTTCCCGCATTCCCAGAGGTGTCCCGACGTAAACGGTACCTCACATATGTGAGTGCACCTACCTGGGAGCAAAGGGAAAAGGCTAAACCACTTGTAACCCCAAGTCTATCGGCAGAGCAGATTTTGAGGACTTTTGCTCTTGTGGCCAACCTACAGATTTGGGCCTGGGGTGTCGCAGCCACCAAGGAAAACGGGGAACCCTATGCATTTCTGAAAAGAGGACACCCGTATGACTTACGTGAATCACCCCAGAATGTATTAGCCACAAGCCCTGGCAAAGTAGGAAATGTGGGGGAAAAAACTACATTTTCAGACATTTCCCACAGCCAACCGACCGAAACATGCCACCAACAACACATGGCCTACCTTCCCTCATTCCCACAGATGTCCCAATGAGAGGCAGACCTTGTATGCGTGGGTGTCATCACCTGGGTGAGAATGGGTAAATCATTTGTACAGTAAGTGCTCTGGGAATACAATAATCACTGTGTAGCACCCACTGCCACCCTGTTTCTGCTCTTGAAGCCCATTCACATGCACCTTTTGTTCACACTTTTCAAACATAAAGTTCACAATGCAGTCGGACAGGCAGGGTGGGATTTAGCACAAGGAGGGGAAAGTCCTTGTTTGCAGTGAAGCCACATAAAGGCACCTACCGGTTCACTGGCCATTCACACACCTTTCGTGTCTGCAGTCAGTAGGCATCCATTTCAGCAGTCGCACCAAATCACTTGCGCCACAGCAACCGTATCTGCACACTTATAGCATATGGACATCTGCTCACAATGCAACCGTGCTTCTAGCGATATCTGTCACACCATTTTCCAGTGGTTGCATATCAACTGTGTCTGCATTCAAATGTCATGTGGCACCAACCATATCTGCACACTCACAGCCAGTGGACAGCTGCACACATTGCAACCGTGTCTCCAAGCAATATCTTTTACACCATTCTCCAGTACTTGTGTATCAACTGTGTCTGCATTCAAATGTCATGTGGCTCCATCGGCACACTAATAGCAAGTGGACATTGGATCACTTGGCTACCTGGCCTACAGGCGCTGTCTTTCACACCAACTTAGAGTACGCCTATAGCAAGTATGCCTGCATTCACCGTTCATGTTAAAACATTCATATGGGCAACCTTACCCACACCAAACACACACCCTCTAACATGCTAATCATTTCTGCAGTGCTGGGAAAGTGCATTCACAGAAATTACATCTGCATGTACTACGTAGCTTTACCTCAATCACACACCAATCATATCCAAGTCATTCCTATAGAATACATTTCAGTCACAGCACACAAAACATTAGCTCAGGTAAAACAATAAAGAAGGCAGGGTGGTACGAGGTAAGCAAGACGCCGCAGCCATATAGATGGTGTCCAAGTACCATTTTCATGACGCTTAGACCTCAAGGGAGGGAGCCAAAGTGACATGTACTATTTTCGAAAAAGACACCTCTTGAGTGGAGGGAACCGGAATGGTCTCCAACACACCCCTCGAGTAGTGGGAGCGGGACTGGCGTTTCTTTGCATGGCAAGCCTTAGGTGGAAGGAGCTGTAACCGCGTTCCTTTTCAATGTACGCCTGAAGTGGAGGGAGCTTCACTAGCATGCCTTGCCAAGACACCCCAAGGGGGAGTGAACCAGAGTGGTGTTCCCTTCTTCTCCAAGGCATGCCTCCAGTGGATGGAGTTGGAGTGGCATTCCTTCCCAAGATACGCCTCAAGTGAAAGGAGCCTGAATTGCGTTCCTTTCCAAGTCGCACCTCACGGAGAAGGGAGCTAGACTGACTTTTATTTCGAAGGCAGGCCTCAAGTGGAAGGTACGGGAGTGGTGTGCCTTTCCAAGGCAGGCCTCAAGTGGAGGGAGCAGGACTAGCAATGCTTGTGAAAGCACACTAAATAAAGTGATGTGAGTTGAAATGCTGTTGCATTTTTATTGAAGGTGCACCTCCAGTGCAGAGAGCAGGAGTGCCGTTCCTTTGTAAGGCATGCACAAATCCAGAGCCTATGGGTCCCTTTCAAGGAATGATGGGCATTCCCGGGAAATCAGTTGATCTTCCAATACTTTTCCTTTGTATGATACAAAAGGAAACAAGGCTGTAGGCAAAGGGCTGGCTTGGAAGGGCATTGGGGACAGTACACCCGAGTTTCCCCCCTCATTCCTTTTTTTGAAAACTGCTAAGGAAACTATTTAGATGATATCACTTAATGACCCCCGTGACCTTATTGTTGCAGATTTGCACTGTCGCATTGGTGTGTCAAAGAGAACGGAGACTTTGAGTTACTCTACTCCGTTTGTCAAAATAGAAAGGAAGTGCTTTGATCACACCTTATTAATGCGCCATAAAAATGATGCTTATTCCAAAAGTACTTGGTGGTTTAAGTAATGGTAAGTTTAATTGGTGGACCTTTATGGTAACAAGTGTTTTGGCAAGGTGCCTTTCTCAAAACAGGGCATTTCCTGTAGTGTCACTCTTAGGCGTTAGGGTAGTTTTAAATTGTTGGATATTACTGGGATGAATCCCAACTACAATGATTTGTCTTCTTGCGTCTCGCGTCGGTGTGAGACCTCGAGATGCGAGAAGACAAATCATGGCAAAAGTATGAATAGCCTATCACAATTTGGGTCAGTTCTGGGTAATGCTGCCAAGTTGTCGTTGAAATGCAACATACGTTGCAGTGTTTGAAAGCAATTTCTAGTCCTTGTTGCTGGATAGAAAGGGTTTGAAAATACCGCTTCGGTAGACCAGTACATTGAGACAGACGGCTCCAGCGATATTCCCATGAGCAGAATGAGATCCCAACATTTTCTCATCTCAACATTGGTCATTGGAACCCATGATTGTGCTCTGGAATGAGGTTTGAGAGTGGGACCCCGTGACCTCAAGTACTGTGCAGTGTACAAATTGGTTTGCTGAACGACATCTGCAACGAAACCATCATCAACAAAAAGGTTGAAAAAGTCAATAGGCTGACCCATCTGTATTCACTGTGCACCCTGATATACCAGTGAAAGGGGGCACAACAGGCTGAGCCATAGCTGGAGGCACCCACAGCGACTCATAAACCATGTCAGGATCTGACACATTCCTTGCATGTCCCCTCACCCTTACAGGTCCCCTGCATGTGGGAAGTGTCGGAAAAGATGCATGTACTCTTTCATCCTCTTCGTCATCAGATGATGAGGAGGAGGAGGAACTAGCATCCATTGAAAACTCACTTCCCGAATCAAATACCTGCTCACCCTCAGAAGCCCTATCTGTTTCAGATTGCACCTCCGGCTCTGTGCTTTGCTCCAGGAGACCACATACTGCACACCAAAGACATCTCTGCAAACTCCCCAAAACCTCTGGGCTCTCATTTCCTTATATATAGTTTAGAAAGGTGAGGGAATGGCATGATCATCATACGACATCCTAATTGGCTTTGATATTTGAAGACAGCCCCTTTTTCAATCCCTGGTTGATTGCCTTAGTTGTCACTCAGACCCAGTCTAATCAGGTTTTACTCAGCTCATTCTACATCAGTGTCCTCTGCATGGACTTCTATAAAAAAAATGTATCCATTGATGTCATCATGATTTAGCAAAAAATCCACCATTTTAGAAATTGCCTGACCATGCCTGGCTTACCACAAAATGGTTGATCGACCTATTCCTGGACAACATTTGATGATTCCTCCGATTTCAATCTAGTTTTTCAGTAATGTATAATAAACATATACTACTTAACAAACCTTCTATCACACAAGACATTCTGACCCCACACAATAGATCGCTCTGCTAAGCGCTTTTCTGAAAGGCACTACATTTCCGATTTTTGCAACATTTAGAGTCATTGATCAACCCAACAAGTTATCTACGTTTGGTTTGAGGAGGAGGGGGGTCTAACTCCAATGCATTCAGTTTGGGGGGGGTAGAACCATCTTCTATACACCCCCCCTCTGAATTGTATTTAGTCACTTACTCAATACATATCACCACACCCATGTCCACCCGCCTCAGTTTTCAATGTACCTAACTATCTCTGACCTAATCAACCTCCACTATAAGACAATTTACTTCAACCTGACACATTTCTACAACGTCAGTACTAACATAATATACTCTCCCAGCCTAAATATATGTGTGTCCCTAAAAAATACCTTTATGTACTTATATCTGAGCCCCACCTCCATTACCCAATTACCTTTAAACCAACTATATGCCTCATATAATTTTACAGCCACTTTGAGATTTAAGAGAGTCACTCCTTGAGGTAACCCACCAGCCCGTTCATCATACAGTGTTCACATGTGACTTATACTCCACATTTTTGTCCGTCACTTATCCCACAACATTTTTCCTTGCTCCCATTGTCTGCCCCATGCTGATTCTCAATTCTCAAGGTTCATTTTTTCTCTTTTCACTGGTACATCTTCCACTCGACTCATCTCGGTTTGGCATCCACGGACCATCTTTGTCCGGTTGAATTTGTCCTTTTTTGTGCTGCCTTGAAGCAAGTCCTTGGGCCCTTTAAATTAAAGGCCCGTCCTTCACATTTTAGTGTCTCTTTTTTCCCACAGAGCACTCTGATTCTTAGTTAATTTTTTAGTTCAAATGTTCCAGGGGGCATTTAGCTAGGGAACACAAGGATGGGGGAATCTTTTGCAGAAACAGTTTTCTTCTTATTTTTGAACAAGGGTGATTATCACCAAGCATTTGGTTGGGTTCCTCTGTGACTTCTCTCTGCCCATAGGCTAGGATGCTGTCAATCTCCTGAGTCTTGCCTTGGCAGGCAACGCTCCATTAGAGGATCTGCGGGAAGAGAGATCCAGTGATGAGATTAGCGGGGCGGAGAACAGAGTGCTGTGAGACATGGTGTCTTCTTCTCCACCCTTCTAGGCGCATCCGTAGCAGAAGAGGACATAACTGACAGGGATCCCTGTTCTCTTGAGAATTGAAATAAAGACAAAAGTCATTTGGGTACTGGCAAGGGGGTCAAGTTTCTTCTCGACCTAAACTTTTTCTCCTTTCTGCTAACAAAAAATGTCTACTAGAATTGTTTCTGGCTTTTTTCAGCCCATTTAGCTTAAAGGCTTCCCCTGACTAGTTGGTGCACATACACATTTCAATAATTTTCTTTAAGCCTGTACACTATTTGAACCTGTTCTTGGTTTTTTCCCAGCTCAGCTGAACGGTCTTCATCTGCTTTGCTGTGACTACTTCATTCTGCTTTGCTGCATGTGCTTCACCTTTCCTTCGCCATCTTCCTTTCGCGTTGGACTATGGTCATTATTCTTCTGTGCTTTGTTTTCATCCTGTTTGAGACGAAATAAAACGTTTCAATGCACATTATCTCCCCCTTACCCCACTACACTAATCTAGTCTACCCCTATTTTACTAGACTATGGCACCAATTCTTACTATGTGTCTTCCCATTTTATCATGAAACTAGATTGTTTGCCTATTCTAAACATGTTTGCATGTTAGACAAATCTGCCTTTGTTGGCATTCTGCCAACTATCAAAAATAAAACGTTAATCCCCTTTTAATTGACGTCTTCTATGTCCTGCGTTTGTTTTAGGTGGCCATGCTTGCATCTATATGCTACTCTATTCACACTTATTTACACCGATCTTGGGAAAAAATTGCTACATAATTGAAGACACTATGGGCCTCATTATAAGTTTGCCCGACCGGTAGTAAGAGTGCCGGTAACTACCGCACCGTTGCTGCTGGACCGCCAAACTATGAGTTGTGCTTGCGGGTGCCTTTCTGCCCGCCAGGTCTGACCTGGCGGGCAGAGCGGTGCCCGCGAGCACAACTCATTGGATGCACTGACACCATTCATGAATGGTGCCGGTGCATCCGACCTCCCCATTCCCATTGAGCCCTACTGGGCTCAATGGGAATGCGGAGTAATGAATACCCGCACCCGGCAATGGGGACGGACCGGGTCCACCGGGGTAAGAATGCCCCCGTACGTCCCATTGCTGGATGCCAGTAATTTCACGAGTTTGGCGGAAGTTGTGCTGGTTTTACCGACACAGCTACCGCCAAACTCGTAATGAGGCCCAATCCCTCTATCTGCCTCTTTTTATGTTAGGCACCTGGGTCCTCTTACTCTTAATAATGATCAACAGTGTGTCCACACCCTATGGTGTGAACCAGTACTTACCTCTCTTTTGTATATTCTCCCTTTTCACTAACACTTACCTGTGTCATAATATACTGTGTCTTCCCCTATTTAAGGCCATGCAGACATTCCTCCAATGTCCACTGAAGGTCCATGGTTTTCATCTCTAAAATAACCCAATATCATTACACACACTTAAAATAATTGTATTTTACTTACCCTTGTATGTTCTTTTGAATTGGCCCTGTACACAGCTTTCTTGTTCGGTTAACTCAATTTTAGTCAACCATATCCCTTTTCTGGTTCTTCATTAATTCCATAATTCTTTTTTATTGGACTGCGCAACTTTTTTCAATTTTGGCCTTTAATCCTCATTGATGCTGTTTATTTTTCAAATCTGAATGTTTGCTTCTTTTTATGCTCCCTTTTGATTTGATGTTCATTCCAACATTCATCCAATAATTTCTTCATTCATTTTTCCTTTCGTTCATTTTTTATTTATTTATTTCATCCAAACAACATCAATTTTTTAAACTGAGCTCTTTACTCCTATACTGTTTAAAGTAAATAATTTTTTTTCATCTTCTCCTAATTCATTTTTCTGGACCCATGCCAAAAAGGCCCAAAGTCCACCTGACCTTTTTGACACTCTCTCCAAATCTTCTTTAAATTATACTGAATGCTGCTACATTATTGCCATATGTAATAAAATGTTTCCTTTCATTTCTTTTTAGTGTGTGATGTTCCTAAAGTAAGCACCACTTCATACTTCATTAAGCCCTATCTAGATATATCAACATCCATGACGTTAATTAACCTAGATCTTTTTATGAGAACCATTACTGTCATCCATGATCCATTTATATTATTCACTCCTTGTTCATTTGCCATGTTTCCTTACACTATTTGTGTTTCTAATTTTATGGGGGTCATCTGTCCCCCGCTCTTTGCTCTTAAATATCTGTGGTCTGAGACTAAATTCATCAAACACTCTCACCACTTTTCCACTAGGTCACACAGCTGTCTGCACTGCTGCGCTTTCATTACAACAATAAAAACCTCTGGCACTATCACAACCATCTCATAGGATTTCCTGCCCTACACAAATCACTACAAATTCATCCATATTCAAATGGTGCACTCCAAAGGTGGAACACATTATCCTTAATCACCTAAACAAAATTATCATGTTTAGGCTTTTATCAACGAATCCCCTTCTCAAAATATTTGACAGATACTTGTTGCAAATATAACAAACATTCATCATAACACACTCTCCTTCAAAGACTATTAATTCATCACTAGGCGAAAAAAAAACTCCTTTTACAGTATTCACAGAACCCCCATTTTTATATTCATCATTCAATACCTTTCTGTCTTTGCTACATGGATATATAGTCCCAATGTCTATCATTAGAACAATAATTGTTCTCCCTTTGCCATATTATTTCTCGGCACTCCTTGAGGCCTAGTGCCAAGAACAATTCTGAAAACATCAAGTGGCCCTATGAGGTTGTCCCATTTTGAATGCATGCATTCCTCTGTTTTTGTGAAAGCATTTCTTCTTTTTATAATAAGATCTTTACTACTGTGTGTAGTGTCACTATTTATTCCATGTTTGCATATTGCTGAGTCTGCATGTGGGCTCACTTACTTGCCCTCTGCAGTAAACCTGTTTTGCACCTTTCCTAATCTGCTGTACCTGCTGCACTCCCAGCACTCATGTCTGATACACCGTCTGATCCAGGGCAAAAAAACCTCCTTGACTTGTAGCTATATACTAAGGGGTGTGCTGTCCCCCTTCTTAAGAATTCCCATTTCTGCACAAATCTTTGGCTTCTACACATGTGTGCAAGGTGCCCTGACATACCGCATGTCCAGAGTACAGGAGGTCTCCTAATTTGCCCCTCCTGCATGTTTTGACTTTTATTCTGCGTGCTTTAAAACCCACCTGGGTTACTCTGGAAATGTCCCTAATTAATCTGGAAGCCTCTACCTTGGAATCCTCCCCTACCTTGTGGTATGAATCCATTATTACTTTAATCAAACTGCCTTTGGTTATTCACCTGCGGAATGCTTACTGTTTGTTGTGAACCCGACCCTCTTGACTGGTCAACATTGCCCCTTCAATGGTGTACTTGGATAATTTCTTCTGCACTAACTTTGCCTCTTCACCTTTCCTAACATCATATTTTTTATAATATTTCTCTTGCAAAGGCCTGCAATAATGCATGATGTTCAGCTACATCACTGACCATGGTTTGGCTTCCATACCCACTAGCTCCTTGAGCTGCTTCTGTACTGGGTCTGGCAACCCCTGACATCATTATAGCTCCTATATCTAACGTGTCTGGATACAGTACTCGAAGAGCTTTCCAGACTGCCGCCTTACAGTTGTTGAACGGTGTTCCATCATGAGCGGTACTCAACATGGTAACACTCGAATATCCTGCTCTCTGAGCGAATGTCATCAGCCCTTTCCCCAAGAATAGCGGCTAGAAGACCTTTAATGTCTCCTATAGCTAATGTGTCTCCTCCTGTCATTTTCTAGTTCCATGTATCCATTTCCCAGCATCAGAAATTATACTCTAAAGTTTGCATCTCAGATTATCCTGATCTATCTTTAGCCACTGGACATATTGTGGTCTGGCCCTTCTCTTCTCCAACAGAGGAAACTGTGAAATCCCAAACTCGCATTCGTCACCCATCGTTTGTCTATCAGTTTTCAGGGACAATGGTTCTGTACCGCCTTCTTCCTGGCAGCGACTTTAGCCTGCTCACATATGGTGGCGAGTCCCCCCTCTTGACCATGGGACTTCTCTTGAGGTCGATTTAGCCGTGTCAATGATTCTGACGCCTGAGATATAGGGAGGTCTAAATCCGACCGTCTTACTTCCTTCTCCATTGAAAAACACCCTTCAGGGTCACATGCGTCACCTTCCTCTTCCCCACGGAAGATTGCTCTGTCCTGGTCTGACATATCATGTCTCCAATTTGTGTGACTCTCACCATTTTAATCTCTGTTGTAAATCAACCTCTTCGTAGACAAGACTCTATGCTTAAGGTAGAACAAGGCACTCATATTTAAATTTGTCCATCTTGCATTTTCTTAGTTTTCATATGTATGTGCACTGTTCAGTCTGTCATCTCATATATTTAATGCACAGGAGGAATTCTTCTGATTAGCCCTGTTTGCACATTCATCATTCTGCATATTCTCTGAAATCTATCTTGGTTTTTTTCTGCAAACCCTTTCTTCCTTTAAAATCTGGTTCCTTTGCTTCTGAGCATACACCGATCCCTTTCCCTAACGCATCTGGGTCTTAATTATTTGCCCATGGTGCGCCCACTGATTGCCCCATTCCCAACTTTCTTTATCACTTAGCCAGCCTTTGACTTCCGCAGACTTTCCTCAAGGCTGCCCAGAACATGTGATACTGCTGCATTCCTCTCTAGCTATCTCACCAGTACTCCTACTTTCATATCTACTTCAAACTGTTTTTTTCAATTACTGTGGTAAAATATAATTACTGTTCCTGTTCTCGCATTCTAGAAATACAAACATTTCCGGTATGTGTGTCTGTGTGTATGTGTGTGTGTGTGTGTGTGTGTGTGTGTGTGTGTGTGTACATGCGTGCAAGGATGCATTTCTCTGTAATGTACTAATTGCCTATACTCCCATAAAATCATGTTTCCACATGTGCGTAAGTGTCTCTGTGCTTGCATGTGTGCATGAGTGTGTGCGTATGTGGTTACTTTCTCTCCCATGTCAGTGCATCTGCATGGATGCCTGTCCATGTCAGTACAGCTTGCTAGCACTTTCTTCAATGCTTTACCGATTTTTTTTTTAACTACATTCAATATTTTTCCAATTTAGTCATATATCTCATAAATGTTATCAAAACAATATTTTTTCTCATTTATTTCTGTCATTTTCCAGGACTATTTACTGTGCCTAGTTCAAGTACCATCTACTAGTACCTTGGTCTGTGTTTGCTGCATTTTGCAAACAAACACGTTTTGAAACTCAGCTACAGCTCCCTCAACTTGTGTGATCCTAGACACCTTTTTTCTGATTTTGTCTCCAAATGTCCTCAAAATTCTCAAACATTATACTGGGAACATCGCTCCCTTGCTTGACACCTGCCTACTATATTCCAAATATATTCAATGTGCTGTTTTGACCTTGCAAGTCTTTACACTTCATGCTACCATTGCAGTGCAATATTTCTCTATTCCGAACTCCCAATCATAACACAATAAAAAACCCATTTTATTTGAAAGAATAAATGCCTCATTCTCTTCTAATTTGCACAGTTATTTACCACACATAAAATCAAATAACCTATGGGCATTTCTCAAAATGCACCCTATTCAGAAAACATTTACTGCCAGTTAGCTAACGTAATCAAAATACGTCTCTCATACTGAGACACAGCCCACACATTTCTAAAAAGTGTTTCCAAAAATACAAAACAGAACAGGGCTTTTCAGCCCTTCAATTTAACACATCAGCTTTTCCACCATCTTGGTTATTAAGGAGTCCATTTGCTCTGTTTTTAAACAAGGGCCTTTTCTGACATCTGTTTTTTGGTAATCATTCATTTGTCATTTTTTCCACGCACGCATAGCCTTTAATTGCATTTTACTCAGGAAAACCTTTCTATTGTAGATATAACTGAACTCTTCTAACTGTGTCGGCTTTTATCTGTTTAAACAAACACTACACTTTTAGCAGTGTGCACGGTCTTATCTTGGCAATCTGCCAAGCTACGCACTTCATTTTTCTTCCTTTTAAAATAATATTGTTTTAGTCTTCAACATTCTCATATGCTGCGGTTTTCTTATATGTATTTGTTTAAACTAGGAAGGCCTGTGTTTGGCCGAAGCACAGCCCCCTGTTTCCGTAGGCTACGCAGTCAGCTTCAAAAATAAACATTTTTTCACAGTCTGTCAAGTTTTTATCTAGGAAGAATATGTTTTTTTTTAAAGCCAATTTGTAACACTCCGCGACCTTGCTACATGAAGTTAGATTGTGCTTGTACCTCTGTTGCACTTGCTGGAGAGATAGAGGTCGAAGACCCCGCCTCTATGAAACTATTGGATTGATAGACCCTCCTGCATAAAAGTGTGCCACACTTCAAGTCCCGTAGTTCCAGAATTGTGTGTGCTAATAAAAAACGCAATTCTAGATCAGTTCTGACAAATTGCCCCATTTGGTATCACGTGTTTCGGCATTTAAACAGTGCCTTTCTCAAACCAGGGCTGTACTGTTTCACCTAGCACCTAGCAACTCAGAAGTTGATTTAACCCGGTTAATACTAGTGCAACAGACCGCATTCAATCAGACAAAGCTAACACACAATACTGCCCTGGTTTGAGAAAGGCACTGTTTAAATGCCGAAACACGTGTTACCAAATAGGGCAATTTGTCAGAACTGATATAGAATTGTGTGTGCTAATAAAAACCGCAATTCTGGAACTACTTAACTTGAAGTGCGGCGCACTTTTATGCAGGAGGGTCTATTAATCCACAAGTTTTTATCTAGCCCTCATACCTATCAAGACTAATTTGTTTTTTTTGCCATGTAAAATTAATTAGCTAAATTGACTTGTCTAATTTTAGCAAGTACAAGAATTAACTCCTATTTACTGGATTTTAGTTTTTACAAGGGTTCAAAGATTACCACTTTTTCAAACCTTTTCTACATTCTCTCACTAAATATTGCATTTAGCATGATTTTTAAACAGTGCACATATATATTTGTATCCATAGCTCATATTTATATCCTATTTTCTCCATAATTGATCACTTTAATTTCTGGCTTGATGCCAATTTTTCTTAACTAAAAAAAAAAAGCATTTTCTTAATTCCATAATATGAACAAATGCACAGTGCACACATATATCAAATAACATAACACATAAATACAATTTTGACAAACCTAACAGACTTGCCGGTCACATAGATCTCTGTCTTCTCATTAAGACCTGTCTTACCCCTAAGAATACTCCTACGGAGTGTAAATCGTCCTCTTTAAATTCGTCTTTAACCAAATTCGTAGTCTACGTCACCTGTCTACAAGGCTCTAGGTACAATTTCTTCTGTTACGTTCTTAAAAACGCAAGTAATCTGGGTGTACTATTTGTTGTGGCCTCTCCTCACGATACCTCTTAATTGCTTGGCCTTTCCTCAAGTCAATTATTCAATAACTTAATTGCTTGGCCTCTCCTAAAGTCAATTTATTCAACAGTCATTGTTTCACAAGTTACTCTACCCCAATCCTGTTATTTCTACGCTACTATATTCCACTTTAAAAACATCGATTTACCCAAAAAAATTAATTCTTAGAGAGGTCCCCCACAAGTGGTTAAAGTTGTTACTGAAAGATCTTCATAAAGGAAGCCAAAATAATTTGTCTAAGAGGGGCCCCCCCACAAGTGGTTAAAGTTATTTCTGAAAGATGTTCGAAAATAAACTCAAAAATAATTTTTCTAAGAGGGGATTTTTCTAAAATGGTTAAATATTATTTTCTTTGAAGACCTCAAAACATGACCCAATTTAGATATTTCTTGGAAGATTTCCAAAAATAACTTTGGAATAAGTTTTCTTGGAAGACTGCAAAAAATAGCCCTCTCCAACCCCCAGGTGCCAAGGCGCCCTCCCATGCTATCAGGTCTGTGAGTCCCTTAGTCGCTTCTCTTTAGTGATGTGCGGGCAACTGCAGTTTACCCCATCTTTCTCTCTCCATCCCTGTCTCTCTCTCTCCCCCTCTCCCAGACCCCATAGCATGTACCTGTTATGTCCAGATTCAATGGTCTTGAAGAAATATAATCTTAAGACTCCTGGCTGCTGGCTCGCCATGTGAATTGAGGGTCTTCACACCCTCTTCTGGTCTTGGCACCCAGGGAGCAGGAAAGGGACTCTGAATCACATCAAGACACCCAGACTGGACTTCAAAAGACATCAGGTTTATTCTTTTCAGCAAGGCAGGAGAGTGCATAGTGCACACCAAACACGTCTCTGCAAACTCCCCAAAACCTCTGGGCTCTCCCTTCCTTATATACAGTTTAGAAAGGTGAGGTAATGGCATGATCTTCATACGACATCCTAATTGGCTTTGATATTTGAAGACAGCCCCTTTTTCAATCCCTGGTTGGTTGCCTTAGTTGTCACTCAGACCCAGTCTAAATAGGTTTTACTTAGCTCAGTGTCCTCTGCATGAACTTCTATAAAAAATTATTCATTGATGTCATCATGATTTTGCAAAAAATCTACCATTTTAGAAATTGCCTGACCGTGCCTGGCTTATCACAAAATGGTGGATCAACCTATTCCTGGCCAAAAATTGATACCTGCTCCGTCCGATTTTAATCTGGTTTTTCAGTAATTTATAATAAACATATACTACTTAACAAACCTTCTATCACACAAGACATTCTGACGCCACACAATAGATCGCTCTTCTAAGAGATTTTCTGAAAGGCACTACATTTCTGATTTTTGCAACATTTAGAGTCATTGATCAACCCAACACGTTATCTACATTCAGTTTGAGGGGAGGGAGTCTATCTCCAATACATTCAGTTTGAGGGGGGTAGAACCACCTTCTGTACAGTACTATTTTGCAAACACTCCTGTGAAATGCTAAGGACCAGCTCACTGCTTTCTTACAAGTAGGTAGACAGCTACAACACACCTGCACCTACAACAAAGACAAGAAAATATCTAAGCAAGATGTCATCTTCTGCTATACATTACACAATTACAAGTGTGGGGACGAGGATGGAACCCACAGTACCAAATCAGAGACAGCCAACGTGCGTTGCACCCTCCACTCCTCCATGAGGTGCAGGTGGATGGGAAATGGAGGTGAGTAGCAACCACATAACGTATTAGTGATTGGGTGAGTTGAAAAGGCAGAGGCGATCAAGACGCAGACAGTGAAGATAAGGGAAGTACATGGCAGGCCCTTCCAGATAATTGCTGGCACGTATTTGACAAAACCCCCTGCTCATTCACATAGGGTTCTGTGTTGGTAAGGGGGAAGGTCACAAGGACGGAACTACTGCAGGGGCCGACAAGTGGAATTAGGCTGCTGAAAGTGGTTATGGTTTGCAAAGAAATAAGCAGCACCGACATATTGAATACATTGACATGCCATGAACACAGTGTACTAATCAATTGCTAGGAAGCCATGGTGAATTGTCTGAATTCTATCATTGCCCTTTGTCAGTCTTGCCAGCTCGCCATTCAGTTTCCTCACTGAGGCGTTGATGGCCCTTTCCTTCCCTGGAGTTCTCAAACCCTCCTAGGAATCATCTGGGACCAGGCCACCACAGTGTTTGGAAACCTCTTTGATATCCATTCCAGTTCCACCATCAATATCTCCCATACCCCTTTCTGTCCCATAGACGCCAAATCATTTCTTCCCAGGTGCATCACTATAAGGTCAGGGAGGTGAACATCTCCTTTTGCCTGGGCATCACTGATGGCTCCTCTGAGCTGCTGAAGGCACATTCCCCCAACACCGAACCAGTGGGCCGAGAGAGCATTCCTCTGAGGCCCAGATGTCGTTGGCCCTTTGAAATGTCCTGCTGCCCTTTGAATGAAAGAGTGGCTGATAATACACACAACCCTCATCCTCACTAGGAAATAGAAACATGAAAATCCCCCATGAATATGGCCAAACAAACAGTTGATCAATTAGCACAACCATTGCTTCAACACACGTCTGCTGCAACAATCCCAGACACACACTTACCCCAATCTCTCATGTGAGAGAACAGCATCAATAGATAATTGGCACATACTTTTCTGGGAAAAAGGTGAAGGACACACTTTGTTACTTTGTGCCAATGGCACAGTTATGCTGGCACAATTGTAATCCAATTGTAATCAGTGAAAGTTTCTGTTCCTGTGGCCCACCGATTGTACTGCACGGTGGTAAGGTGACTTGCACGTACTGCACCGTGAAACTTTGGCAGGGTGACTATTCTGACAGATGAAATGAACTCCACAGCAAGTGTGCATTGTATGCTCTCTGAATATAGGCACCCTGACAGAATGTGCGTCAATCATCACAAATAGATACAATTTTGGACAGTTTCATTGTGAGAGTTTCGGCCAAAGCTCCAGGCCCACTGGTGAACCTGGGGGCAGTCGACCAACAAGGCAGAGAGGCGCCCAAGGTCACACACATCAACCACGACCATCCTAGACCTCTGCCTGGCCAGTGCTACAGCGTTCCCCTCCAGGAAGGGATGGGGACCACGCCGGGGCTCCCTGCAACCCCTGCTGAACCTGGGGGACAAAACACCCACATGGGAGACAGGCGCCCAAGGCCAGCAACTTCACCCCGACTGTCCTGGCCCTATGGCTGGCCTGCGTTGCAGCTTTGCCACCTGCGAAAGGATGGGGACCCAGACGGGCCTCACTGGGACCACTGCTGGACTTGGACGACACAAATGGTGACCGTTCCAATAAAAGGAAAGAGCTCCATACAAAGTGTGCATTGCTTGCTCAGAAGAAATTACCATCTGCATTACTAGCGCAAACATATTTCAGAAAGTGGTGGTAATTATGTTTACTATATTTTATTTCCTACAAAGCAGCCAACTTCCACTATTCAGGCCACACCCATCTTTGCCCACATGACCTCCCCACTACCCGTTTCCCACCCATACCACTGACACTACAGCCACAGTCCCTCCCACCACAGTAACCATCCTCCCCTACATTGCAATGCATACTAACAAAAGGAAATGTTGTACTACTTACATAAGTCAGTGAAAGCTTTCAATTAGCCACAACTGCAAAGGAAACAAAAAAGAAGTATAATCTGTACTCAACACACCAATAATACATGCAAACTTTCAGGCTGCTATCTGCAAACTTTTCGATTCCTTCAACCAAATACATGGCACATCCCAGTCATCTACCACCACGGAAGGGTGAACTGCACACTGATAGGAAATGGGAATAAGACCAATGGGCATATGCAAACCCCCACCACTACGTAAACATTGTGCAGATGGCATATTGGCAAACTGCCCTCACAGTCGAACAGCAATGTTCAGCTGGTCTGGGGGGGAATTCATAGCCTGCCCCTGCAAGTATGTCCCAGGCCACCACAATACCTTACCCAAGCACCCACTCCCGCTCACACCACCAACACTCCAGCCCCAGTTCCCACCCACCCCACTTACAATCCACCCCCAGCGTAATATACAATGTTGAAAAAATGCAAATTCCATACTGACATAACAAAGGAGAAGCTTGAACTGTACAAGACCTGTAAATGGAAAGAAACACATATATTATCAGTGTCGGCCCAGCAAAAAGCAACCCACACTGCCATGCTCCCATTATCAACTTCCACTACTGAGCACCGGGGGGGGTATTCACAACATTCATTCCTTCAAAACGCTCAATGCTCACTTACTATGGTGCTCACTTCCCCTGTCCGAACACTGTGCACAGGAAGTAAGCACCACACCAATGTGCTGTGCCATTGCTAGGCACAGATACAGTGATCCACACCCAGCACTGCACTTGCTTTCCTTGCAAAGCAGCCAGACCCCTTCCATTCATCATAATCCCTGGTGTCTAGTGCACCCCCCGATCCCTCAAAACACCAACAGAAAAAAACAAGAGTTTTCTTCTTTTTGTTTGCCCCTTTGCCATGGGGCAGAGGGGCACATCAGTGTGCCCATCTGCCCCCAGAGTGACCAAAACACACTGCTGCATGCATTGGGGGGCCTGTGCCAAGTTTTCTATTGGCCCTCTTGCCCCCGCCCCACATGATTGGGGGGCATCTCATGCAGCCCTCCCTGGGGCCACATAGAGGCAGACATCTGCCCCCAGGGAGGGCTGCATGAGATGCCCCCTTCCATTGTGGGTGGAGGGAGAGGGCCCGAGGGCCACCCCCTTTCCATTACAAAATTCACTGGTGTTTTAGGGTGCCCCTCAGCCCCCCCTAAAATGAATCCTACTATTTTTTAAAGAATTTGTTTTGCCTTCTTCCCTTGGGGCAGATGGGCACATTAGTGTGCCAATCTGCCCCCAGGGCGCCCTAAACCTACTGCCCCGTCCATTGGAGGGCCTGTCCCATGTTCTCTGGTGGCCCTCTCCCCCACCCCAAATGAATGGGGGGCATCTCATGTAGCTCTCTCTGGGGGCAGATGCCCCTTCCTAGGAGCAGACATCTGCCTACAGGGAGGGCTGCATGAGATGCCCCCTCCATGTTTTTTACACCCCCCTTTCCATTACAAAATGTACTGGTGGTTTAGGGTGCCACTCGACCCCCTCCCCCTAAAATGAATCCTACAATTATTTAGTTTTGTTTTGCCAACTTTCCTTCGGGCCGATGGGCACATTAGTGTGCCAATCTGCCCCCCAGGGTGCCCTAAACCTATTGCCCCATCCATTGGGGGGCCTGTCCCACATTTCTGGTGGCCCTCTCCCCCCACCCCAAATGGATGGGGGGCATCTTATGTAGCCATGCCTGGGGGCAGATGCCCCTTCCTAGGAGCTGAAATCTGCCCCCAGGGAGGGCTGCATGTTATGCCCCCCTCCATTTTGGGTGAGGGGGAGAAGGCCACCCCCCTTTCCATTACACAATTCACTGGTGGTTTAGGGTGCCCCTCAGCCCCCCTAAAATGAATCCTACTATTTTGTTTTGTTTAGCCAACTTCCCTTGGGGCAGATGGGCACATTAGTGTACCAATCTGCCCCCAGGGTGCCCTAAACCTACTGCCCCATCCATTGGGGGGCCTGTCCCATGTTTTCTGGTGGCCCTCTCCCCCCACCCAAAATGGGCGGGGGGCATCTCATTTAGCCCTACCTGGGCAAGATGTCCCTTCCTAGGAGCAGAAATGTGCCCCCAGGGAGGGATGCATGAGATGCCCCACTCCATTTTGGGTGGGGTATAGGGCCACTCCCCTTTCCATTACACAATTCACTGGTGGTTAAGTGTGCCCCGTCAGCCCCCCTAAAATGAATCCTACTATTTTGTTTTTTGTTGTTTAGCCAACTTCCCTTGGGGCAGATGGGCACATTAGTGTACCAATCTGCCCCCATGGTGCCCTAAACCTACTGCTCTATCCATTGGGGGGCTTGTCCCATGTTTTCTGGTGGCCCTCTCCCCCGACCCAAAATGAATGGGGGGGGCATCTCATGTAACCCTCCCTGGGGGCAGATGCCACTTCCTAGGAGCACTAAAACAAAACAGATAAACAGGGCAATGTACCCGCAGAAATATACTCCTGTGTGGTTTTCACACACTGGACTTGATTGTTTTACTAAAAAAATTATTTAATCCACAAACTAAAAATATTCAGAACACTTATCAATTAACAAAAACTGTATCCACCTGTGATACAATAATGTTTACCTAAGGAAAACTCCTTGGATCACAATACATTAGATATGTGCAAAACCTTCAAACCATAAAGGCAACATATGAATAAATGTACACATTAAAACAAAGTGTAGCGAGTTACATACATTACAACAGTGGGACAAAGAGTCAAAAAGTTGACACAACTGTGTTTTGGCTAATTGTAAGCTGTGTTATGTAGCTGTTGTTATGTGGGCCTTCATCAGGACGATAGCAATTGGAGTAGGAAGGTCCTGTAGGTTCTGTATTAGAAAAAAAACAGGAAGCCACGACATCAGTCAATGGCAAAAGGGAATGTCAAGTAGTCCCCAAAAAGGCTAGTAGGCCTCTAGTGACAGAAGTCACTTAAATCATTATCTGAGGGTTGCGTAGGGGCCAAATCATGGCCCTGGCCAAAGAATAGGGGCTATGTGACTGGCGAGGCTGCCGAATGCGGAGTGCTATGTTTCAGCAGCCGGAGGCTTTGCAATGCTTAGAAATGACTCAGCGCTGTTTGGCGACCTGGTGCCATTAAGTCTAATCATTTTGAGACAACAAGGAGGCTGAAGTAATTACAACCTGCCTTCATGAAATCATCCAGACAGGATACACACGATTTTCATCATTAATAGTCTCGCCAGTCACCCAGCCGCTATTCTTTGGCCAGGGCCGATGATTTGGCCCCTATGTAACCCTCAGATAATGATTTGAGTGAAGTTATTTTTATTATTCTTGTTTGGGACCTTCCCTACGGGGCCGATGGGCACCCATCTACCCTCAGGGGGTCCAAACCTGCAGCCCCATCCATTAGGGGAGCCATGCGTAAGTGTTCTAGTGGCCCTCTCCCCCATCCCAAATGGATAGGGGGGCATCTCATGTAACCCTCCCTGGGGGCAGATGCCCCTTCCTAGGAGCAGAAATCTTCCCCGGGGAGGGCTACATGAGGTGCCCCCCCCATCCACTTGGGGTGGGGGGGGAGGGCCACCCCCCTTTCTTAGAAAATTCTCCTTGTGGTCTAGTGGGCCCTCCACCCCCAAAACCACCCATTTTTTTTTTCTTTTTGGTTTGGTCCCTTCCCTAGGGGCACCCATCTGCCCCAAGGGAGACCCCAACCTTCAACCCCATGCATTGGGGGGTGGGGGGAGAGCGCAGCTTACATACTAAGCAGCCCCTTCAACCCTCCCACGTCACAAACACATCCATGCAGATCTGATCCGATCCGCGACCAGCAATGCCTCAAAAAAGGTGTCATTGGAAAGGGAAGAGTCTCCCCTTTCCAACAACACCTCCCTCGATCTCAATGGCTCAATAATGCCAGAGATCGAGGGAGAGGGAGAAGGGCACTCACCTTCTTTTTCACCGCGGCAGCCGAAAAGGGTTTCCGCAGTGAAATTGCTTTCAGTTTCATGCACGCCGACATGAAACTGAACAAAATCCAAGCCCCGGGCCGTGAGGAGGAACCTCACCTCACAAAGCCTGGGGGTTGGATTTCAGTTTTGTGCGATCCCTGCTTTGCAGGGATAGCACAAAACCAAGTGCCAAAAATGATGAGCTATCTTATCCTTGGCAACACAAACGTAATGTCAAGGAAGGACGAGATAGCTCGTCTTTGGCACTTAAGAGTTCACAGGGTAATTCATAGAATTTCGCAGAAAAGAGTCGCAAGCGTCTGGCGCAGAGTGTCCGCGTGCGATTGTCTGCGCCAGGCACGTGCGCTAAAACCGATTTCCGCGCACAGCGTATTCATGGATTCTAGGCTCCCAAACCAGCCTTGGCGCAGAGTATCGCAGCGACCCTGCAGCAGCGCCAGTAACGCCCCCAAGAACGCCCTCGCGCAAGGAAAAGCCATCAAAATCGCAAAATCATCGCAAAGGGCTGCGCTAACCTTGGACCAGTTTACAGGGCTGCCAAACAAGGAACGCAAAGCGGGTAACGTTCATATCAGGGGTACGCGGGAAGTTTTACACGCGATTAGCCAGGGTACGTGTATTACAGGGGTACGCGGGAAGTTCAACACGCGATTGGCCAGGGTACGTGTATTACAGGGGTACGCGTGAAGTTTTACATGCGATTAGCCAGGGCACGTGTATTACAGGGGTAAGCGGCAATTATCACACGCGATTTGGCTGGGCACGTGTATTACAGGGGTATACGGGAAGTTTTACATGCGATTAGCCAGGGCACGTGTATTACAGGGGTACGCGGCAATTATCACACGCAATTTGGCTGGGTACGTGTATTACAGGGGTGCGTGGGAAGTTAAACACGCGATTAGGCTGGGTGGGTCCTCACAGGTGTACCCTGTACACCCTCCACGGCCCCTGCAGGCCGCCCACACCACAGGGGACTACCCTGCACACCTGCTCATGTCCCCCTGCACCCCCACCCCCCAGCAGTGCAGGGGCAGCCTCCACCGGGCCCCCACCCATGTCTCCCACCACCCCCACCCCCCAGCCACCAGGGGCACCCACCACCAGGCCCGCACCCATGTCTCCCACCACCCCACCCCCCAGCAGTGCAGGGGCAGCCTCCACCAGGCCCCCACCCATGTCTCCCACCACCCCACCCCCCAGCAGTGCAGGGGCACCCACCACCAGGCCCGCACCCATGTCTCCCACCACCCCACCCCCCAGCAGTGCAGGGGCAGCCTCCACCAGGCCCGCACCCATGTCTCCCACCACCCCACCCCCCAGCAGTGCAGGGGCAGCCTCCACCAGGCCCCCACCCATGTCTCCCACCACCCCCACCCCCCAGCAGTGCAGGGGCAGCCTCCACCAGGCCCCCACCCATGTCTCCCACCACCCCCACCCCCCAGCAGTGCAGGGGCACCCACCACCAGGCCCCCACTCATGTCTCCCACCACCCCCACCCCCCAGCCACCAGGGGCACCCACCACCAGGCCCGCACCCATGTCTCCCACCACCCCACCCCCCAGCAGTGCAGGGGCAGCCTCCACCAGGCCCCCACCCATGTCTCCCACCACCCCACCCCCCAGCAGTGCAGGGGCACCCACCACCAGGCCCGCACCCATGTCTCCCACCACCCCACCCCCCAGCAGTGCAGGGGCAGCCTCCACCAGGCCCGCACCCATGTCTCCCACCACCCCACCCCCCAGCAGTGCAGGGGCACCCACCACCAGGCCCGCACCCATGTCTCCCACCACCCCACCCCCCAGCAGTGCAGGGGCAGCCTCCACCAGGCCCGCACCCATGTCTCCCACCACCCCACCCCCAAGCAGTGCAGGGGCAGCCTCCACCAGGCCCCCACCCATGTCTCCCACCACCCCCACCCCCCAGCATTGCAGGGGCAGCCTCCACCAGGCCCCCACCCATGTCTCCCACCACCCCACCCCCCAGCAGTGCAGGGGCACCCACCACCAGGCCCCCACTCATGTCTCCCACCACCCCCACCCCCCAGCCACCAGGGGCACCCACCACCAGGCCCGCACCCATGTCTCCCACCACCCCACCCCCCAGCAGTGCAGGGGCAGCCTCCACCAGGCCCGCACCCATGTCTCCCACCACCCCCACCTCCCAGCAGTGCAGGGGCACCCATCACCAGGCCCCCACTCATGTCTCCCACCACCCCCACCCCCCAGCCACCAGGGGAACCCACCACCAGGCCCCCACCCATGTCTCCCACCACCCCACCCCCCAGCAGTGCAGGGGCAGCCTCCACCAGGCCCGCACCCATGTCTCCCACCACCCCCAACCCCCAGCAGTGCAGGGGCACCCACCACCAGGCCCCCACTCATGTCTCCCACCACCCCCACCCCCCAGCCACCAGGGGCACCCACCACCAGGCCCGCACCCATGTCTCCCACCACCCCACCCCCCAGCAGTGCAGGGGCAGCCTCCACCAGGCCCGCACCCATGTCTCCCACCACCCCACCCCCCAGCAGTGCAGGGGCAGCCTCCACCAGGCCCCCACCCATGTCTCCCACCACCCCACCCCCAGCAGTGCAGGGGCAGCCTCCACCAGGCCCGCACCCATGTCTCCCACCACCCCCACCCCCCAGCAGTGCAGGGGCACCCACCACCAGGCCCCCACTCATGTCTCCCACCACCCCCACCCCCCAGCCACCAGGGGCACCCACCACCAGGCCTGCACCCATGTCTCCCACCACCCCACCCCCCAGCAGTGCAGGGGCAGCCTCCACCAGGCCCGCACCCATGTCTCCCACCACCCCACCCCCCAGCAGTGCAGGGGCAGCCTCCACCAGGCCCCCACCCATGTCTCCCACCACCCCCACCCCCTAGCAGTGCAGGGGCAGCCTCCACCAGGCCCCCACCCATGTCTCCCACCACCCCCACCCCCCAGCAGTGCAGGGGCACCCACCACCAGGCCCCCACTCATGTCTCCCACCACCCCCACCCCCCAGCCACCAGGGGCACCCACCACCAGGCCTGCACCCATGTCTCCCACCACCCCACCCCCCAGCAGTGCAGGGGCAGCCTCCACCAGGCCCCCACCCATGTCTCCCACCACCCCACCCCCCAGCAGTGCAGGGGCACCCACCACCAGGCCCGCACCCATGTCTCCCACCACCCCACCCCCCAGCAGTGCAGGGGCAGCCTCCACCAGGCCCGCACCCATGTCTCCCACCACCCCCACCCCCCAGCAGTGCAGGGGCACCCACCACCAGGCCCCCACTCATGTCTCCCACCACCCCCACCCCCCAGCCACCAGGGGCACCCACCACCAGGCCCCCACCGATGTCTCCCACCACCCCACCCCCCAGCAGTGCAGGGGCAGCCTCCACCAGGCCCGCACCCATGTCTCCCACCACCCCCACCCCCCAGCAGTGCAGGGGCACCCACCACCAGGCCCCCACTCATGTCTCCCACCACCCCCACCCCCCAGCCACCAGGGGCACCCACCACCAGGCCCCCACCCATGTCTCCCACCACCCCACCCCCCAGCAGTGCAGGGGCAGCCTCCACCAGGCCCCCACCCATGTCTCCCACCACCCCACCCCCCAGCAGTGCAGGGGCACCCACCACCAGGCCCGCACCCATGTCTCCCACTCCCCCACCCCCCAGCAGTGCAGGGGCACCCACCACCAGGCCCCCACCCATGTCTCCCACCACCCCACCCCCCAGCAGTGCAGGGGCAGCCTCCACCAGGCCCCCACCCATGTCTCCCACCACCCCACCCCCCAGCAGTGCAGGGGCACCCACCACCAGGCCCCCACTCATGTCTCCCACCACTCCCACCCCCCAGCCACCAGGGGCACCCACCACCAGGCCCGCACCCATGTCTCCCACCACCCCACCCCCCAGCAGTGCAGGGGCAGCCTCCACCAGGCCCCCACCCATGCATCCCACCACCCCACCCCCCAGCAGTGCAGGGGCACCCACCACCAGCCCCGCACCCATGTCTCCCACCACCCCACCCCCCAGCAGTGCAGGGGCAGCCTCCACCAGGCCCGCACCCATGTCTCCCACCACCCCACCCCCCAGCAGTGCAGGGGCACCCACCACCAGGCCCGCACCCATGTCTCCCACCACCCCACCCCCCAGCAGTGCAGGGGCAGCCTCCACCAGGCCCGCACCCATGTCTCCCACCACCCCACCCCCCAGCAGTGCAGGGGCAGCCTCCACCAGGCCCCCACCCATGTCTCCCACCACCCCCACCCCCCAGCAGTGCAGGGGCAGCCTCCACCAGGCCCCCACCCATGTCTCCCACCACCCCCACCCCCCAGCAGTGCAGGGGCACCCACCACCAGGCCCACCCCCCAGCCACCAGGGGCACCCACCACCAGGCCCGCACCCATGTCTCCCACCACCCCACCCCCCAGCAGTGCAGGGGCAGCCTCCACCAGGCCCGCACCCATGTCTCCCACCACCCCCACCCCCCAGCAGTGCAGGGGCACCCACCACCAGGCCCCCACTCATGTCTCCAACCACCCCCACCCCCCAGCCACCAGGGGCACCCACCACCAGGCCCCCACCCATGTCTCCCACCACCCCACCCCCCAGCAGTGCAGGGGCAGCCTCCACCAGGCCCGCACCCATGTCTCCCACCACCCCCACCCCCCAGCAGTGCAGGGGCACCCACCACCAGGCCCCCACTCATGTCTCCCACCACCCCCACCCCCCAGCCACCAGGGGCACCCACCACCAGGCCCGCACCCATGTCTCCCACCACCCCACCCCCCAGCAGTGCAGGGGCAGCCTCCACCAGGCCCCCACCCATGTCTCCCACCACCCCACCCCCCAGCAGTGCAGGGGCACCCACCACCAGGCCCGCACCCATGTCTCCCACTCCCCCACCCCCCAGCAGTGCAGGGGCACCCACCACCAGGCCCCCACTCATGTCTCCCACCACCCCCACCCCCCAGCCACCAGGGGCACCCACCACCAGGCCCCCACCCATGTCTCCCACCACCCCACCCCCCAGCAGTGCAGGGGCAGCCTCCACCAGGCCCCCACCCATGTCTCCCACCACCCCACCCCCCAGCAGTGCAGGGGCACCCACCACCATACACCCCACCAACCTGGATGACTCCGTGCCATCTTCCCTCGTTGGGCCCTGTGGGGTCCCAGCTGCCTCTTCTGCTGCTGAGGAGTCCAACTCCGACCTCCGCCTCTTGGACCTCCCCTTGCCAGCTGCGGCCTGGGACGCGGCACCAGACTCCTCACTCCCCGACGAGATCACAACTTGGGAGGGGATCTGGCCCTTGCATCTCCGGCTGGTGGTGCGACCCCTGCCGCTGTGCTCCACAGCACCTGCTCCGTCCTCTTCATCAGTTGACGGTGCAGACAGGGAGAAAGAAAACACAGGCATCAGGGCACTGTAAAATGGACTCATACACACATGACAGTTATACATGAGTGGCATAGGTAAACCTCAGACATGGCATCACAATCACCAACACACATGTCATTTCAACTTGCACACATGAGCCATACCACAGCCATGATGCAACAGCCAGCACCATCCATTCACATACAACAGCATGTGCAGCCAAAGGTCATCCACACATCACATGCAACATAGGGAGTACACTACACATGCACACACAACACCAAACCTGCATGCATGTGTACACCTCCGCCAACTGTCGCAGTGTCTCCATCGACATCCATGTAACACCTGACAATCATTCCTCCACATCCTGTGCCATGCAAGCCCACACACACAAGCACCATCCATGTGTCACACATGAGACCCCTCACATGTGTCACCCTCACAGCCCTGTACACCCCCCCTACTTGGCCACATAAAAATACATGTTCAACCTGCACACTCCTGGCACACCACCACACGCACAACTTACTATCAGTATGCATGTACACTTACCGCTCGACTCCAGACGGGTCTGCTTCTCAAGGACATGGATGTGGAGCGCAGGGGATATGCGTTCCAGGACCCTCATCTGATCTTCCGACAAGTGGCCCCGCCCGCCCCTTAGCATCTGCTGCCATCATGAGGCGCCGGGCCTTGTTGAGGGTGCTGGACCTGAAGTCCTCCCAGCGCTTCCTGACACATTAGTAGTCGCGGACTGCCACCTCCTCCGCGTTGATGGCAGTCATGACGTCCATCGGCGCGCAACCTTCCGAAGAGGGCATCATACTGCCCCACGACATGCTCCACCAGGACAACAACTTCCCTGGCACTGAAGCTGGTGCCCCTCTGCCTCCTTGGCCGGGGGTTGCCACTGGTGCCAGATGTCGTAGTGCCCGACATGGCAACCCCAGAGGCAGGAGTGGGTGGGCAACTGGGTCCTGGTGCTGGGCTGTGGGGTGACAGTCGGGAGCCTTTGGTTCCAGCAGGGGTGGTCACAGCAACAGCACCCCTGGCTGATGTGCAGGCAGCAAATGGCAGGGCACGTGGCCAGCAGGCAGTCAGGCAGCAGCAGATGGCAGGTGGGAGCGTGCTCAGGGCTCTGGGGGGCAGTAATTTGGCCTCCTGGCCAGGAGCGTGGTCTTCCGTGTGCTTACGCGTGGACAGCCTGATAGGGAGTGATTTTGCACGTGAAAATCCCACACGTCTGCGCGTGAATCGAAGAAAGGCCCTTAGCGCGTAAACCCATCAACAGCATATGCGCGTCCATGAAGTCACGTGCACGTGCAGGAAAATGTTGCGTGACACGTCCGAGTGTCAAAGCGTGTGATTGGAGAAAATAGACCTACATGCAGAAGTCACAAAGCGTGTCAATGGTTAAAATGGACCTACACGCAGTAGTGACAAAGCGTGTGATTGGTGAATATGGATCTACACGCAGAAGTGACAAAGCGTGTGATTGGTGAATATGGATCTACACGCAGAAGTGACAAAGCGTGTGATTGGTGAAAATGGATCTACATGCAGAAGTGACAAAGCGTGTGATTGGTGAAAATGGGCCTAGCACGTACACGCCGCGTAAGTGACGCTGTACGTGTGGGCCTGTATATAAGGTACGTGTAGAACACCATTTCCTTGTACGCGCTTTTCGTGGAGAGCGAGTGGGTGAATTCTGTACTTCTTGTCGTTTCACACGCGATTTACTTCACGGCGTTTCCAGTTCGTACTCCCTGTTACCTCTGACAGCTTTTTCTCTTTTTTCTCTCGTACTGGTTTACCTGGGCCTGTTCCCTCAAACAGTGTCCCCTTCTACTGTTGTCCTGTCTCCTCAGACAGTGTACATATCTTCTTTTGGCGGGGGTGTTGCCAACCAAACGCGCTCATTCTTCACGCTCTTTTACCTGGCAGACGGTGAGTCACGCACGTATCTAACTTCTGTGCTTGCCCCGTGTGTAGCCTACCCCTTCAGAGGTCATTCTAGGCTGCGTGTGACACGCATACGTTCATTCTTGTGTTACTGGGTGCCACAGCGTAGTGCAGGTTTTTCTTTCTGCACACGTGGTCTAGGAGGGGTTGCGTGCACGTCATCTCCCTTTTTTGGGCCTCCTGTGCGTTGCGTGACCCGTCATCTTTCCCCAGGGGTTACAATCAGCCTTGCTAGAGCACTAGGGTACAATTACCATCTGGTACCCAACCCCTTTGACCCCCAATTGCCCAGGACTATAGTCTACAGCCACTCCCATACGCACATTAATATCAGTGCCATGGCTGGGAGGCGAGGATTCCGTAAGGGTGGCAAAGGTGGAAGAGCCACAAGTGGTGGCCGTGGTGGATCCGGTAGGGGACGTGGTCGTAACTTGCAGGGTGAGCCTGTCCCCCCATGTGCGGAGGACCAGTCAAGGGCACCCATAATCCCCCCCCCTCCCGTTGAGGCTGATGTGGCTGACACCATCCATGCTCAGCCCTTGTTGGACCAGCCCATTGTGGCACCACACCTGGCTGACTCCATGGCTGACTTCCAGGTCAGCAGGGCTACCACACGTGCGCTGGTGCACGTTGATGCCATCATGCCACGTGGATCTGGGGCAGCAAGGTCATCTGCTGCCCCAAGTAGGCAGGGCGGAGAGGCTGCAGGGGCAGCTGCGGCTCCATCCACCCCAGCTCTCACACACCCAGCCAGGACAGTGTCTGTCCTAGTCCATTCTGCTGACATTCCCCATGACACCATTACACTTGAGCCAATGCCTGCACCAACTCCCATGCTGAGTGTGCAATCCCACACACCTGATACAGAGCCCACCAGGGCTCCTGCCCCTAGTGTCCAGAGCGGCGTAGGACACTCAGGATCACCACCACCTTCCAAGCGGAATAGGAAGAGTGCTCGTCCGGCACAGGCTGATGCCCCAGACACGGCTACACAGTCCGGTCCGTCGAGGAAGCCCAGCTTCACGGATGACGAACTGAATGCACTTGTCGAGTATGTGTCCGGACATGATAACGAGATGGTCATTGTTGCAGGATCCAAGACCACACCTGCACAACGCCAGGCACACTGGCAGACCGTTGCGGACATCGTAAGTGCCCTTGGAATCGTGAGGCGCACAGCCAATGATTGCTACAAGCGCTGGAATGACCTAAAGCGCAGGGCAAAGAAGAAGCTGGCCTCAAGTCATGCCGCAACTCTAGTGACTGGAGGTGGGTCTCCAGTAGAAGACATGGAACTCACTCCACATGAGTCAGTCGCTGGGACCTACGTCACGGAGGAACAGATCCAAGGCGTGGGAGATCTGCCTGATTACGAGGCATTGTCCGGTGAGTGCACATGCATGTGTGTGTCATCCATGTGCATGGTGTGTGTGTGAGGGCATCTGTTGGTGTGCCAGGTGAGAGTGTGTGCGCCTGAGTCGAATGTGTCAGCCATGTGCTTCATGCAATACATGCTACACAGCTGCAATTGGCCATTGCAGTTTCCCTTCTGCCAACAGTAGACATCTAGCCCAACAGCACCCCAGTTGCCCTTGAAGTGTCAGCTTGCCACAACATTGTTGCTTATTTTCCTATGTTCAATCAGACAGATTGTATGCATTCCACCACTTATACTAGGCATTCCTCAGTCCTCTAGTCACATGTCTGGCATGGCCATGGTAAAGTGGAGTGACTTTGTTACCTGGATATCATAAGTTCACACATGTCCCTGTGCAATTGGACCATATTGGACTGGCAGCTCCAGGTGATAAAGCAGACCTGTTTCAATTAGAAAAGCTATTGCATGTGGGAACTGGACAGAATGAATAAGTGCTGCCCTCCTCTCCATCTACACTCAATAGCAATGGCACATGCCATCTGTGTGATGGCATGTGTGTGTCACCTGGCAATCACAGGGCAGTGTGTGATGCCACTGCCAGGCAGCATGCAGAAAATGTGTTCATCTTCCATCTTTGTGTAATGAGTGTGTGCCATTTGCTTGCCCTTCATACGCAGTGACGGTGCATGCATGGGAGGGTCTTAGTCATGTGGGACATGTGTCAATCAAGTACTGGTTCTCTTGCTTCTCAGCCCTCATTGTGTGCCATGGTGCTAATGCGGGTTTCCATTTCTTTGTTATTATGTCATTGCAGGGGAAGACGCACCTGATACTGCTGGGGTTGTGGAGATGGTGCAGAGCCAGGAGGGGTCCGAGGGCCGACCAACCACCAGTGAGGGACGTGGTGTGCTGGTGGGTGAAAATCCACAAGTGCTACAGGTTGTGCTCTCAAGGGGTGTCTCTGGCTGCACCTCCGCCGAGCTGTACTCAGCTGTTGACTCGGATGATGAGACCTACGTGCCGTCGCAGGTGAGTGTTCCAGGGAGGGAATCTGTTCTGTCCCACCCACCTGCACCAGGGTCAGAACCCTCAATGGGGATGTCAGTGTTGGCAGCTAGGCCTTTGGTGGTTACGGATGCAGGGTCACACTCCGCGACATCTGATCCTGTTCCTGGGCCAGCAGATCAGAGGGGGAATGCAGTCCTGCAGCCTCAGGCAGTGCCGGCACAGCAAGGCGCAGTCCGCCTTGCCCCAGACAGGTGTGGTGCCCGCCGACGTGGTGGCCGTACGCCACCTGGCAATACCGCATGGGAGCAATCCATTTACGGTATGGCTACCCAACAGGCAGCATCATCCGAGATGATGGCTCAGGCCATGGATAGGGTGGCCACTTCCATTGTCCCCCCTGAAAGGCTGATGGAGCGACTAGAGCAGGCAACCGACTCCATCTGCCAGTCACACAGGGAGGACATGTTGGCGTCCAACAGGGACAGGCGGGCGGCACTGGCGACTCTGCAGGAGGCCATCTCCATAGAGTCCCAGGGCCACAGGGAAGCCCTGAGGCAGGAGCTACATCAACTTAGGACGACTCTAGTTGAGCTTGAGGCTTCAACACACCAAAGGACAGAACAGCAGCTGGAGCGTCTCACCCGTACGCTCTCAGCTGAGATGCAAGCAACGAGGGCGGAGGTCCGGGCATCCCGTGAGTTGTTGCATGGGGACCTCCGCACACTCATCCTCCAGAACCAGACCTACCACACCCGCATGCTTGCAGCCATGGAGGAACAGAATAGGGCCTTGCGTGGGCTGCCTCCCATAGTGCAACCACCTCCGGATGCAGCTGCACAGGGTGATAATAGCGACAGCAGTGATACTCCCACAATAGGGTAGCCGTGTGGGCCATGAGCCCATGGAGGTGTTTTTTTTTCCCAGGATCCACACAGGTGGTTTCTGGTGTGCACCCTGACCTCGGACCTCCTGGGTGGCCTCCCCAACCCCCCCGGGCCCTTTAATGGCCATTTTTTATTTTTTTTATTTTTATTTTTATTTTTTTTTTATATTTTTCCCAATTTTTTTGGGACAATTTGTTGGCTTCCGTGGTTCCTGTGGGCATACGCTGCATTGTGGCTGGGCACATGCAGGCTTGTCATGTATTAGGTTCAGATGCCTGGGTTTGAGTCACACACACCCCTCCTGCTTCCCGTTTCCATGGGCTTGCAAAGGGTGTGCCCAAGTGACATTGAAGTACATGGTGACATTGGACTCCCACTACATGTGTGGGTAGTCTAGTCAATACTGTGTATACATTCCTAGTGCATATTGCTGTTGTGTTGTACACTGCATGTTGCATTGATGTGTAACTCATCATCTGTGTCTGCCTCCCAATTTGCAGGTCCCTTCCTCATGTCTACACAAGGCCCTCTAGTCTGGAGATGGGGTCCTTGTTGGCAGCAGTGCACCTACAACTCTACATGGCACCAACACTGTTCAGTTGGAAGTGGTGGGAGTGCAGGCATATCCAGGTGGTGAGACAACTGATTTATCACATTACTGAAGTCATGTTAATGGTAGTACCTGCTCAAGTTTGTTTTTGAGCATTTCAGGTGTAGGAAGTTTCAATTGGGGACACTGTACATTGCAACACTTGTCATGTTGTGGGGATTGCTTTGTTTACCTGCACATAGCATGACATGGCACGGTGTGTTGTGTGGCGGTGCTGGGGATGGGTTGGGTGACATGGCACTGTCCTCTTGTTGCATTTACCAAGTGGGTATTAATTTTGGCTGCTTGAATGTGTTTCTTCACAATACTGCATTGGTGTTGTGTGTGGGTAGGGATGCACACATTGTAACACTTCCAGGTGAACAATCTCAGGCTGATATGCTTTTCACGGTTGAATCTCCAGACATTCAGGATCAGTGTCAGGTTGAGTCATCATTGACTGTCAGATGGAATGTGCCAGGCCAGTGTGCACTCCACAGGGGAGTGAATACTATGTGAAGTAATTAGCCACTAGCTGTGTACGGGCTGCCTCCCCCCGTGCCCTTTCCCCTCCCATGCGCAGCAGCTGTGCATGTGGTTGGGGATGTGGGGCCACCACCATGTCCACGGGCAGGCCCCGGTGTGTTGCAACGTTGTGCAGGACACATGCTGCCACTATGATCCTGCACACTACTGGGGGAGCGTATAACAGCTGCCCCCCAGAACGGTCAAGGGAGCGAAAGCGTGACTTTAGCACTCCGAATGTGCGCTCCACTATGCCCCGGGTTGTAATGTGGGCTGTGTTATATCTTACCTGGGGTGGCGTGGTGGGGTTCCGAATTGGCGTCATCATGTGGGGGCTGAGAGGGTAGGCACTGTCCCCTGTGGAGGTGGTGATTGGTATCATTGGTGGGGTTGTGACCTTGCTCAGTATCCAACATGCATGCATGTGCAGTGGCATACATACTCACCAAGCAGCCATGTATCGCCATGCCGCCCAGCATCTATGTCCCGGCATAGGGTGGACATTCAGTAAATGAAGCTGTCGTGGGTGGACCCGGGATAGTTGGCATATACTGAGGTGATGATTCCCTTGGCATTACATACTACCTGCACGTTGATGGAATGCCAGTGCTTGCGGTTCCTATAGATGTGCTCAGATGCCCTGGGGGGACGTAGAGCCACATGGGTGCAGTCGATGGCACCTAGCACTTTGGGGAATCGTGCCACACCGTAAAAATCCTGGGCCGCAGCATGCCTTTCTGCAGGTGTTCTGGGCAGGTATATGTGCCTGCGGACTGATGGGCGTGCAGTGATGATGTCCAAGACCTGGTGTAGGCAGCGTGACTGGGTGGCCTGTGACACCCCACCCACTATGGCACTTGTCCGCTGAAATGATCCAGTGGCTAAGAAGTGCAGTACATTGAGGACCTTCTCCAGGGGGCTGAGTGCTTGGGAGCACAGGGTGGGTGATGTGAGGTCATCCTCCCACTCACTCACCAGGTCCAGTATTATGTGTGGTGGAAACCTGTACCTTCCATACACCTGGTCATCAGGCATCCCGAACAGGCTGGTTCTGGGTGTGAATATTCTGGCCCTGACTCTCCTCCTCCTCCTCCTCCTCCTTTGGTAGCCCACTGCCACTGCTGCTAGGAACGGTATGTTCATCCTGGCATCTGGCTTGTCATTTGATAAGTGCGCAAATTAATGCTTTGCACGTGTACTAGGTGAGCGTGTGACCCGCGCACCCCTGGAATCTAGTTCCCAGTCCAATAGCGTGTGGAAATTCCCACGCACCACGGGATACAGGTGCGCTGACGTACTTGCGTGTGTAAGTGCCCGCGCACCCCTGAAATACACGTACATAGGCCAATCGCGTGTAAGCACACTTTTGTCCAATGACACGCGATGACACTCGGACGTGCAGTATTTTCACGTGTGCTCCGTCATCACGTGCTGAGTGGGGAACACCCGAGCGGGTCACGTCACAGACGCGCTTACGCGCTGAGGGACTCTGGTCCAATAGAATCGCGTATGCGTGCTGACGCGCTTACGCGCTAAGGGCCTTTCCTCGGATTTCACGCTGACGTGCAGGATTTTCACGTGCCAAATCACTCCGTATCAAGCTGGCCACCCGAAAACACACGGAAGACCACGCTCCTGCCCAGAAGGCCGAGTTACTGCCCCCCAGTGCCCCGAGCAGCCTCCCACGTGCCATCTGCTGCTGCCTGCCTGCCTGCTGCCACCGTGCCCTGCCATTTGGTGCCTGCACATCAGCCATCTGCAGGGGTCCAGTTGCTGTGTCCACCCCTGCTGGAACTGAAGACTCCCAACTGGGATTACATCGCTCCACAGCCCAGCCCCAGGACCCAGTTGCCCACCCACACCTGCCTCTGGGGTTGCCATGTCGGGCACTTCCACATCTGGCACCAGTGGCAACCCCAGGCCAGAGGGGCGGAGGGGCACCAGCTTCACTGCCACCGAAGTTGGTGTCCTGGTGGAGCATGTCCTGGGGCAGTATGATGCCCTCTTTGGATCGTCCCGCGCCAGCAAGGAAGGACGGGAGAGGATCTGGGCCGACTGTGTGGTTGCCATCAACGCGGAGGGGGTGGCAACCCGCAACGTCCAGAAGATCAAGAAGCGCTGGGAGGACTTGAGGTCCAGGACCCTTGTGAAGGCCCGGCGCCTCGTGGAGGGGGGCCGGGGCCACATGAGTTCCATCCAGAAGAGGGTCCTGGAACGCGTACGCCCAGCGCTCCACGCCCAGATCCTTGAGAGGGAGGCCCGTCTGGAGTTGAGTGGTAAGTGTCCAAGCATTACTGTGTGAGACAGGGCATGTTGCGGTGTGCTGGTTCTATGATACTTGCCTGTATGTGTGCCATAGGCCATGTATGCATGTATGTGTGCAGGGACATCATGGTAATGCATGTGCGACCAGTGATGTGTGACCCACGTGGTTGTTGCATGTGTCCAAATGCGGCATGGGGAGCCCTATGCAGATTTTGAACATGAGAGCATGCCAGTCTCTGTACCTGGACATGGGTGGGGGTGAGGGATGGGTGCTGATGCCAGGTACATATATGGTAGCCATGTCTGTGTGCCTGACCTGCGTGTCTGTGACTTGTGCATGCCATGGATGCATGACACATGTGTGTGACAATGCACAGATTCAGTGAAGCAGCCAACTTACCCTTGTTTTGGCTGTGTTTGGGGCCAGATGGATGTGACTGAGGTGAAGTGTGTGCATGTGATATGCATGAGCCATGATGCATGTGAGTTGCATATCATTGAATGTTTCAAGAGTCCATTGGACATGCATGGAAATAACCAATGGCATGCAGCATGCCTGTTACTGTGTGTGTTTTGCCTGGACTGACCCATGTGTTGTGGAGGGACATGATGGAAGTGTACTTTGACAGTGGTGCTCATCTGCTATTGCTTCCTGTCTAGGGGACCATTGTGCAGTACCCTGATGCTTGTGTTCTTTGTCTCCCTCTACGCAGCGGCTAGTGAAGAAGAGGGCGGAGACGGCGCTGTGGAGCAAGGCGGCGGGGATGCACCCACGGCTGCAGCGGAAGGGGTGGGTGAGCCCCCACAGGGGCCTGCTACGGCGGGAGACGGTGAGGAGCCATCCAGGTTGGTGGTTTGCACAGAGGAGGAGGAGGTCGCCACTGGGGCACACATGGGGCCTGGTGGGGGCATCCCTGCTGGTGCAAGTGGTGCAGTCCAGGGCCAGGGGCAGGAGGCAACACAGGTCACCGTGGAGGGGCCTGTGCATGTCGCTGTCCCTGACCCTGTGAGTGCACCACCATGCACCAGCAGGGATGCCCCGTCCCAGGCCCGTCCGCAGGTAGTGGGGATGTCCATGTCACCTGACTCCCCTCCACCTGCGGACGTGGGAACCCCTGGCCGTGTGGAGAAGGTCCTGATTGGGGTCGCGATGCGCACGGCTGTGATTCGTGATGCCGTGCGTGCTTCCCGGGAGGAGCACGCACGTCATCACGAAGTGCACCGTGCCGACGTGGCCCAATTGGGATCGGCCATGTTCGGGGGTTTCCTGCATGTGTTGGCTAATGTGGCGGCCCTCTCCTCCTCTGTGCAGGCTATCCACCAGTCGTTCTCCTTGCCGTCTTCCGGGCCAGATGCCACCAGGGCCCCCTGTGGACCTGCCCCGACCAATGCAGCCAGCCCGGTGGGGATCCCATCCCTGCCACAGTTGGGAGTCGGAGGTCCAGCAGGGGTGGACAACACTGCAACTGGACCCCAGCAGATGGAAGATGTGACAGCATCATCAGGCAGGGCACGTGCACGACGGCGTCGGTGGTTTCCATCAGCCTGGATGCCGTCGTGCTGGCAGAGGCAGTGGCGTCGGAGGCAGCAGCGGGCTAGACGTGGGAGGCATAATGGCTCGGGGCCATCAAGATCAGAGGGGCAGCCATCGGCCGGAGGGCAGGGCAACCCTGGGATGGTGGTGTCTTCCGTGTGGGAGGAGTTGGTCCAGCGGATAGGTGCGGAGCGGCAGCGGGCGGAAGAGGAGCGGCTCGCCATGGTCAGGGCTGAGTTCTCCATGCGTCGGGCATTGAGGCGGGCTGAGTGCCTCGAGGAAGCTCGCAGGGAGTTTGAGCTGAACATGGGGTTATCCCTGCGAGACCTCGGGGCCAGGACAGAGTCCCGCCTCCAGGACATCGACATGGAGTTCGATGATGCCCTGGCCAGCAACATCACCAAGTGAGCCGCAGGACTTGCCCGCTGCCTTTGTATATAGTTATTTAGTTAGTTAGTGTTAGGTTTCCTTTATTTTGTTTTATTATTTTGGACCGCTCGGACAATGGCCACTTTTTTGTATATATTTTTTAGATTAGGTAGTAGTAGGTTTCATTTATGGTGTTTGGCTCATGGACCCTGGAACATTCCTGTATATAGTTTGCTTTTTGTAGATACTTCTTTTTCATTTCTTATTGTGTTCACCATGAGGAAATGGTTTTTCATATTTTTTCATACTACATGATATTGCTTTGGACGACAATTTTTTTTTTTCCTTTGTTTTTTTGATTATGACTTTTGTTCTCGGACATGGACCATTAATTTGCCTATCCACATAGTTGTATGTTTGATTTGTTTACTTATTTTTTATCTATAATACATTTTTTATTTTTACTTTCACTTGTGTTATTTTCTCATTGGTTTCATACATGTCATGATATGTGTTTTGACATTCACTTGCACCCATTGTGTATGTGTGTGTGTCGGGCATGTGTCCATTTACATTGTTGCCATTGGGGTTGTATCATGTAATTGCATTCACTATGTGGGTGGATGCTATCCTTGCCTGGGTGTTTGTGCTGGGTATGCTGCCCATTACTGCCATGATTGTGTATCGTCAGGACCTGGGGACAAGGGGACATGTGTGGGTGCCTGGTGGAGGTTTCCCCTGCACTGCTGGGGGGTGGGGTGGTGGGAGACATGAGTGGGGGCCTGGTGGAGGCTGACCCTGCACTTCTGGGGGGTGGGGGTGGTGGGAGACATGAGTGGGGGCCTGGTGGAGGGTGCCCCTGGATGGTGGGGGGTGGGGGTGATAGGGGACATGAGTGGGGGCCTGGTGGAGGGTGCCCCTGGATGGTGGGGGGTGGGGTGATAGGGGACATGAGTGGGGGCCTGGTGGAGGCTGCCCCTGGATGGTGGGGGGTGGGGGTGATAGGGGACATGAGTGGGGGCCTGGTGGAGGCTGACCCTGCACTTCTGGGGGGTGGGGGTGGTGGGAGACATGAGTGGGGGCCTGGTGGAGGCTGCCCCTGGATGGTGGGGGGTGGGGGTGGTGGGAGACATGAGTGGGGGCCTGGTGGAGGCTGCCCCTGGATGGTGGGGGGTGGGGTGGTGGGAGACATGAGTGGGGGCCTGGTGGAGGCTGACCCTGCACTGCTGGGGGGTGGGGGTGGTGGGAGACATGAGTGGGGGCCTGGTGGAGGCTGCCCCTGGATGGTGGGGGGTGGGGGTGATAGGGGACATGAGTGGGGGCCTGGTGGAGGGTGCCCCTGGATGGTGGGTGGTGGGGGTGATAGGGGACATGAGTGGGGGCCTGGTGGAGGTTGCCCCTGCACTGCTGGGGTGTGGGGGTGGTGGGAGACATGGGTGGGGGCCTGGTGGAGGCTGCCCCTGGATGGTGGGGGGTGGGGGTGGTGGGAGACATGAGTGGGGGCCTGGTGGAGGCTGACCCTGCACTGCTGGGGGGTGCGGGTGGTGGGAGACATGAGTGGGGGCCTGGTGGAGGCTGCCCCTGGATGGTGGATGGTGGGGGGTGGGGGTCATAGGGGACATGAGTGGGGGCCTGGTGGAGGGTGCCCCTGGATGGTGGGGGGTGGGGGTGATAGGGGACATGAGTGGGGGCCTGGTGGAGGCTGACCCTGGATGGTGGGGGGTGGGGGTGGTGGGAGACATGGGTGGGGGCCTGGTGGAGGCTGCCCCTGGATGGTGGGGGTGGGGGTGGTGGGAGACATGAGTGGGGGCCTGGTGGAGGTTGCCCCTGGATGGTGGGGGGTGGGGGTGGTGGGAGACATGAGTGGGGGCCTGGTGGAGGCTGCCCCTGGATGGTGGGGGGTGGGGGTGGTGGGAGACATGAGTGGGGGCCTGGTGGAGGCTGACCCTGCACTTCTGGGGGGTGGGGGTGGTGGGAGACATGAGTGGGGGCCTGGTGGAGGCTGCCCCTGGATGGTGGGGGGTGGGGGTGATAGGGGACATGAGCAGGTGTGCAGGCTAGTCCCCTGTTTTGTGGGCTGTCTGCAGGGGCCGTGGAGGGTGTACAGGGAACACCTGTGAGGACCCACCCAGCCTAATCGCGTGTGGAACTTCCCGCGCACCCCTGAAATACACGCGCCCAGGCTATTCGCGTGTGGAACTTCCCGCGAACCCCTGAAATACACGCGCCCAGCCTATTCGCGTGTGGAAATTCCCGCGCACCCCTGAAATACACGTACCCTGCTGTAATCGCGTGTGGAACTTCCCGCGAACCCCTGAAATACACGCGCCCAGCCTATTCGCGTGTGGAAATTCCCGCGCACCCCTGAAATACACGTACCCTGCTGTAATCGCGTGTGGAACTTCCCGCGCACCCCTGAAATACACGCGCCCAGGCTATTCGCGTGTGGAAATTCCCGCGCACCCCTGAAATACACGTACCCTGCTGTAATCGCGTGTGGAACTTCCCGCGAACCCCTGAAATACACGCGCTCAGCCTATTCGCGTGTGGAAATTCCCGCGCACCCCTGAAATACACGTACCCTGCTGTAATCGCGTGTGGAACTTCCCGCGCACCCCTGAAATACACGCGCCCAGGCTATTCGCGTGTGGAAATTCCCGCGCACCCCTGAAATACACGCGCCCAGGCTATTCGCGTGTGGAACTTCCCGCGCACCCCTGAAATACACGCGCCCAGGCTATTCGCGTGTGGAAATTCCAGCGCACCCCTGAAATACACGCGCCCAGGCTATTCGCGTGTGGAAATTCCCGCGCACCCCTGAAATACACGCGCCCAGGCTATTCGCGTGTGGAACTTCCCGCGCACCCCTGAAATACACGCGCCCAGGCTATTCGCGTGTGGAAGTTCCCGCGCACCCCTGAAATACACATACCCTGCTGTAATCACGTGTGGGACTTCCCGCGCACCCCTGAAATACACCTACCCTGATGGAATCGCGTGTGGACCTTCCCGCGCACCCCTGAAATCCACGTACCCGGCCAAAACGCGTGTGAGACTTCCCGCGCACCCCGGTATACACGCACACGTATTTTTTGTCAGCGTGTCTGTGTTTGTGGGTACCCCTTTGCACGTCATTTGTCCTGGAGGGCCACAGTATAGGACATTCATCATGGCAGTATATGGGTGCTATTTGTTGGCGCACCTTTTGGCGCACATTTCTTACAGCCGCAGAGACGCTACCGCCTGCTTTCTTGTGGCGGTCGTGTTTGTGCCTGTGCGCTGGTTTGAGCGTGCGCTTTTTTGCCCTATTCTATTCCATGAATACGTGTTGTAGGCGAGCGTGTGGGCGTTCCGCGCACTTGTGCCCTGTGCTTCCCCCATGACGCCCACGTTTTTGCAAGTTGTTCCCCATTCCGAGTGTTACGCCCGTGTTCCGCCTACTTTTGTTGCGTGCGCCGCGCTATGTGCGAATTTCGCTGTGGCCTGTGCGATTTTCGCTGTGACCTGGCGCACGCTGTTTGTTGGCCTGTGCGCCAACGTGCGCCGCGCACTTTTTTATCGCACATCCGCTGGTTTTCTCGCGCACGGCCTTCCATGAATCGACGTGCGCTGCTTTTCGTGCGGTTTTCGCACTTGCACTGCAATTTTCGCTATTCCACTGCGATTCGCACGTTTTTGCCCACTTGCGCCGCGCTAATTATTCCATGAATCGGCCTGTCAATCTTTCTGCACTCTGAAGTATAGCCACTGTGATTGCCACTGCTTAAAATCCTGCTGTGCTTTGAAGTCAGCCATTGTGTTTGAACTGATTTAATCTTGCTGTGTTCTGAAGCTAGTCTTTGCTTTGAATTCAGCTGCCCTATGAAGTTAGCAATTTTTTTGCCACTGCTTTAAATCTCACTGCGCAGTGAAGTTAGCCATTGTGACCGCCACTGATTTAAATCTTGCTGCGCTCTGAAGCTAGTCTTTATATTGAATACAGGTGCAATCTGTAGTTAACCATTTCGTTTACCACTTTTTTCTTTTTTTTTGTGTGATTATAATTTTACAAAAGAAAACCTTTTTCATTTGATGTAAAAAGAAGAGGAGATGACGATATTTACGATGAGCAAAAAAAAATTACAAATAAGAACAGACAAGGATTTCAAGGCAGTTTGATGAAAATGAGGCGTTTTTGATAGTTGGATCATTAATAATCTATCCTCTTGACCTAGATTGGTCAAATTCTATAGTTCATCAGTATATAGTTGTTACCCTTTTATGGTTTAAACTTAGTCAATGTAGTGAGATACGTTTTTCCAAAGACATGTAACCAGAATTGCACTATTCTGAATGTCAACTTCTTATTCATGCTGGTCATGTTCGACCAGCTTTCTTGGGGACTTAATTGGGCATATCCCACGGGGAGCATGTTCACATACAGTAGTCTTTCTTTTTTCAATGCTTTGCAGTATATGAGTATATGGTATAATGACTCTGTTTCGAAGCGACATTGGGGGTGTAATCGACCCATCTCGGTTTCTTGCTTATAATGCTTTGTTCGTCGGACAGATATTTAGTCTTATTCTTAGGAAATTATCTCTAATTTTGCGACAGGGAAATAGAGCAAGGTACGGAGGTAGTTGGTTGAGTGCTCTGGCTTCAAGTAAACCTCTTATAGCGTGTTTGTAGTATGATTTCTTTTCTGTTGTGTTAATCCAATCTGTTCTTTGTATCTTTTTCTTGATTTCCAAAGGGCGCTGAGTCAGTGTTTCTTCTGAGGTGTCGTGGTCGTTAAGAATTTGACTACAGTTTTTCTTCCAAGTTTCCAATAGGAGATTATGTAACGTGGTTGAACTGTGTTTTAAGATCGCTATTGGAGGTGTCGTTTCATTTGATAGAAGTTTCCTATAGAGATCAAGGGACTTCCATACTATAATCAATCTCAATGATTGGAGAGCAAGTTCGAATCGAATCCGGGGCATTTGGCAATGATTTTGGAAAGCCAAATATTTTCCTCCAAAATACTGCTTCTAGAATATCCCATGTGTTCCAATGTAGATTAAGGGTGGTTTCTGCTCCATCGGTAATGATTGCCAGTACCTTCATTCTGTAGAACGTAATGATCGGTTTTATAGAACCTTTCCCATACTTCCTGTGGAGTATTCCTCCTTGACGAGCTAGGGCTTCTGTTTTGGTACATAGGTGATTAGCCCATTCTTTTTTGTCTTTGTTTTGATTCAGTAATACTCCAAGATATTTGAAGCATTTGACTACTTCCAATTTGTTTGCATGTAGAAATAGTATGTTTTTCTTTTTCTTGTTTGTTGGTTGATGCAATAGAGACATGTAATATGATTTTGCTGTATTTATTTCCAAGTCATTTCCTTTTACATAGTTCTCGGCAGCTTGTAGCCGTTTTTGCAACCCAATCTGGGTCCTATCCAGAAGGACAGATCGTTTGCATACATTAGGTACGGGACTGCCGTTCCGTTTAGAATTAGAGGATTTTCTGAGTAGGGGTTTTGTGTCGATTGGATATCTGATGTGTAAAGGTTATATAACATTGCTGCCAGTCGGCACCCTTGCTTCAGCCCATTCTGTGAAGGGATTTCCCCTGATAAGGCACCAATGCATGTTAATCTTACTTTAGTAATTCTGACGGACATTTCCATATAGTCAATTTTTGTCGAAGGCTAATTTAAAGTCTATAAAGACTGCCAAGATTTGCACTTTGTTTTTCATCGCCTCGAGCTTGAGTACGTTTAAAATCAGGAGGTTGATGTTTGTCCCGATTACTTGGATAAACCCAGTTTGCCTGGGATCCCTTCTGTGATAATGTTTTGCCCATTCGTTCAGGCTCTACAGGGGGAAGGATGCAAAGACTTTGCCAAGTGGGTCCAGGAGGGCTATTGGACGGTAGTTACTTGGTATGGTTTTGTCTCTTTTTTTTTTAGAACCGGCGATGAGGATTGCAGTCTTCCATGTTGTTGGAATTTGTACGTGATGACTAATTCAAAAAGAAGACAGCAGAGCTCAGCCCATGCTTCAGGGGTTGATTTTAATAATTGATTAGTACGGCCATCTGGGCCTGGAGCTCTGGAGGCATTAAGTCCTTTTATAAGGGTTAGTAGTTGTTCATAGTTAAGGTCAAGATCCCATTTCTGGCCTGAATTATGGACATCAGGTTCATTGAAGTGGTCATGTGATTTTGTTTCATAAAGTTGTGTAAAATTAACAACTCTGGCGGATTCGGTGACATTAGCCACTAAAAGGTCTGGGTGGGAAGGTTGGGTATTTAACAACTTCCATAGATCTCTTGTGTTGCGACCAGCTAGTGCTTTAAGGATTTGTTCAGCATCATTCTGTATTTGTGTATGCCGATTGTTAATGATCCAATTTCTGTAAGATTGTTTAAAAGATTTGATCCGTGCACTTTTCTGGTCAAGTGGAAGTTGCTTGGCCAGTTTCAGTTTGTTTATCAGTTCCTTTTTTCTGTCAGCAATATCTTTGTTGTATGGATGGGTGTAAGAATTACATCCCGCATTCTTCGATTTGGAAGCTTTCATGTATGGAAGCAGAAGCCAATCATATTCAATTTTTTTTAAGTCAGTCATCGTGTTATTGATGAATATTTGTTTTAAGTGTTTAGATTGCACATCTGTGATTCGCAGTCTTGTATTATTTGCAGTAAGTTCCAAGTGTGGTAGACAGAGTGTTGGAGCTCTTATTTGATGGGATTTCCAGGTGATTGCTAACATATGATGGTCACTCTTGTCTGTAGGAACAGTCTTTAAGGTATCAATTGCACTACTTAAGTTGTTTGACATAAAGATGTAGTCTAGGTATGCCATGGACTTGCCTTGGAACCACGTAGGGGCTGGCAGGATGTTGCCTTTCTTTTGATCATTCATTAGGATCAGGTCTCTTTGTGCTGCTTCTTTCAACCAGACCTTTGCTTTTGAAGGAAGTTCAGTCGGAGTGATCTGAATTCCAGTTTTGGAGAATAGATGGAAATTCATGTCTCCCAAATAATGAACTCTGATGTTGGGAATCGAGCACGAGAGTCATCGATATATGTACATATGGTGTCAATGACGATGTTGTCGTTTACCACCGCAGGGTTCCAATATAGGTTAATTATACTTATGATTTGCGGTGTTCACTTTTGGTTGTTTTTCAAATCTTTGTTTACATCGGAGATTGGGAACTCCAGTATAAGGGTTTGCATAAAAAGACTTGGATTATGTGTCTCGATAACATGTATGTTTGTGTCGAGTTTTATAAGTGTCAGGAGTCCAGCTGATGGTCATTCTTTTTCTCTAGTTATGGCGGGATTCAGGTAAGTGATATATCCATCACAAATTGGTTCTTTTGAGTTCCACGTTTCCTGTAGACAGAGAATGTCGAAACTCTTCAAATCTTTATTCTGATTGGAAAATAGATGGCTGGAGTCTCTAGTGTTTCATGAACATCGGTTCCACGGTGCTTTGTTGTTAATCCGTGTTAGGTTTAATTTTAGCTGGTGGGCAATCTGGTCTATTTTTGGCTGGTGTTTAGAGGCATTTTCTTTAATTTGGTAAAAGCAATTGTTCCAGACTTTATTTTTAAATTCATCTGTTCCATTCTGGAAGTTTCAGACCTCCCATGTTAAGTAAATTTCCTTTTATCACAGGGGTTATTTGCGCCAAGACGTGGTACAGAGGTTGGAGTCTCAGTATTTGATTGCGAATTGCGTTGTGTTAGTGAGACTTCCTTCCAGGTTTCTATCACGTCATAACCCATCTGTTGGAACACATATTGTTTTTCTAGGATTGCTGTGTGTATTCTGTTGGAACTAAGTTGAAGAGCCACCCAGTCAGATCTTCGTTCCGATAAGAATTCCAATCGAATTATGTCCTTTAGTGTGATGTCTTTCAAGTCACAAGCTGATTGCAGTAATTTTAGGACATTTGTTCTTTTTAGGGTGAGCTCTTCACTTCCTTTTAGCATCCTTTCAATGATAATCACTTTAATCTCTGATGACCACCTCGTGGTTGCATGTGGATTTGAATGGTTTTGCCTTATGGGAGAATATGGAATCCTTCTAATCGGATGATGTTTTTGTATAACCAGTGTCCTTTTTTGATCCACCGTGCAAAATTGGTGGTCGCGGGAGGCAATTAGGGGATCCCATTCTGAGGTTTCCTCGTTCTGTTCAGAACATGATAAAGTTCCTAATTCAACATCGGAAATGTCTTCACAGGTTAGGTCCGAGATGATTAAAAATGTCTGTTCCTTGTTTGAATTTGGGTGAGAATGATCTTTACGTCGTTGGTCAATTTTCTCTTCTTTATTTGGCTTTTTTGGCTCAATCTGTGTGTCTGATTCTATTGAATATACTGAAAGCTTTAGTATGATATCACACTGTAGTCTTCCTTCATGAGTCAAGTCATCGTCTTCGTCATTGGTGGAATTCTTAGATGGATTCCTTTTGAGGTTTGGATATCGTCTTCGGCGCCGTTTTAGTAGTGTGTTCAGATGTGGCTGGTGGCAATTGTAAATTCCGGAGGAATGCCCTTGAACTATTCATTTTTTTTTTTTTTGACTGGGTTGGTTGATTTTTCTGTTTCATGTTGGGTGTTTGTTTCGGTTGACTTTCAATCATAGCCACTTTTGAATTACTAAGATCAATAGTCGGTATGGCCGATGTAATGGCATTATTGATAATGGAGGGGATATTTATTTGCACACTTGGACCAGTTGTCCCATGTGTTGGGCCTAGTGTCGTATATGGATCGGGGGTACTGTTTTTGGGATTTCCCTCTTTGTTTTCTATTGTCAGTAAGCCGGTTTGAGGTTGATATCACCTTCGGTAGTTGGTCGTTGCATAGCCTATGGGCTTGATGGATCTGTTTCAACATTTCCATTAGAGCTGTTGTTAATGTTGCTTTGTCGAGGTGGTCAGCTCTGGTGATCTCAAATAATCGAGCTTGCCATCTCATCGATGTCTCGGCCTCTGTGTCAAGACCGAGTTTGGATTTTGGAAATGAAGGCTTTCATGTGAATCTGTTTGGTGTGAATGAGTGCCAATAGGGTAGCTTGGTCTTTCATGGCATCTCCACAAGCATCATATAGCTTTAGAAAAGGTGCTAAAGCAATTGTTGATGCTGACATGAATAGATTTTGCAAGTCAAGCATGGTTGAAGGAATGGAAGGATATGCTTCTCTGTCATCTTTTTCGGACATGCATTTGTCTTCACTCTTACCTTTTTTTTCTTCTATGGAATGTCAGTCCATTGAATGTTTGTTATCTTTGATTAGCGGTTTGGCCAACCCATCTTTTGTATTATAAGTCTCCTCCGTCACTGTTGAATAGCGTTTCTCTTGTGGAATACTAGAATTATTAGGTTTTATTTCTTGAATAGCAGGGGTAGAGGTCATCTTTGATTCCAATGACCTGTGGTTGAAGGGTGTTATCTTGCCAAAGATGCTGTTTCGCTTTTCATGGCTGGACATAATGGATTCGATTTCCATGATGTCCAGCGATAATTGTGCAGTTCGTTGGTGTTGTTGGTTTAGTTGTTGGTTTAGTTGTGGGTTTGTTGTCCCGTTTTTTTGTAAGCTCAATCGTGAGTCAAAGTTTTGTTTCCACCTTTGTTTCGCTATGGCTGCTCAAAGTTTTAGGTCTGTAGATGGAGTTTCAAACCCACATGTTCCGTTTATTTTGTGGGGATGCCGGGTCCGGTTGATATCGCCATACTGCAATTAAACTTTTTCCATGTTTAATTGGTCATTCGTAAATGGAAAATCGTTAGAAATATCAGAAGGGTTTGTTCAGGTTGGACAGTTAGTAAGCACCAGGTTAACAACCTCATCTGGTAAGCTTGCAATTTGAGTTGGTGTAGATGGATTAGATATCCGTTTAGAGTCACTTTTTTTAGATGTACAGGGCGAGGATATATTGGAGCAATCCAGATTGCTTAAAGGAAGAGAAGTGTTTAGGGCTAGAAAAACTGTGTCAGTAGCCTCGTCCGTATTTGTGGGTGCGTTTATGAAATTGGAGACCGGACTAATCTTCAATAAATTGTTGGATTCATCTTGCATTTGTGGAGATACTCAGTCTTTATCGTTGTCTGCTGTTATCTCCAAAATGTCTGTGCTCCGTGATTTTAATGTTTGTCTGCCCGTGCGTGGCTGTGGGCAGCCGGGGGACGACATTGAAGCTTCCGCTTCGCTGTGTCCCAGGGCGCAGATGCCTTTAAGCCGCGCACTCCAGCGTTACAGAATGAATTACGGCAACATAGGTAAGCTGGTTTAAGTTATTTTTTGTGTTCTTTGCGTTCTATTAAAGGTCCGCTGCGGCTTTTCTCAGTGGATCACCTGTTCTTATACGCAGAGGGGGGTATTTCACAAAGTCAACAGAAAGAAGTTAAGTACAGTGTGTGTTTTCACCAGAAGTGCTCAATTTATAAGGCCTTTTTGTGGGTTGTAAGATTTAATTCCAACACTACCCGGGTAACCCTGCTTATCGGTTGTGAGAAGTCAGGATGAGCAGAGATGCTATTCGAAGAATGCCGGAAACCTTTGAAGCTGAATCACTATTTCTGGCCGCAACACCCCCAACCTCTGCGGAACACCGCAGAACACTTTGCCTCACTTTCGCTTCGCTTTTGCTATGGCAGAAGCTTAAGCAGACAGCAGGTCCTTCTGTGTAAATGCCTTAAAGGCACAGTAGCAAGGCAGAAATCCACGAGTATGTAGTATGTTCCTGCACACCACAGAACACTTTGCCTTACTTTTGCTTCACATTGGCTATGGCAGAAGCTTAAGAAGGCAGCAGGCCCTTCTGGGTAAATGCCTTAAAGGCACAGGAGCAAGGCAGAAATCCACAAGTATGTAGTATGTTCCTGTAAACCGCAGAACACTTTGCCTCACTTTCGCTTTGCTTTCACTATGGCAGGAGCTTAAGAAGGCAGAAGGCAGCAGGCAGCAGGTCCTTCTTGGTAAATGCCTTAAAGGCACAGGAGCAAGGCAGAAATCCATGAGTATGTAGTATGATCCCGCAGACCGCAGAACACTTTGCCTCACTTTCGCAGTTTGTTTGCCACTGATTTAAATCTAGATGCGCTCTGAAGTGTAGCAATTGTGTTGAATCCAGGTGCCCACTTTAGATAGCCATTTTGTTTTTCCAATGCTATAAAACTTGTTGCGTTCTGAAGTATAGCCACTTTAAATCTTGTTGCACTGTGAAGTTTGCCATTGTGTTTGCCACTGTTTTAATTCTTGCTGCACGCAGAAGCTAGTCTTGTGTTGAATCCAGGTGCCTTCTGAAGTTGTCCATTTCTTTTGCCACTGCTTTAAATCTTGCTGTGCTCTTAAGTTAGCCATTGTGTCTGCCAGTGATTTAAATATTGCAGCTCTCTGAATCTAGTTGTTGTGTTGAATGCAGGTGCCCTCTGAAGTTAGCCATTTTCTTTGCTACTGATTTAAATCTTAATGTGTTCTGAAATACAGCCACATTGTTTGCCACCGCTTTAGATCTTGCTGCCCTCTGAAGTTAGCCATTTTGTTTGCTACAGATTTAAATCATGCTGTGCTCTATAGTATAGCCATTGTTTTTGCCACTATTTGAAATCTTGCTGCCCTCTGAGGTTAGCCATTTTGTTTGCCACTGATTTAAATCTTGCTGTGCTCGTAAATGTAGCCATTGGGCCTCATTATAAGTTTGCCGGTCCGGTAACAATCTTGATGCGCTCTGAAGTGTAGCAATTCTGTCTGCCAGTGATTTAAATATTGCAGCTCTCTGAATCTAGTCGTTGTGTTGAATCCAGGTGCCCTCTGTATATAGCCATTTGGTTTGTCACTGCTTTAAATCGTGTTGCACTCTGAAGTTAGCCATTGTGTTTGCCACTACTTTAAATCTTGCTACTCTAAGAAGCTTGTTTTTATGTTGAATCCAGGGGCCCTTTGATTTTAGCCATTTTGTTTGCCTATGCTTTGGATCATGCTGCATGTTGAGGTTTAGCCATTGTGTTGAATCCAGGTGCCCTCTGTAGTTAGCCACTCATTTGCCAATGCTTTAAATCTTGTTTTACAGGCACGGCTACCGCCAAACTCGCAACCGGCACCGCCCGCGATTGGGCAATAACCCGCCCATTACGAGTTGAATGGGCCGGTAATTGGCCATTCGCGGGTGGCGGTATTGCCGGGCTCCTGATCCCCATTCTGCCCCATAGGGCAGAATGGGGGTGGGGAGCATGGTTGCACCAGCACCGTTGATAACGGTGCCGGTGCAATTACAAGTTATGCTCGTGGGTGCTGCACAGACCGCCAGGTCAGACCTGGCGGGCTGTCAGACACCCCAGAGCAGAACTCGTAATTCGGCGGCACGGTATTAACGGTTCCGGTACCTTACCGGCACCGTTCATACCATGACCGCCAGCATTATAATGAGGCCCATTATGTTGAATCCAGGTGGCCTCTGAATAAAAAAAAAGGTATGTTGGCACCTAACACTGCATTCCGAGGACTATTTCATATTCAAACACAAAAACGGAGAGGAACGAAGGTTCAAAACCTAACGAAAAAATACAATTTATTTAAGCATTTATCAAATTTAAATGCCAGCATTGCTGGCTCATGGATAAGCAACACTTCATTGTAGACACAATAACACATACAAAAGCCATCACAATGTATTTAACAAACATGAAGTGCAACGTGCAAAAAATGCAATTAATATCAATATCACATGTTGTGGTCATAGGATCTAATGTACAAATAATGCAATCACCAACTAATCAAAAGAATGAATGATCAATCATTCAATCAACTCTAAACCAATGCATGAACAATACTAAACCACCTGAGTGGAAAACCATGTAAACAAATTAAACTTATTCAAAAACAGCAGCAGCCCTCTGCAGTCATTGTTTTTCCAATGCTTTAAATCTGGCTTGGCTATGCTCTGAAATGTAGCCATTGTGTTGAATCCAGGTGCCCTCTGAAGTTATCCATTTTGTTTGCCAATGCTCTAAATCTTGCTGCACCCTGAAGTTGATGTTGTGTTTGTCACCTATTTAAATCTTGCAGAGCACTGAAGCTAGTCTTTGTATTGGATCCAGGTGCCCTCTGAAGGTAGCCATTTTGTTTGCCACTGCTTTAAAACATTCTGCACCCTGAAGTTAGCCATTGTGCTTGTCACAGTTTAAATCTTTCTGCGCTTTGAAGCTAGTCTTCATGTTGAATCCAAGTGCCCTCTGATGTTAGCCATTTTGTTTGACAATGATTTAAATCTTAATGTGCTCTGAATTATAGCCACTGTGTTTGCTACTGCTTTAAATCTTGCTGCGCTCTGAAGTTAGCCATTGTGTAGGCCACTGATTGAAATCTTGCTGCACTCTGATGATTAGTCATTATGTTGAATCAAGGTGTCCTCTGTAGTTAGCCATTCTGTTTTCTAATGCTTTAAATCTTGCTGCGCTCTGACGTATAGCCACTGTGTTTTCCACTGCTTAAAATCTTGCAGCGCTCTGAAATTATCCATTGTGTTTGCCACTGATTTAAATCTTGCTGGGCTCTGAAACTAATCTTCTTGTTCAATACAGGTGCCCTCTGAAGTTAGCCATTTTGTTTGTCAATACTTTAAATCGTACTGCGCTGTGCAGTATAGTCACTGTATTTGCCACTGATTTAAATCTTGCTGCATTCTGAACTTTAGCCATTATGTTGAATCCAGTTGTCCTCTGTAGTTAGCCATTATGTTTGGTAATGCTTTAAATCAACTGACGTATAGCCATTTTGTTTTCCACTGCTTAAAATCTTGCTGCGCTCTGAAGTTAGGCATTGTGTTTGTCACTGATTTAAATCTTGCTGGGCTCTGAAGCTAATCTTCGTGTTGAATCCAGGTCCCCTCTGATGTTTGCCATTTTGTTTGCCAAGGCTTTAAATCTTGCTGCGCTCTGAAGTTTAGCCATTGTGTTGAATCCAGGTGCTGTCTGAAGTTAGCCATGTTTGCGTCACTGCTTTAAATCTTACTGCGCTGTGAAGTTAGCCATTGTGTCTGCCACTGATTTAAATCTTGTTGTGCTCTGGAGCTAGTCTTTGTGTTGAATTCAGGTGCCCTGTGAAGTCAGCCATTTTGTTTGCCAATGCTTTAAATGTTGCTTCACTCTGAGGTTTAGCCATTGTTTTGAATTCGGGTGCCCTCTGTAGTTCGCCTTTTGTTTGACACTGATTCAAATATTGCTGCACTCTGATGCTAGTCTTGTGTTGAATCCAGGTGCCCTCTGAATTAAAGAAACAAAAGGTAGGTTGGCATCTAACACTGCATTCCGAGGACTAATTCATATTCAAACACAAAAACAGAGAGGAATGAAGGTTCAAAACCTAATGGAAAAATACAATTTTTTTAAGCATTTTTCAAATTTAAATGCCGGCTTTGCTGGCCCATGGATAAGCAGCACGATAAGCAGCACTTCATTGTAGACACAATAACAGATAACAAGCCATCACAACGTATTTAACAAACATCATGAAGTGCTACGTGCATAAAATGCAATTAACATCAATATCCTATGTTGTGGTCATAGGATCTAATGTGTAAATAATGCAATCACCACCCGATCAAAAGAATGAATGATCAATCATTCACTCAACTCTAAACCAATGCATGAACAATACTAAACCACCAGAGTGGAAAAACATGCAAACAAATTAAACTTATTCAAAAAAAGCAACAGCGCTCTGCAGTTAGTCATTTTTTTCCAATGCTTTAAATCTGGCTTGGCTATGCTCTGAAATTAGCCATTGTGTTTGTCACCGATTTAAATCTTGCAGAGCATTGAAGCTAGTCTTTGTATTGGATCCAGATGCCCTCTGAAGTTAGCCGTTAGTTTCCCAATGCTTTAAATCTTGTTGCGCTCTGACGTTTATCCACTGTGTTGAATCCAGGTGCCGTTTGTAGCTAGACATTTTGTTTGCCACTGTTTTAAATCTTGCTGCACTCTGAAGCTTATCTTCATGTTGAATCATGGTACCCTCAAATGTTAGCCATTTTGTCTGCTAATGCTTTAAATCTTGTTGCGCTCTGAAGTATAGCCATTGTGTTTGCCACTGCTTTAAATCTTGCTCCGCTCTGAAGCTAGTCTTTGTGTTGAATCTAGGTGCACTCTGAAATTAGCCATTTTGTTTGCCACTAATTTGAATGTTGCTGCGCTCTGATGTTTAGCCATTGTGTTAAATCCAGTTTCCCTCTTTAGTTAGCCATTTTGTGTGCCACTGATTTAAATGCTGCTGCCCTCTGAAGTTAGCCATTTTGTTTTGCAATGCTTTAAATCTTGCTGCACTGTGAAGTTTATCCACTGTGTTGAATCCAGGTGCTCTTTGTAGTTAGCCGTTAGTTTGCCAATGCTTTAAATCTTGCTGCACTCTGAAGTTAAGCCACTGTGTTGAATCCTGGTGCCCTCTGTATTTAGCCATGTTGTCTGCCACTGATATAAATGTTACTGCGCTCTGAGGCTTGGCCATTGTGTTGAAACCAGGTGCCCTCTGTAGTTAGCCATTCTTTTTGCCACCGATTTAAATGCAGCATTCTGAAGTTTGGCCATTGTGTTAAATCCAGTTGCCCTCTGTAGTTAGCCACTGTGTTTGCCACTGCTTTAAATCATGCTGTACTCGGACGTTGGCTATTGTGCTTGCCTCTGATATCAACTTGCTGCCATCTCAAGCTAGCCATTGTGGCGAATCCATTTTCCCCCTGTAGCCAGCCATTTTCTATTGTCACTGCTATAATTCTTGTTGCGCTCAGAGGTTAGCGATTGTGTTTGCCACTGATTTAAATCTTGCTGCACTCTGAAGCAGGTTTTTCGTGTTGAATCCAAGTGCCCTCTGTAGTTAGCTATTTTGTTTGCCAGTGATTTAAATATTAATGCACTATGAAGTATAGCCACTGTGTTTGCCACTGTTTAAGGTCTTGCTGTCCTATGATGTTAGCCATTTTGTGTGCCAATGCATTAAATCTTGCTGCGCACTAAAGTGTAGCCACTGTGTGTGTGACTGTTTTAAGTCTTGCAGCCCTCTGTAGTTAGCCATTTTGTTTGCCACTGATTTAAATCTTGCTGCGCTCTGAAGTTTTGCCATTGTGTTGAATCCAAGTGTCCTCTGTAGTTAGCCATTCTGTTTGCCAATGCTTTAAATCTTGCTGCGCTCGGAAGCTAATCACTGTGTTTAATCTAGGTGCCCTCTAATGTTAGCCATTTTGTTTGTCAATGCCTTAAATCATGCTCTGCTCTGAAGTTAGCCATTTTGTTTGTGAATGCTGTGCTCTGAAGTTTAGCCATTATTTTGAATCCAGGTGCCCTCTGTTGTTAGCCTTTTGTTTGCCACTGATTCAAATCTTGCTGCACTCAGAAGTATAACCACTGTGCTTGCCACTGATTTATATATTGCTACCCTCTGAAGTTAGCCATTCTGTTGGCTACTGATTTAAATCTTACTGCATTCTGAAGCTTGTCTTTGTGTTGAACCAGGTGCCCTCTGATTTAAAGAAACAAAAGGTAGGTTGGCCTCTAACACTTCTTTCCAAGGGCTAATTAATATTCAAACACAAAAAACAGAGAGGAATGAAGGTTCAAACCCTAATGGGGAAAAAAAACATTTATTTAAGCATTTATCAGATTTAAAAGCCGCCTGCGCTGGCTCATGGATAAGCAGCAATCCATTGTAGACACAATAACATATAAAAAAGTCATCACAATGTATTTAACAAACATCATGAAGTGCAACGAGCAAAACAAAGCCATTAACATCAATATCCCATGTTGTGATCATAGGATCTAATGTGCAAATAATGTAATCACCACCTAATCAAAAGAACGAATGATCAGTCATTCAATTGACTCTAAACCAATGCATTAACAATATTAAACCACTTAAGTGAAAACACATGCAAACAAATAAAACATATTAAAAAAAAAGCCACAGCCCTCTGCAGTTAGTCATTTGTTTTTCAATGCGTTAAATCTGGCTGTGCTCTGACGTTTGGCCATTGTGTGAAATACAGCTGCCCTCTGTAGTTAGCCATTTTGTGTGCCACTGATTTAAATCTTGCTGCGCTCAGAAGTTAGCTATTGTGTTGAATTCAGGTGTCTACTGAAGTTTTCCACTTCTTGAAATCTTGCTGCACTCCGAAGCTAGACATTGGGCCTCATTACGAGTTCGGCGGTAGCCGTGCCAGAAAAATCGGCAGCCTGCCACCAGACCCGTAGTGCATTACCGGCTCCGGACTTGCTGGAATCACCGGGGCATTACACCCCCGGTGATCCGGTAATTCCGGAGTCAGCATTCCGTTACTCTCCATTCCATGAAGTCCCATAGGACTCCATGGGAATGGGGACCATGGAAACACTGGCACCGTAATTAACGGTGCAGTATTTCCATTTTCATCTACAGGCGGGTGGCGTTACTCCCGCAAGGTCATACCTGGTGGGAGTAAGGCCACCCGCATGCAGAAATCATTGTTTGCCGGTCCGGAAACAACGGTGGTGGTGGGTTTACCGCCACCGTTGTTTCCAGACCGGCAACTTTGTAATGAGGCCCATTGTGTTGAATCGAGAAGCCCTCTGAAGTTTGATATCTGCTTTAAATCTTGCTGCGCTTAGAAGTTAGACATCGTGATTGCCACTGCTTTAAAATGTACTACACACTAACCACCCCTGCTCCTCACTCCTCTCCAGCATACCTCACACATATCTCACACAACCCTATGGACCAGCTCTACCACACACAAAGCACACAACCCACATGACCGCTAAAAGAACAAACTGCCGCAAACGCTGGATGTTGCCCCTCCAGACACTATAACCCTAGTGTGCACAATCCAAACACACTCAGAAAGCGAACATGCGCAGGCACCAGTTTCTCCAGGTTCTGCAAGCACACCCCCTATCCTATCTTATCCCTCTTCCCTCACTAACCTACCCAACCCACTTTCTTACCGAACCACTTAACATAAGCTAATATAACAGGTGTCAAGACTAATTCTCATTTGATGCTGATAAACCTGTGATGAGCCAAAATAGATGTTAAGTCACATTAGCACCATGGAACTTGCGCTGAGCCAATCAGGTCAGTGAAACCACACGTTCTACCTTACCTCCTACCTTATCTTGTCGATCTAACTGCTGCCTCTCACCGCCATCACTGCGTTGGTGTCCCAGTTTGCTTTCCTTAGTGAAGCCACGTACAAACAGCCCGGTGATATTGAATGATATTGAATGAGCAGTAGAATGATCTTGGAAACATGGCTGGGGGTGGCGGCCATATTGGAAGTAGCAATAGCCAATGCTTTGGTTTGCATTGGCTATTGCTACTGCCAACATGGCCGCCACCCTCGCCATGTTTCCATGAGAATTCTAGGGCTCATTCATTCTCCGTGATGTCTTGCGCTCGATGACAGCTGAAGGTGCTCACGTGCCCCTTTCACCGCGTTGTTTGTAAGTTTGCTTTTCATATATATTTTTTTATTTTTATTTCTTGTGTCGGGAGTGGGTGCTTATGGCCTTATGTACCCATACCTCGGGACCTTAACTCCACATTATAAGTGCATATGTGTATGCATTTCAGTTATTTTAATGTATTATGGCATTCGATTTGGGGGCAATGGTGGAAAAAAATTACACTCTAGTTCATTGAGTCTCTCCCAGCCTTCCAGATCTCTGTCATTTGGGGCCAAAGCTATAGACTAAAGATGCCCATATCTTCCATTATTTTAGGCTCTAATGGAGATTTCAGCTCACCTCTATTATTGGGAACATTTCCAATCTTACAAGCACAGACCTTTGTACTAAATAGTTGTACTGTTGGAGAAACATTTTAAAATAAATATTTCATTGAAATGCTGGGTCGAATTTGTCACACTAGAGTCCTTTGTTGGTGAGTTCCAGTGTTTGCCCTACTTGTTTCTGTCCTAGGCAACAACTCACTACATCCTTCCCTCACTCACTATCGTCTTGTCTAAATTTCTTCCTTGCAACTTTACCTATTCCGCTTTCATTTTCTTTTCAGCTTTCCTACTCCTCTACTTTTCTGCCACTCTCTCTATTTCCTGTTGCCCCTCCCATCTTCTGTCCTTTGTTTGTGTTTGTTTTTACATTTTGTTTTTATCTTCCCTCTCTCTCGCACTTTGTTTCTTTTACTCATTTTCTTTCACGTCTCTCACCACTTTTGCTGTAGAAGACTTGACTTCTTGATAGAAGACAGCTATGACGCACACTTCCAAAATTGGGAACGTGCTGATATCTGATTGTGCTTATCTGTGTGTTGGATGGGGCAGTTCTGCCTCCCCAAACATTGTCACCCGAGGGAAAGGTCTCGGTGTGCCTCATGAGAGGGCTGGGCATGGTGAGGTATTTTGGTATCCATGGCATGCTTGAGATCTAAACTCGATTAGCCTTAAGGTTACCCAAGAAACTTCCAAGTCCGACCCCAAAGGATGTAAGAATGTATGGAGCCATTCAAATGTGATCATTTTTGATGGTTTGCTGTTGAACATTCTTTCCTAAACATATCTTGTTTCCAAGAATGTGCACATTTATGAAAGTAAATTGATTTCTTGTCCAAACCCACAGCATGGACCATGTGCAGACCCCGCATCCATCAAGTACGCTTACCCTGCCAACAGTTACGTCAACTTGTTTGGTAGAGCCATCATTGACGTCGTCTCAAAAAAACATTCCTGAACATTCCAAGACCTCCATGCCTGACTTGGAAGCCCCTCTGCCACCCATAAAGGCAGAGGCACCACCTAAATCATATGGGTCCTCCAAATCAGCTGGATCTCTTGCAAGCAAAGAAGAGGAGAAAATTGGTAGGTCATCACATGCCCGTCTGTATTTAACCCTTTCACTGCTGAGACTTCAATGGTTTGCTTTGGAATTTAGGATATATTATTACGGCATGTGCACCAATACTGTTTTTATTATACTTGTCGTACAGAATGCACAGTTAATGTATGCTAACCTAGCACCCTTTAACCCTATGAATTGTAACTATTGCTTGTGTGTCAACTATGCCTTTTGAAGGAGGCAAAGTCTCTATTTTTTTTTCAAACGGAACCTGTTGACATTTTATTAGGCACTTTAGTTTTCTAACGTAATGTATACTCCTTTAGCAGGTTTTAATAAGATGTTGTTAGGACCGTTTTTCTGAAGTCCAACTAAGGGCTTTGTAAAACCATTTAACTGAGGCAGTACTAGACTCCACTCTTAGTATAAAGTTGTACCACCTGAGATCAGGGTAGCATAGACAGAGCAGCCAGGCTTATTGTAGGAGGGAGAGAGGGTTGTAGAGTCAGTACAAAGACATTGTATTATGCATATGGTCCAAAGAAGCACTGGCACACTAAAATAAAGGGTTTATTTTATGTACAAGTAGACCAAGAGATTCTTGGGTAAGTACTATCATAAAGCATATAAACACATTTTAAAAACACAACACTATGCTTCAAATACACAGATCAAAGCATTGACCTTATTTAGAACACCTAACAGTATTTATAGGTAAGTCAGACCTTTGTTTACACATTCAGTATAGGGCACACCGATTCTTGGGGCGTAAAACCATAACTTACTTTCAGATTACTTTCCAGTAATGCAAGGGTTGTAGACCCTAGCAGTTGTACCGTGACGCTCAGCAAGCAATCGCTTAGTAAGCCAACTGGACAATATACTTTTTGTGAAAAGTGGAACACTGATTCTAGGTACAGTAAAAACCTCTAACTTCTTTTGTGATGACTCCTAAGGATGTGATATTCTATTACAGGTTCCTTTGAGATCAGTAAACACAGATTGAGATAAGCACTAACCCATGTAACTTATTTTAGGATGGCAAACCGCTACCTCATGTAATATTCTATTACAGGTGCTTTTGAGATCAGTAAAACAGAGATTGAGATAAGCACTAACTCTTGTAACTTATTTAGGATGACAAACAGCTACCTCAAGGTAAGTAAAACCTATACACTTTTTAAAGGAGCTACCAGCAACTTAAAGGCAGGTATAAACCTCAGACTGTTTTTGTGTGTGTCTAAAACAGACCAGGAAAAGCAAAACCCAGTGTTACACTTTATGAATGACTCTAGGTAAGTAAAACCCAATGTAGACTTATTCTGGACAGCAAGTCAGGGGAAGCAAGACTCAGTTGGGAAACTTTTCCACCTAGTCTCTGAAAGAAATAGTGAAGCCAACAGCATTACGTTTGGGAAACAGGCACAGCCAATTTACAGGTGAGTAAAATAACCTTACATCTACTTTCTATTAGAATGGCAAAATAGTTTCTAGGGAAATATGTTGCATATACGTTTCAGAATTGAAGAACATTACTAAGGTAAGTAAAATAACCTTCCATATACTTTTCAGAATGGATGAACATTTCAAAGGTAAGTAATAACATGTGTAACTGTTCACTCTCAGAGTTACAGTTAACAACCAACTTCTTTTGCAAGTAAGCAACTTTTAAAGACATATTCTCTTCTCTAGGCAAAAATCCCAATCCTTAGAAGTCTTGCCCTTATTCTTGGAGCATGAGTGTTCGTAGTGGCAGAAGGGGGGTCCCTAGAATCTAGTGTCCAACAGGCAGGTCAGGATAGGTTCTTAAGTAGCAAAAGTCAGAGTTCCTAAGGAAGACTGTTAGAACAAGTAAGTACTTTACTTTTAGAGTTATTTGATGGTCCAGGGGCTTCAGAGAAGACACTGTGGGAGGATTCCAGCAGGGGCCTGTGTGCACTGAACGAGAGGACTCCCAATCACAGAAAACACCCCAAAACTACACAGGATTCACAAGAGACTTAAGGTAAGTAAATACCCAAACCAGCACAGTATCTCAGAACAGACGATTCTGCAGCAGGAGGACTTCAGGATCTGCAGCCAAAAACCTGGTTGTTGAATTCCTTTATCAAGAAGACAGAAGACAGGACACTGGAAGGACTTTTACAGCAAGAATCAAGGTAAAGGCGCTAGGCAAGGTTTTCCTCATGGCTGGATGCGGCTCTGTGGAGTCGGCGCCTTTTTCAGAAGCACAGAAAAAGGCAGAATATCACTGGTCGGATTCTCATTGTTTGTAAGGTCCAGCCCTCTGATGAGGGGACTTTCTGGAATGGAGGCATGCCTCTGAAGGTCCAGGAGGATGCCCACAAAGTTTCAGTGAGATTCGGAATTGGAAAAACTGTGCACCACACAACGGCTTGAGGTCCCAGGGTATTGGGGTATTGCAGCCCCGCAAGGACACAGCACAGAGTGAGATGGTGTCAAGACTTGATAGTCATGTAGATTATAAAGGCCTCCGTCCCCAAGTACCACACAGGAAGGTATCAAACAACTCCCTGTGCAATCTTTGAGGCCACAGGTGATAGATACTGGAACACCAGAAACACCAGAACGCCGGAAACCCCAGGGCGCTGTAAGGCAAACAAGCAGTTAACAGAGAACACCAATGTAAGGGAATACCAATAGGGACAACTGAATACAGGCCAATATGAAGTAGTCTACCTAGTTGTGGGAGGGATTAAACTTTGACAAAACCAGGGCCTCAGAGTCAAGTACCGTGGTAGGCGTTAATGGTAGTACCCTCAGTGTGTGATGAGAGCGACAGCAGAAGGATGTAGATTATTGGTCACCGCTGCGGATTTGAACGTACCAAACAATGGAAGTACCTGTAGATGTTTTTGAATTGCAATCAGGAATTGGAGGAAGCAGGATCTTGAAGTATCGTGGTAAAAGGAAGGGGCCAGTAGAAGTCCGTGCAACAGATCCGAAATAGGGTTAATCCGAGTAAAGCAGAAGACAACACCAAATCCAAGGAACAGAGCAAAAGGGAATCCAAGTTCAAAATCCGTGGGTCGAGATAAAAGGAGATCAGTTCATGAGGCAACAATCCAAAGGATAAGGCAAAAGGAAGTCCGTAGTTCATAGTCCGTGATCAAAGAAGCCAGTAGTCGAGGTTCGATAGGTACACCAAACAGTGCTAACAGGAACAGCTACGAAGCACGGTAGAGCACGGGATCAGGGCTTTTAACCTGTCGCAATGGGAACAAAGTCACGTGAGTGGACCTTCCGTGTCACATGATTCAAAATTGAACGTGGCTGCTTAGCAACAGGATGCCTGACCCTGCCTGAACCAATACGCCAGGGAAGTTTCCAGTATAGAAACCGACATAAATGTCCTGTGTGATGCGAAAGTGATTTCCCCAGATGATGGCTGTCACCAGTCCATGAACGAGGGCAACGGACACCAAACTGCTGCCGCCCTGAATAGGCACTGGAAGTAGATGTGAGTGTGCGTGCAACAGGGACAACAGTAGACATAGGGACGGAGTGCATGACAGATGGCTCAAAATACAGTTCTTCTTGAGACTAATGGGTCTCACTAGGCTCTTGGTCAGAGTCATCTTCTTTAGAGTCCCTAGGTCGATTAGAAAGAAGGGTTGCAGCAGGGTCTGGTTACACAGCAGGCTCTGCGGTAACTGGAAATTTTTTCAGCCACAATTTCTTCATCTTCCTCTTTGGTTTAGGTTCCAGTGGTCGACTACCTCTTCAGCTTCTAGGATCGGACTTTTCTGCAGGAACCCAGCCAATCAAACAGCCATGCAACATTCAAACTTGGGGGCTTGGCAGTCCTTTCAGGACAGCGAGCCTTCGAGTTTGAAAAGGATTCCCGCAGTCAGGCTGGAAGACAAAGGGCTGCAGAGTTTTGGACTCCTCCCCCGATTCCTGCCTTCACAGACACTCTGGAGCCTGGGGAAAGGAATCCACAGGATTCCCGGCAAAGATTAAAATCACACAAAGGAATTTCCTGCCCTCGATGTCAGGGGAAGGAACAAGAAAGGACAAGTAATACTAAAATGGTGAAAAAAGAAGACGGGCAATTTTGGTAAAATGAGCACCCAAGGGTGCCTTTACTGGGGCTGTGGAAACAGCCTGCGGTAAAGGTGCACTGAATGAATAAAAAACTTCACTGCCAGCAACCATTAAAGGTAAGTTTGTCCTTGTAACATACATTTTACATTTAAAATGAGAAAGGGGATACTCCGTATCTCCCAAGCACTCCACATAACATGGGGACATTGGTCTCATCTAATAAAATGTAAAAGGGATCCAAAGATCCTTTCTACCCTTGGGAGCGGTAGTTCTCACTAGGTTAGCCAGAGAAAGTTAAAAGGGGAGCAAAAGTTGTCAAAGAGGATAACTTTTTTAAAAGACACTATGGAGAGTTTTAAAATGACACCCATAAAAAGAGTAAAAGATTATGTGAGTGTGGAAAAAGCTTCCCACTCACAGCGGTATAAGGACAAATAATCCACCAGTAAAAGCAAAATGTTCGGGGTTGACTCAGGTCAGGAAGATTTATCATTGGTATGACAATCTTACTTAACAGGCGGTTCCACTGAACACCTTTTTACTAACACTTTTTGTCTGCCCTGGTCATGTAAGATTTATAACTCACTCTGCGTGATTTTCTTACATTCAACACAATATCTAATGTTGGTGTTAAAAGCGGGCCATATTCTAATACGTAGACAGTTCAATAGAATTAAAAACTTTGACTCTCTGGGCTTGTTTACACCACACCGCTTCGCACAGCTTTTTCTTGCATACACTGGAAATTCTTTCATTGCTACTTATTGGGTGATCCCTATGTGTATTCACATTTGTGTCTAGGATGTGGTAGATACCTGTGTGATTTTAAAGATTGCGCTTAGCCATAATGTATATGTATTCACACAAAAAATGCCTGGAGTTGTATTATCATGCCACCAGAGACCTTGATATTCCATTATAGCACTCTTAGCATTTCTACGTGAAAAGCAGTGGTTTTGAAACCCATAGATCATGGAAATGATGCTACCACCCATGAATGATTGTCATAACTCATGGAAATGCCATCATCTGTATGAATTACAGATTTCATCCAATGGGAAGCCTCACACTTAAGCTTTGTCAATCCGAATGCAAAGCAAACCAGCATTGGCAATGCCAGAAGTTTTGGCGTTTGCAGCATGGGATAGGCAACTGTTGTAAGTGTACCTAGCCATTAATGGTAGAAGTGTTGGAAGTGTTTTGCTGTTGCTGCCACACTTCTTTGCTTTAATTCTGCTCTTGGACCCACACGCTACACCTTTAAGAAGGCGGATTTAGGAAACTATTTAATCCAACCTCCTAAGCGAAGTGTTGGAAGTGTTTTGCTATGGTTGGTTGCGTTCAACGAGGAGGTTGGAGGGAGACTCCGCTCTCAAGTCAGCAGAAATATGAAATGACATTACTTTCATTTTGTGTGCTTCAACCCTGCCATCTGCGCCCCCGTCTCTCGCAGTTGCGCTAACATTGTATCCCTCTTGTGATTAGACCAGCCGAGGTAACTGTGGGCCTATACCGCCTTAGAGCCTCGCCTGCTCTCACTGCTGTTTTCACTGCTAGGATTGCGCACCGTACTCATGTACAAAACAGTTGAGGTAACTGCAGACTTATTTAGCCTTTGAGCCTTGACTGTTCCCCTCATTAGGAATTCTTTAAGCGATTCAAGAAAACAACAACGCAGGATCGGACACTTTTATCTCCTTCCCATTTTTCAATTTGAGGGAACATTGGAGCTATAGTGAGGTGACTATGGGCCGTATTTCGCGTTTTTGAGCCTCACATATAGTCATAAGCAATTCCTACATCTAGTGCTATGGAGGATTGTCTTCGCCTCATCTATGGATAATTTAAGGAGCACCATTCACAGAGACAATTTGCAGGCTCCCGAAATGAAGGATCTTCTGATTAGGCACATGAGCCGTGCCATACCTACAGTCATTTTTTCTTCTATTTCAGACGACATGGTGCACACACAAACTGATGTGCATGAGTCCTGCATAAACATGCCTTCTACATCTGAACAGAGGGTGTTAGAGGCCCCTTTTCATAAATCTCAAATAAACAATCATCTAGTGAAGGACATGTTACCACAGTCTTTGGACTACACTATTTCCACCTCCTCTATGAATGGCCACATTAACCAAATCGTACGGGGAAAAAAACAAAGATCCTGTAGTCTGAACGAAGTAGCAAATATGTTGTGGATAGTAAGTCTCATTCAGCCCAACGTATTGCCAGAACAGGGCTCTAATATGCTAGAGAGATGTCTCGATCTTTCTTGTGAACTTCAAAATCCTACCGATCAGAACCAAGAGTGACTCTATCTCTTCTACTACAGCAACTACACCCATTTGCTCTCGACCTGATCCAGGTCATGGTGCTCGGAGGCTTAGCCCCCAGGCATTCCAAGCTGTAGAGTTCATTCACCTGAAAAGAATATTGTATCTGACTCTCCGAACACCCACAATTTAACATTGACAACTCTGAGTTTTGTGCTAAACTCTTTAGTGAATGTCTTTGTCTCATTGAAAGACGAAGTACATACCTATTCAGGTATCATTATGCAACTCACTAAAGATATGATACGATATGAAATGATATGCCATTTATAACGCGCCTATACACAAGTGTTTCAAGGCTCGACGAGGCAAGGGAGGGGGAATAGAGGGAAGAAAGCCAGCGATCTTACTAGGCCAGGTGTCATTCAGATCGTGCAAGTGCAAAGGAAAGGGGAAAGAAAAGTGTGGGGGGAAGTGCAGTACATGGTATAATAAATAATCACATAAAATAAATAAAGAACGGCCAGCTGGTGGCAAGTGCAGGGTGAGTGCAGACATAAGTGCTGGTTTGAGAACTGTAGGGATACAGAAAACAGTCCCCCGGTGTAGGTTTGCCAGGGAGTCAGCGCAAGCGTGCAACTGGAAGGGCTAGGGCCCTAGTTCAGATGGTTGGCCAGGTAACCAGTGCAGTCTCATTGTCAGCCAGGACTTCAGCAGGGGAGAAAGCAGAAGCAAAGCAGAAGGTTTTTAGGTGCTTCCGGAACCGAAGATGGTTCTCAAGTTTCAGGGGGGTGGGGAGGCTGTTCCAGAGGGATGCCCCACCCGAAGAGAGAGATCTACCACCAACTCGTTGCTTGGAGAAGCGACTGACCCTGAGGGAGTTGGAGGCAGATGAGCAAAGAGCTTGAGAGGGAAGATATTTAGGAAGAGAGAGTTGAAGGTATTGAGGCCTTGTGGGCGATGCAGAGGGTTTTGAACTTAATCCTCGCAGCCACAGGGAGCCAGTGCAGAGATTTCAGTCCTGGAGAGATACAATCCCTGGGGTGGAGGCCAAGGACAAGTCTCGCATTCCTGTTCTGGATGAGTTGCAGAGGGCGTAGAGCAGAAGCAGGCAGATTTAGAAAGAGGCTGTTTCAGTAATCCAGCCTGGAGAGAACCAGAGCTCTGGAGACAGTGAGCTTCTGGGGAAAGGAGATGAAAGGAAGAATATCTCTGAGGCGGTGCAGCTGGAAGTGTGATTTTTTTTTTCCAGAGATGTCAGAGATGTGAGGGGAGAAAGAGAGTGTGGAGTCGAAGATGACCCCCAGGTTTTTAGCCTTGCATGTGGGAGCAGGAAGAGGACCAAGAGAGGCCGGAAAGGAGGGAGTGGGTGTGCCGATGAGGAGAATCTCAGACTTACTTGCATTAAGGCAGAGGTCATTGGTGGCACACCACTCCTGGATAGCAGACAGGCAGGCAGTCAGAGATGAGGGAGGGGGAAGAGGTGGCTGAAGGTAGCCTGAAGATGAGTTGAGTGTCATCCGCATAGCATTGAAAGTTGGGGCAGAGAGTGGCAATGTGGTGGGCAAGGAGTGAAAGGTATTGGTTGAACAGCCAGGGCGAGAGGTTAGTGCCTTGGGGGACACCACAGGTAGAGAAAAAGATAGCAGAGAGGAAGGACCCAAGTTGGACCTGAGAGGGTCGGTCAGAGAGGAAGGAAGTCAGCCATGTCAGGGCCTGTCCGGTGATAACTAGGTTATTGCTGAGAAACATTAGCAGGATGGCGTGGTTGACAGTGTCAAAGGCAGAAGAGAGGTCTAGCAAGATGAGGACACAGGGGGTGTTGGAGTCAAGGTTGGAGAGCAGGTCTTCACGGATGTTCTGGAGAGCAGTTTCTGTGCTTTTGGCAGCTCTGCAGCAAGACTGATGGTCATGAAGACAATCAACAGATTCAGTGTGGAGATTAAGCTGGGAGATGGCCAGTTTCTCCAGCTGCTTGCCCGGGAAGGGAGTCATGGAGATTGGGCGATAGTTGGCTGGGCAGGAGGGGTCAGCAGAGGGTTTCTTAAGAAGAGGGTGCACAAGGGTGCTTCAGGGGGGATGGGAAGACTCCAGTGGTGAAGGATTGGTTGCAGAAGTCATCCAAAGCAGGAGCCAGGGTGTCAATGTGGTCCTTGATGGTTTTGGAGGAACAGGGTTGAACCTGTTTTGACAAGCCTTTCATAGATCGGACTTGTCTAGAAACCTTGTCTGCAGAGAACTGGGGAAAGGCAAAGAAGGAGGGAGGAGGGGTGGCTGCAGAAGGGCCAGAGAAGGGCCAGAGGAAGAGCAGGGACTATAGGGAGGGAGGGGAGAGGAGGAGAGTGAGAAAGAGGTGAGTAACTTCGATTCTTCACTTACCGGTCTAAATGGAGCAATATCTCATCAGTTCCAGCAGATCACACCACAAGTCTCAGTACATGAAAAATTGCATACAGAATGCATGAGCAATATGATAAATGTATTCAACTCCTATAAACAAAACAATGATCTCATATGGTCAGAAAGTAAAACTGCACTTCTGGCCAAAGGTAATTGGTAATTGTGAAACGATCCTCCCAATTGTACAGTCACCATCCTTTGATGACGACACACACTTGTCCACATCAGTAATGGAGGAATTCATTTGTTTGGCTCAGACAGTAGACAAACAAACTTTAACTGATGGGGCCCAAATGTATTGTTTATCCAAGCCATCGCATATCTCTAATACCCCTGTTAAACCAAAAGATAAAAACATGTCAATCTAGCACTCATACCCCCAACTTCTGTTCTGTAAACCAACCTATCTTGGCATCAACGGGAGATCAGTCTTCTCTCAACTCCAATTTGTCAAAAAAAAGAAGAAAAAGAAAAATTCCAATCAAATATCAGTCATAAATGAGGAACCAATTTTGTTTCAAAATTCTAAAATTCATCCAAAGAACAGCAAACAAAAAAAAAGCTGGAAAAAATTACTTTTTTAAAGCTCTTGACCACATCTCACAAGAGACTGCAAACAAATCTAAAAGGTTTCAATGTTCATAAATGCCTGCGAAGAAAGCCTGTCAACAGGCCGTGGAATAAGTACAGTGTCTCGAGTTACCAGTCTCAAACATTAGTCCTTCTAAAGAATCAGACTCAAGCAATATGAGACCCAAGTCCATAACTGCTTCTCAAACTGATTTGCCATCATTCCAACCCACTCTGTTTGTGAAACCTCTCAAATTAGCTCCCATATTATGTGATAGAAAACAACTAAAGGTCTCAGACAAATCTACAAATGATGAATCAACATTTGTATTTTGTATTTTATTTATATTTCATATAGCGCCTTAAACCAAAGTGCTGTACATTTTAAAAGCAAAGTATGGTACAAAATAATAAGCAACAAACATCAATCCTAGTCGCAAACAGTCAGGGGTTTTGGAGAAGGTGAGTTTTTAAGGAAAGACGAAAGAGGGAGTTAACAGTAATCAAGCGAAGAGAGGGTGGAAGAGCATTCCAGTGCAGAGGAGAAAGAAGATGAAAAAATCGGAAACGAGACTGAGCGCATGGAGGGCAGGGAACATTGAGTCTGAAGAGGGAAGAAGAAGAGAGAGAGCAAGTTGGAGTGTAGAAGGATACAAGTTCAGCAAGATAGTCAGGGGCAAGCACATAGAGGGATTTAAAGACTAAATGGTATTTGAGTTGGGAGTGAAAAGGGAACCAACCAAGCGAAGCAAGTGAAGAAGAAATAGAATTGTGGTAAGAGAGAAGACAAAGTAGATGAATAGAATAATTATAGATTGATTTCAGAATAGCGAGAGTAGAGCTTGAGATAACAAAAAGGGTGGTGGAGCAGTAGACAAGTCGACAAAAGATTAGAGAAGAAATAAGAAGTTGGGAATTTTGGAAAGTGAGGAAAGGACGTCCTTTGGGAATATTATGAAGATGGAAACGACAAGAACGAGAGGTACGAGAAATGGGATGGGCAAAAGAGAGATTGGAATCAAGATAGAGGCCAAGGTTACAAGCTGTGGGAGAAATAAAAAGATTAGAGGGAGGGAAAGATATAGATGAGGGTGGACGATGAGAAGGAAGAGTGTTAGCAGGGAAGAATAGGACCTTCGTCTTCCTTGAGTTAAGAGTGAGAAAGTGGGAAGCCATCCATGATTTAATAACAGAGATACAAGCTGTGAGGTTGTGGTGTATTTCTGAAGTGAAGGAAGAAAAGGATAGAAAAAGTTGTGTATAACCAGCGAAGAAGTGATGAGAAAGCCTGAAAGAGGAGCTTATAGCACCAAGTTGTGAGGTATACAATGAAAAAAGAAAAGGCCCAGGACTCCGTGCTCAATGGAGAAAGACGAGGAGGTCTTGCCTGCCCAAGATACAGAGAAAGTTCTATAAGACTGACAGGAAGAGAACCAAGAAAGAACAGAGCCCTTAAGACCAAAGGAAGAAAGAGATTCCAAAAGCAAAGAATGATCTCAGTGTCAAAAGCAGCAGATAAGTCGAGAAGAATAAGAAAGGAAGAGTGTTTGGAATAACGAGCTGACTGAAGAGAGTTAAGCACACAGATCAAAGCAGTTTCAGAAGACTGAAGAGGATGCAAACCAGACTGAAACTGAGGAAGAAGGTAGAGATCAGAGACAAAGGATAAAATCTGAGAATAGACAAGATGCTCTAGGAGTTTAGAAAGGTAGGGTAGAAGAGAGATGGGATGGAAATTAGAAACAATAAGAGGATTAGCTGTGGGGTTTTTCAGGATAGGAATGATAGTTGCGTGTTTAAAGATATGGGAAAGAGAGGTACAGAGAAAAGTATTGAATAAAGACAGAAGATATGTTATGAGAAGAGGGTAAACCTTAGGGATGAGAACTGGGTTGGTAGGGGTTGCAGTGGAATGAGCTTTAGCTAACAAGAGTAGTACATCAGTATTGGAGACAGGAGCAAAACTAGAAAGAATAACAGAAGGGGTAGGAAAAGAAGAAGGTGAAGTGGTTTGGCCAAGAGAATTTACAACGTCTTGACGCAGAGAAAGAACTTTTGTAGAAAAGAACTGAGCGAAATCATAAGCAGACAAAGTGGAATTGAGAGAGTGATCAGGAGAGGGAGGAGAAAGTAGGCATGTTAAAGTTTGGAAAGGACACCTAGGATGGGCAGATTGGGTGTGAAGAAGGTCTGACAAGTAAGCAAGTTTAGCAGAGATGAGACAGTTATCGTAGAGAGCATGATAAGAGAAGTAGGCGCAGTGGTTGGATGCAGATTTGAATTTGAGCCAATGCCTTTCAAGTCGGCTTAGCGCAGAGATGAGGTGAAAGCAAGGGTTGGGAAGGTTTACGAGTAGGGTGAAAAGCAGACGGGGTAGAGTTGATCAAGACTGAGCGAAAGAGATGAGGAGAGAGCAGATGCTGCCTCATCACTGTTAAGAGTAGAGAAACTTCGAGAAGAGGGAAGATTAGTGGTGCAAGTGTCGTGAAAAAGCGAGGAATTGAAATTGCGACAGTCACGTCAGTAAAATGTTTTTGGAGGAAGAGAAGTCTGAGAGATCTGAGGAATGGAGGAGGAATGGAGGATAGAAGTGACACAGAGAGTAGAGAATAGTCTGATAGGTAACCAAGTAGGGCTAGTACTGAAGAAGCAGTAAAAGTAGAAAGAAAAATTTGATTTAGCGAGGAAGTCGGAAGGGGTGAGAGCAAGAGTCAAGAATAGAAAGAAAAGGAGTGGCTGAGTGTGTAGAAGAGAGATGAAGATTGAAGTCCCCTAGTAGTACAAGTGGAGTTGGGCTAGTCAGGATATGGGACAGAAGGTGATCAATATCATCACAAAAGGAACCGAGTGGCCCTGCAGGACGATAAACAATAATGAATGAAATGGCATGAGGAGTAGTAAAGATTTTGTAAATTAATTCAAAAGAGGAATAGAACGGTTTAGCAACAGGCACAGGAATAGAAGAGTAACAATAGCGATATAGTATGCCAGTGCCCCCTCCGCGACTGACGGCTCAGGGGACATAAGCGAAAGAGGAGAGAGAAGAAGGTAAAGGGGCGGCAACAGTAGCGTTATGAGGTAAAATCCAGGTTTCAGTAATGCAAAAGAAATGAAAATGTAATCTTACAAAAAAAAGTCCAAAACTGCAGTTGGTTTATTGCATAGTGACCTGGAGTTCCAGAGAGCCAGGTCAATAGCAGCAGAAGTGTCAGTGATCAGTGGATAGGTAAGGTTAGAGTTAGCACAGGTATTTGTAAACCTGGCGTCTGATTGAGGACTTTCAGGAGATAGGAAGTTAGATATTCTAATGGTCATGATTATGAAAACCAGTACCTTGATGGAAGTCCTGAGGCCAGAAGGTGGATTACCCGGGAGCACTGGGGACGGAATGCAGTTGCAGGATGACATGTCTACTGCGCCATGGGCCGCGGTCCCGGCGCGGACAGCTGCAGACAACAGGAAGCAGCAACTTGGCCCACCTTTCCCGCGGCTTCGCCCGAGGGCTGATCTTGTAGCCGGCGAGCGGGATGACAATGAGGCTGGCGGAGTTGCTTAAGGGTACCCGGGGGTTACTAGGCAACAGCAAAAAGAATGCTGATGATGTTCACAAGCATCACGGGCAGCATGGATCTTAAAGATTGTACTCCAGTACAGTCACAGTGCAGAATCGCTTGCAGTCCGGGCAGGGGGAGATGGCAGAGTTTACGCAGCTGCTGCAGACAGCTATACCCATGCTGTCTACTTCATCATTGCCTGATGTATCTACAAATACTCCCCCACCATCTCCTTCACAAATTCTTAACATTCCTGATGCTTTGCCATCTGACAAGTCATTTGCTGCTCCAAAATTATGGCTTAAACAGCTAAATAAAAAAAAGGGAAAACTGCACTAAACCGTAGTGCCATTCTCTCTTACACCGACCAAATCTCAGATCTCTACTTGTTCTCTTCTAAAGACATTGACGGATTGTCATTTCCATATGAAACCAATACACATATTGTGGAATTAATTCTAAAATCTAACGCTGGTGTACAAGCCCTCGTCACTATAACAACCAATCTCAAAAAAGTAGGAGTAGAGATATTTGTAAGTCTTCCTCCTCTGCCACAAACTGAAAATCTCAATAGTCCATCAAATGTAACTACAAAAATAGATCCATTGTTTCACCTGACACTCCAATATCTGCTCCAGGTACAAATCAGCCTGCAGTAAAAGGCACAGTTGACAGTCACAATGATAAGTCCAAGTTGTTGTCCCTAATACCGGACATTATCAAATTTGTCTGCGTCTTAATGTCTCCAAAAAAATACTCTAGGCAAAACACTGGTTAAAATTTTGCAGCTGGTACACTCGTGGCCCCTTGTCATTTAGATATGTTGATACAAGGGAGCAGATCTTTGGAGGCTTTGACTTTGTTTTACTTCAGGAGACTTGGCTGAGAAATGAGATATATTTGGATGGCTTCACTATAATTTCTCAACTGGCAATTTGTCCCAATGGTGGCCATCCCCTCTGGTGACTTCATGACGGCTATTCACAATTCCGCAGGCCTTGATCTATTGTGCCTTAGTAATGATATCTGTGGCATTTTGGTTCTCAGATGCTCGATTGCATGGGGCCTAGTAACTCAAGGCTTTCTTATATTCAACATATACTGAAATCCGGCATTCTGCGATCTCTCCTCTTTCCAAGAGTCTCTCTCTGCTATCTTGACTGATGTGAAAATCCTTTTTCCAGGAGATCTATTATTCATCGGCGGTGTTCTAAATGCCTGTTGTACCCCTTCTGTTAGGTGCGTTTCTAAATCCAAGCTTTACAATCAACATGGAGAAATGTTGGACCAATTGTTTAAGGAATGGAATTTAACTATTATTAATGGCAACATCCCATCTGATTGCCCTCCTGCTTGGACATGGTCAAATAACAAAAGTTCTTCCACAATAGACTACATAATTGTCTGCAATGACCTGTATCAATATTGTCAATGGTTACATGTAGTGTCCATGTCTCATAGTGACCATTATTCTCTGCAATCTGCTTTTTCGATTATCTCTCATGATTCTATTCAGTCATATGATTCTAAATTATCTGTCAATGTGCAAGGGAATTGCGTTGTTTCTTTTGCAAAAGTGTCCAGTTGCTTTGCAACAAATTAGACTCCATTGCGAATTATGGTCAGGAATCTGATCTGGAGAGATTGTGCTCCCCAGAAGTGTTTGAACTTTATCTGGCATTTAAACCCACCTAGCCTAACTGAAGAAGCTATGTAAAAACTGATATAACACATTCGATGAACTGACTCATGAAAAAAAAGCTCTAAAAAAATGGGCATGCCCTAAAATTAGCAAATTTCGATAGGAAGATTTTCCTTGCTCAGAAGTCTTAACTAACGAATAGTTATAAACACTGGTTGCGTGGGCATAGAATATTGCGGAACATTCACGATAGGCAAACTATGCTCGACTCACTTTTACCCTCACATGCCAAGAATTTTTGGGGCTTTGATAAATACTAAAAATCCCAAAACTCACGTCAAACTTCCATCATCTCCTCATCCGCAAGGGAAACATATTTTACTGATCATAATAATGTAGTTATATGTCCTGATCTCACCCAAAATGATAAAACATCTTGGTCCTTAAAGATCTGTGAGGAAAATGTATTGAGCATAATTGTGCATTTATCTAAATCTCGTGCAGCCGGTCCTAATGAACTTACAAATAACATCCTGCGAGCAGATCCTGATAGTTGGGCAGTTATATTGGGTCACCTATTTAGAAAGATAATCAACACTCAAAAATTCCCGGCTTCATGGAAACAAGCAGTAATTATTCCCATCTATAAGACGGGACTCGGATCAGATCCTGCAAACTACCGACCCATCGCTTTAATGAATTTCGATAGTAAGATTTGTGCCAGGTTAGTTTTGCAGGATCTTGAATCATGGGTTCTCACTAAGGCAATACCATCCAAATATCAGGTCAGCTTTCGCAAAAGCCATTCTACATTACTCAGTGGTACAATACTCAACACCTTAAAGGCCCAGTCACAAAAGATCAATGCACAACCCACTTACATCGCACTAATTGACTTATCTAAAGCCTTTGACCTTGACAATAGGTCCAAACTTTGGTCCAATTTGAGATCTTGGGGCATTCCTGAAAACCTATTACAAATCTTCATTGCCTTACATACGAACATGACAATCAAGATTTGTTTAAATCAAGCAGGCAAGTTATCTTCTTCTATTCCCATAACAAAAGGAGTTAGGCAAGGTTGTCTCTTGGCTATGATATGATATGATAGGTTATTTATAATGCGCTTAATACCCAGAGGTTTCTAAGCGTGGACCCGGGGATCGAACCTGGGTTGCTCCGTGTTGTTTTGTTTTCAAGACGAGCACGTTGCCCCTGAGCTATCCTCCCGGGGCTGCCCTTCTTTTTAATTTATACATATCTGACTTGGTTTCCTTTCGTCAAAATGTCACCTTTGTATCTCAAGTCATAGGCACAAGTAAAATCCATCTCCTGACATATGCAGACGATATTGCCATCATTGATAACACTCCTGTAGGGCTACAACACCTTCTCAAAGCCCTCGAGTCATACATAATCAAAAATAAGCTTGTTGTTAACCCAAATAAATCTGTTATCTTAGTATTCGACAAACCGCGTAGGAAAACACCAAAGTTACAATGGTCATTAACTCATCAAACTATTACAATAGTGAAGAAGATCAAGTATCTGGGATTCAATATTCATACAAACCACTCAGTGTTAGATCTCATGAGAGAACTTGAGAGTTAAGGCCCTGCAAGTCACCTGTCAGATGAAAAAGCTTTTTTTCTCATTTTGCAGATTCTCCCTCATGCCTCATTAGATTTTACAAAGGGAATATTCTCCCCTTAATCTTGTACAGCATGGAATGCAACCCATGTGGCAACAAAATTAATTGGGATCGGTTAGAGGGCCACATTTGGAAGAACACTTTATATTTACTGTTGTCTTTTCCAATTGCAAAATTACGGTATGAGTTGGGTATTTTCTCTTTACAGTCATACTGTCACTGGAAGGTTCTTGCACTGTATAGACTTATTCCAATTCCAATCGACCTGTCTCTGTATGTGGATATCCATGCTGAAGCTTTTACTTTTCAGAGCACTTACCTGACAACGCTATATAATGATGCTGAAAGGATTCTCAATAACTGTGAATGCACCAAAGATACTTTAAAAGACAATCCCGATAAGGTGAAGTGTGCACTAATGTGTGCGTATTGGATCCACACCAGAGCACTAATTTGCACCTTGAAGCATACCAAAAGGTATACACCATCCATGCGAGAAACCGAGTAATTATGTTCTCCTGTATATCAGACACTTTTCCAAATCCAACTTGGTGAGCCGAATTGTTACACTTCCGTCTCAATTTGATCAAGACCAATTAAATGCAATGCATCTGGCAGAAATTACATCCTTCCGCTGCTGATTGTTCTCTCTGTTGTGAGGGTTTTTTACAGGATTGTCATTCCAGGTGTGAATGGCTTTCATGCCCCAGCGGGGGGGTGGACATGGCCGGTAACAGCCCAAAGCCTGTCGCAAGGCAATGGCTTAGGCTGGTGGGCTGTTACAGTCATGTCCAATTTACCCTGCCGGGGCATGAAAGCCATAGAAGACTGCTTTGAAATACCACTCAAAGGAAGCTGGAAGTGGGTGTGAATGGCCATAGAGATTAGCATGGCATGGGTAGTCAATGGGTGGGTAAATAACCAAATAACATCTACAAGCTTTGCGTCCTTCCTCATATTCCACCACCCATCTAGCTGTACTCCAATGCAACAGTTTAGGCTTATAATAGCCAAAAGTAAAAAGGAAGTCTCTGTGTCAGCTCCATTTTATCTAGAGAGAACTTCACGCGAATGGTATTCTTTATTTTGAACTATATAGTCTTTCCAATCACATTTCTGTACTCTGCAAGTCTCTGATCATTTCAGTACCATTTAGGAAGTGCCATACTGGTAACAATACTATTGTTAAGGTTACAAAGCAAACTAAGAAATCATTTTCATTTGTAACTTTTAAGCCTGTCTATGAAAGTTCACTAGCCTTGCGCTGGAAAAATCCAAACTCACATTCCAAATTCGGCTATCCTAAAAGAATGCTGCGATGTGAAGAAATAATGGGCAAAATAAGGTTTTATTTGAATTCATGTTTCTATAAACCCATAAAAACAGCCTTTCTGGACGCATACCTCGAAATTGTTCTCTTTGATTTTCACGATTCTTTTCCTAAACTGTAAATGGTAAATGCTGCAGAAACTTAAGATGAGCCAAACTGGAGATCTTTTAAAATCCCCAATATGTATCTATAATTAAGACCTGCGTAGAAGTTTCCGAGTGTGGAGAAATAGGCACGTCTGCGGATTACACATGCAGGGAACATAGGTAAACAATGTGCATAGAAAATATCCTGTGTGCTTTATGTCTACGCACAGTCAAGCAAAAGCAACTGTGATGCTTGAATTGTTTGTTATTTTACATAATCCCCAAGAATTGTGGTCTGATGACCATAATGTTTCATGGTGTTCAAGGTTATCTGCTCTGGGCTGAATCCCCAACAGACCGTGTACTTTTGACACAGGCTAGGTTCAACTGTATCCATCTGAGGGCTGTAGTGGCAGCTTGGTATGGAGGGATGCGGATCGATCCTGCCCGTTAGGTGATGCTCCGTATGAGGTTCTAGCCCACTTGATTTTTTTTGCACTATCTATGTGACATATAGAAGTCGTCTTATTAGGCCAACACTGCGGGCACAGGGCTTTGTGCAGTATTGGCCAGTGTTGATTTACCTGCTCTGGGCAAATTCACCCTGTGTGGCCTGATCCTCACTCCTGTTCTTAAAAAAAGCTTAGTATCACAGGAAACGTTTGCTGCACAGTCATTGACCTGTAATGAGCTAACTGGTAATGTCGAATTAAATGTATTTGTAATGCCTCCTGGCTGTTTTAACACTTTTTTATGGATATATATGTACAGATTTTTAAAAATTTGATATTTTTGTGTTATGCACTGTTTTTATGGATTTTCTATGCATATTTGATATAAACTTGAGGATGATGACTATTTGGGACTGTTCCTGGGTGCAGCTCCTTGTACTTCTGAAAATGTTCCCTCAAGCAAACAAGTTATTATTTTTATTTTGGAATTTCTTAAGCGCAACGGTCACCCAAAGACATCTTGGTGCTAGAGGCGAGGCAAATGACCCAGTATATAGGGTATGCAGTGATAAAATCGCAGCAAAAATGTCGCCTATACAAAAAAATTGCGGCAAAAATACAGTGGTTTGAGCCGGTAAAGGTGTACCCGATTATACCATTTAAGGGAAGCAGGGGTTGCAGTGGTGTCCCCCACTCCCCTTAAATGGTATAATGGGTCTGAGGGTTGCGGGGGTGTCCCCAGCATCCTTTACATGGATTGCAGCGGCAAAACCACAGCATTTTTGCCGCAATATTTTGCAACCACAGCAATTTAACACATGGAATCGTATATAGAGAGGCCAGCAGGAAAAAAAACAGGCTAAAAGAGAAGGGTTTTTAGTGCTTTCCTGAAAGCTAGATGACTGGCTAATCTCTTTATAGAAGATGGCAGCTTGTTCCATGCATTGGCAGCAGCTACAGAAAAGGAGCGGCCCCCTATCCACGCCCGATTAAAAGATGGCACAACAAGTAGATCTGCTAACGCCGAGCGAAGCTGGCGATTGGGGAGATAACGAACAAACTTGGAGATCAAAAACTCTGAACCAACATTGTGGATTGACCGATGTACAATGCACAGAGCTTTAAATTGGATGTGCTGATGAACTCACAGCCAATGAAGAGACTGCAGGACAGGAGAGATGTGTGCGGTGGTGAGTCACAGCTGCTCGCTATCCTTTTTGAAAATTAAGTGTTTTGGTTTATCAATCAAAACCTTCACACTGATTATAAAAGAGAACAATACAATGGGGCTCATTCTGAGTCGTGTGGTCCATTAAAGTGCGAGTATCTAAGGACTACGGTAGTGCCGGTGGTGCCCCTGGCTTACCTCCAGCTAAATGCTGGAGGTAAGCCAAGTGCCCTACCAGCCAACAAAGCCCTTGTTACCGCTACTGGCGGTAACAATGGCAAATCCCCTCATAGAGTCCTATGGGACTCCATGAATGGGGATCAACGCCACTCCGCCGGCACGCGTAATGCGGCAGCCATGCCGCCAGACTGGGTGACGGAAATAGTATACACATTTGACAGTATCCTGGCTGCTCTACTGCCACGATACCGGCAGGGTTGGATTGAGGCCCAATGAGCCGATGCAATGTAAAATAGGTAAAAATCGAGAGTATAATGTCTCAATAGTTCACTAATATAAAAGAAAACATCAAATGAGTATTACATCTACAATTATGGCATGAAACAAAGCTTAATTCATTTCAGTAATAACATTTCAATCTGTTTCCACAATCCATACACTATATTGATGACAACCATCAAATCACAGGATATGAGGTATCACCAACATTCATTGGAAATAATCATGCCCTCATTACATGCACATTTGTTGTAAAATAAAAGATGCTTATGATTAAGAACGGGGCACTGGGTCAAAAGATGTTGTGGTGTTTCAAGATCTTGATGGCATAATCTAGATTAAAGAGCTTCAAGGAGTGCTAGTGATCATCAAAGGCCATCATCAAGAATTGGGTAAGGTTAAATCTTAATAACATATCGAACCTACAAAGCCAGGCACAGACAATATGTAACAGATAATTGAATGGTCTTAGATATGGAAGTTTCTGTTTGTAGTATTCAGACAAGAGTTTTATATATAATGTATGTTGACACATTTATCCCACAATCAAGCCCTGGCAGTCAGCTGTTTCTTCAATACTATGGGATGTAAGGTGAGGTCCATTGACTGATTGATGGAATTCTCAAAATGAACACAGGAAGTAACTAGCTCCCTCAAGGCTTTATCACAGGGGCCTTCAGATCTAATGCCATCACCATAGAAACCAAGGAGAGTTTGAGGATTACAAGTCATCATTTTATGATAAAACATGCTCCATTTGAAGCTCAATTGAGTCTTATCGCCTCGATCAGTAAGGAACAGGGGAGGGTGAGAGCAGGGTGCCATAATTTGCCTTCTAGAATTTTGAGCCATTTCAGTTGTTAGCACAGAAAGGTCTCTAATCCATAGAGTATCAAAGTAATTATGCTGGATTTATGAATTTTGACAAGGCCCTCGATAGAGAATCCCCCCTTGTGTGAATCTGAAACATTGAATTGACCCACATTTATTGTATGCCTTGGGGGTGATATCATTTTCTATCATGCTCATCCTGCTGGCAATAATGGCAACTATCATTGCTTCCCAGAGACACATTCTGAGAACCTGGCCCATTTTGAAAACCATTGGTATCGCCACCATGAGTGGCTAGAAGGAGAACAACATAACAGCGTACCAAAAGAGACGTATTATTCTACTTGTTCAATAAGATGACCATCCGAAAACCAATACATTTTTTTATTTTGGTTTTCCGAATTACAAGTTGTTTTTAGAGTAGTCACCAAGTACACTGTCGCCAACACCATTTCAGAATTAGGACTCACCCACCATATCGCACAACCCACACATAACAAAGGCCGCATCCTTGACTGGATAGCTGATCTGAACTGCAACACTACCATCCTTTCCAACAAACCATGCGCTTGGACCGATCACCACCTCATTACTTTCACCATCAACAAAGGCACTCAAACACCAGGGCCACCCCCCAATGCCCTACCCACACTCACAAGAAATAACAAAAACATCACAGCAGAGAAACTCCTCCCGTTACTCCAACCCATCATCGACTTCTCACCTACCATGACTAACCCTACTGAACTGGTAGAGTTATACAACACAACCATCCTTAAGGCCATAAACACCATAGCACCACTCAAGCTTCGGAAAGCCAAACCACACGCACACCTCAATTCTTGGTTCACCCCGAACTAAAAACACTCCGCAAAACCAAAAGACAAGCTGAATTAGCATGGAAACAGTCACCATCCACTATTAACAAGATATCTTACGCATTGGCCTATAACATCTAGAAGTCAGCTATCATCCAGTAAAAAAAAACATGTACAATGAAAGAATCTGCAACGCCAAATCCAATACCAAAGAGCTCTTCAATATCCTGAGAGATCTCGACTCAATCACCCTCCCCTATTCCAGACACTTGTAACAAAGACATCCACTGGTGCACGAACATCCAGGAAGCCCTCCTAGGCAAAATTGCCACGCTACAAGCCAAAATCCTGACCAAGAAAGAAAGCCTCACCCTCACTGACAACATTTCCCCCTCTACACACACCCACACCACCCCTCAAAATGATGACAATAACCTCTGAGTTTTCCACCATAACTATCAAAGAGGTTGAAGAAATAATCAACTCACTGAAACCGTCCAAATGCCAAGGCGACATTTGCCCAGCCCCAGTCATTAAAGACGCAGCCAAACAACTTGTTCCCTTCATCACGTCCCTCATCAACTCATCTTTCACATGCAACATAGTGCCCAACAACCTCAAGGACTCCTGGGTTCTTCCCTTACTTAAGAAGCCCACCCTAGACCCAAATGTCCCCACCAACTACAGACCCATTACGACTGTACTCTTCCTTCTAAAAATCCTTGACAGAGCTGCCTATCTCCAGATACAGAACCACCTCGAGAAAAATAATTTACTAGGACTCAGACAATCAGGCTTCCGCCCCAAACACGGCACTGAGACCGCCCTGATTGACCTTAAGACACAGATGGGCAACATCAAAGACAATGGCAAACTGGCCCTCCTTCTCCTTCTCGACTTATCGGCCGCCTTCGACCTGGTCAACCACGACATCCTCTGCAAACATCTATCCTCAGCAGCCAAATTCTCAGATAATGCCAACGCTTGGATCCAATCCTTCCTTAACAACAGATCCATGAGAGTCTTCGCACCCACAGCCTCTGCCAACCCAGCCCCAGTTACTTGCGGCGTCCCCCAGGGCTCCTGCGTCTCCCCCACTCTGTACAATGTGTTCACGAAACCCCTCTTTGACATATTGGACCGCTTGGGTGTCATCTACACCAACTACCTCACCGCTCTCAACAACATTTACTCCATTATCCAAGAATGGATGGCCAAGCATGGCTTATGCCTCAACGATGACAAGACAGAGCTTCTTCTCCTAGGATCCCAACCCAGACTTAATAAACTAGACAAACTCTATCAGGCATTCACTATAGACGGTAATCAGCGTCTCCAACAGCGTCAAAACCTAAGGAATCTACCTTGATTCCTCCCTCACACTGACAAGACAGATTAACTCCATCTCATCCGCCACTGCTTACAACTGTAAGCTCATCAATGCCAGCAGAACTTACCTCACACCATCCAACTGCACCACCTTAGCCAGAGCGCTAGTCCTCTCCAAAGTCGACTACTGCAATGCTCTATACCTGGGCACCAGTCAGAAAAACATTAACAAACTACAAGGCATCCAAAACAATGCCCTGAGAGCAGCCCTGAACATACCGAAACATGAACACATTTCGAACGCCAGACACTCCTGCCAATGGCTATCCATACCACAAAGAATTGAATATAAAACCCTCTCACTCACACACAAATGCTTAGCTAACCAAGCACCCAGATACCTATCTGACAACCTCACTTACTACACCCCAGCACGCCCTACTAGATCAGCGCAAACACACTGCTTAAATATCCCAAGATATAAGCTACAAAAAGCAGGTGGCTCTAGTTTCCCCGTGCTTGCCTCCAAACTTTGGAATTCACTTCCACTCGAGCTGAGATCAGAACCGTCCTTTCACAGATTTTAGACACAGCACCAAAACATGGCTTCTGTCCAAAGAAACGTAAACTGCATAGCTTTACCTTACCAGCATGCACTTAGACTGTAAACTTGTAAATTTGTAAATCGACCTGTACATTACCTGCAACTGTTTGATTATGTCCTTAATGTATTGTTTTCATCCACCTTGGATCATGTTATACCACATATGTAACTATCTGTAATTGCAACTGAGTGACTACTACCTCAACCTCTGTTACTGGTCCCCTATGATCATATTTTATCATATTGATTTGTTGTATTAATCTTGTTGTATTCATCTCAAGCGCCTGGATGCCCCAGGGCCAGGCGGTGCTATACAAATAATAAACTAAGCTAAACTAAACACGCAAGAAACGTTGAAAGCAAGTAGGGATCCTATCTTAAAGGACTGTGTCATCAGCATAATTTAAGCAGGGAATGTGAAATTGTTGGGGGGTAATTATGACAGTTTTAAATAAATCTATACATGTCGGCCATGTAAAGATTATTAAGCAGTCAAGTGTTGCTGTGGTTAGTCACAGGTGCTCACCATCCTTTATATGGGGCAAACCAAGTCATGGAGGGCTGGGGCAGTTGAGCCACGACCTGGTGTTGTCCCCAATGGGAGCAAGAAGCACAATTCCCTGAGCTTGTTGTTTTACCCATGACACAGTGGATGCCTGCCCAGCCCATCAAACTCGAAGGATAATAGGCTTACCGAGAAATACCAGTCCATCTACCAACAAGGGCTTGCAGCATTGTGGATCATAGTGCCAACCGAACTAGCCGGAATATGAATATGATACCGGACGAAATCCACGGAAAGATCAGGCAAGCCTCACCATCTCTCTTACTTTCGCTAGCAGTGCCTTAAGCCACATTGATCCACACACATGCTTTGCTTAAGGGCAGAGCTCTCTGGAGCCATTGCACAGCATCTGAAGAAAATGATGATGGCCTGAGGGGGCTGGCATCTTCTTCGCTTTCAAGCTAAGCATGGTCGGTCCTGGTTACTGCATGCATGGGGGTCCCAGATGACTATTTCCAGTGTATGCACTACAGACAGCGGCAGCCTAGATTCTTGTTGCACCTAGAAACACTTGTATACAGGCGCGTTATAAATTCTATATGATATGTGCATTTTATAGCCGTAAAGAAAAACAGGCAAAAAAATGATGTATTGCCTCCCCCCCCCTCAGGCCTTCACCGAGTGCCACCCTCAGGCCCTCACCAAGTGCCCCCCTCATCTGTGTTAGCTCCTCCCACTGGTTTATAGTGATAATACCGAAAATATTTTACCGACAAACAATATTTTTGAAAAAAAGATGTTGAATGTAAAGGCGTCGACATTAAAATTTTCAACAAAAAAAAATGTGTTAACCCAATGCCTAAATGTCAGGGTTAACTTGTCTAAAAGAAAATGACGTTGTCATGGGGGGGCTACTCCCGCAGCCCCCTACTACCCACGCAACCCTCGCACCCTCCGCAATGAATACACAAATTATACGCATTATGAGTGCCCGAAATCCCATAAAATAACGATATACTAAGGGTTAAACGAGTGAGTAAAAGGCAATAGTAAAGCACCTTAAGTGAACAGTGACAAACAGATGACGGTTGAACTCAAACAGGCATTGCGTGACAGAAACGGAGGTCGGAGACAACGAAGGAAAATACAGTGTAACTGCGTGACATATAAATACAGGTATTATTTAATAAAAATATAGAAATGGGAGGAAGTGTATAATAAGAGTAATCTGTATGTAGTACATCAGCAAAAAAATAAAACATGGTTTTCGTTATTGTAGATACAAAATGAGCAACGCCATCAAGTATGTGAAGTTGCAGAAAGGAGGAGAACAATTAATACATGAGGGTTACATGGATAGCAGAGAGTTAGTAAGAAAAGATCAAATATATTGGAAGTGTACGGAATACCATAAGATGAAGTGCGCAGGAAGAGCAATTACTGAAAGAGCGATGATAAAAAGAAAAGGTGAACATAACCATTTACCAGACAGAACGGCTATACTAGTAAAAAGAACAGTGAATGAAATTAAAGAAAAAGCTATGGAAAATCCAAGTGAGGCCAGCTGGCCTGTAATAGCTCGCACTTGTACCAAAATACTGTTACATGTGGCAGCGCAAATGCCAGCTGGGAAACATATATAACGGTCCTTGAACCGTAAAAAACGACAAAAGGAAAATCTGCCTGTAGCACCGAGGGGATACGACGAAATAAACATTCCAGAAATGTTTAGAAAGACAGCCAAAGGTGAAGATTTTCACTACGTGACACTAGAAACAAAAGAGGAAAAGATAATAATTTTTACAGCGAACAGTAACTTGCGACACCTTGGAAATTGTGATATTTGGCAACGTGACGCCACATTTAAAGCTTGCCCACAACCATTTCAACAGTTTTACAGTGTTCATGGATCAGTTAACCAACGTCTTATTCCACTATTGCTGGTATTAATGCGGAAGAAGACAGAGGAATTATACAGATTGATATTTGAAAAAATTAAAGAAGCCCTTCCAGAAGAAATGCCTAACACAATAATAATAGACTACGAACTAGTCCAAATAAGAGCATTCAGAGGAGTATACAAAGAGACATGGATACAGGGTTGTTTTTTTCACTTTACACAGGCCGTATGGAGAAAAATGCAAAAAGTGGGCCTGCACACAAAATACATAGAGGATAGTGATTGCCAGCGAATATTAAGAAATGATTTGCTTTAGCATTTGTGAAAGAGGAAAAAGTGATTAAGTTTTACGAGAATTTAATTGACACTGAATACTACAAGAAAAATGAAGAACATAGAACAGATTTGCTAGACTACATGGAAGGCACATGTTTGGGGCAATTAACAAGGAATGGGACAAGAAAACCAAAATATACAATATCCTTGTGGAACTGCTATGTTGCAGTAATTGAGGGTAGAGCGGAAATGAATAACGTGCTGGAAGGGTGGCACAACAGAATAAACAAGAGATTCAATATCAACAACCCAACACTATGGCATTTCTTACGGGACTTAATTATAGAACAATCGGCACAAGAGTTTAAGTTATCTCAAACCATTTCACTGGAAAATGCACAAGTAAAAAAGAAAAAATATAGAAACTATGAACAACGAATTCAAAGTATAGTGAACAATTTTGAAACACAAGATGCAAATGACTTTTTAGAAGCAATAGCCTATAATCTGAAGTGTTAGGAAGTAAGGGTACTCACCAAAATAAACGATCTTTCTGAAGAAATACCATTTTGAAAATCCACATTGTCCCACGATAATCCATGGGAAAATGAGTGGTTGAAGGCCAAAAAAGCTATCCAAATCAGAAGTAGCAAATAAAAGTCTAAAAACCATTCCAAATAAAGTATCCAAAAACCATAAGGTTAATCGGTGAAGCATCAAAAGTAACCAGGAATCCATAAAAACCGATGCCAAAGTGAGTATCCAAAATCAATGCAATTTATCCAGGACGCGTCCAAAGTAAGCAAAAATGCATAAAAAACATTCCGAGGGGAGAATCCATAATCCATTAAATTGATCCGGGAGGCATTCCGAACAAACGAGGAAAAACCATTCCAGCAAAAAATAAGTTTAATCCAGGGTCCATAAAGAAAGAAACCAAGCGGAAAAAAAAGATAATGTTTCCATATGTTCCGGAATCCGAAAATACAATCCCAAAAACACGTGCAATACAAAAAAAATGAGAAATGGGAAGAGCAGCAGAAAAGACGCCCAACGCTAGCGAATGGACTCACAAAATGGCGCTTACGCACACGTGACGCATGCGTAAGGGTTACGTAAAGAACTACGTTTATAAAAATAATATTATTAAGTTGAATTACAAATGTTATACAGTTGCGCCATCTAGCAGTGAAAATAGTTAACAGTTCTATTAAATGCATTTTACTGTTCAATAAATTATTTAATATTCTAATGCATATGAATTATATTGTGTATTTCAAAATTAAATATTATAGAAAATAATGTATTAAAAAAAAGGATTTTCGAAATAATATTTTCTAAATTTTGACTTTAGAAAATATTGCATTAAAAAAAATAACTGGATACCCCTCCTACTCCACAGATGGCATCCTCACCTCCTCTGCCCACTCCCATTCCCCCCACAACAAACAGTGTTTCTGTGACACAGAAAAGCTTTGTGTTGCAAACTCTATCCCTAGACCCTCCAACTCACTCTAGACTGATGGCATTTTCCCTGCATTTTATTTTCTAATACCCTCAGCTAGAGCCGCGGCTATCTTTCGCATTGAGAAAAAAAGATGGCGGCTGCTTCTTTTATAAATGCCCTGTTTCTTGACAATTTACCAGAGATACTGCTATCTATTAAGACGGGGCACCCCCGTCCCCATCAAATATTTAAAAAATGCTTCATGCCCAAGTTGTTTCAGACCTGGTCGAAATCCGTCCAGCACTTTGGGCTGTGTGTTGGAGCAATAATTTACCTTTTTTATCTAGGGGAAAATGAATAAATTCTAGGCTGCAATTTTTTTTTGTTTTTATTTTTTTTTATAACTTTTTTACTTTCAATATTTTTTTCGGGTGTCCTATTGTCACGTTCAGCGCCAAAAGACATAAAACACTAACCTTATATATACAGGTAGACTTTGTAATGCTGATAGGAAAGGTCGCCCTACAACCATGAAAGATGACCTCATAAATGTTATTGATGACATCACTGATGTCCTCACATAGCTGGGCCACTTGTTTTTGTTCACTGACATGTCTATGGCTAGTTTTTCTTTTTACTGAAAAAAAGAATTGAAAATGTTCTATATGTATAAATATTAACCTTCTTATATTTTTTTTAAGTTTTTTCATTGCATTGCCTAGGTTTTTTATGAGTGCAATTTAACCATAATGTCCCTTTAACAATGTTTTTTCATTTGATAGGTTTTTATTAGTCCAACTTAACTATAAGTTAATTTCAGTGAATTTCATGGGTTTTTACCAGTGCACCATAATTTTCTACAACTTACTAATATCATACTTATACAAATATAGCAACATGTTTGTCCATTTTGGAAAGTTTCACCTTAAAATTCTGCCATTCCCCACCTTCTAGCATATTTTTTAACACTTCTATACACTTTTTGCAATTTTTTCCACTGTTTTTGTGTTTGTTGACGTTTGTGAACGTCTGACGTCATTGCAGACATTCTGAACAGTGTCACGTGACCACGCACATGTGGCATGATGACGTGTTCGCGAAAGGGTCTGTGCTTCGCAAACACCTCGAAACTGCATTTCCATCTGATCAAGGAAGGTTTAAACTGGAAATGTACCCTTGCACAGCTTCTGCACCTATTCTTACTCATTATCCATTAACAATCTAGAATAAAGCACATACTTGGAAGAACATTATCAAAACTGCTATGTATCTTAAAAATGGTATCAGCTATTGCCATCCCTCCTCCCCATGAGCCACCACCATCACCACTAGCTGGAGGACCTACACAACGAAAGAAGCGCACTACTTCAAGAGGACCAAGAAAGTGAGGTAGAGGAAGTGTCTACCTCTAGCACCCAGAGAGAATCATGGGTGTGGCAGGTATTTTCCACTGTTGGGAATGTACCAAAGTGAAATGCACTGAGTGCTCAGTCACGGATAACCTGGCCAGTACCCCTACGGGATCAGCTGCATGCGCTGCCACACCAAATCCAACCACTGCAATGCTCTCGGAAAAGTTGTTCCTTTCTTAGGAAGTAGTAAGCTGTCTTCCTCTACCTCATCTTCCTCAACCAATACTGTAACCACACAGCCTACTTCTGTGGGACACAAAATCCCACCAACTACCTTGCATAAAAGAGACTGTTGATCCGTATCTTTCCAAGACAACAGAACTATTTATATACTACAACACGCCACTCTGCAGGGGGGAGCAATTTTGATGTGCTTTTGAAGCTGTAATCAAGGAGCATGAGAAACACTGCCCCCTACCTTAGATTTAACACACATGCAATATCTTCCTCTGTCCATCTGCCCATGCATATCTGTGGTTGGTGGCCCTTCTCTCATTTCCCTCCCCACCTTACTTTCTGGCCTCTCCTGGAAAAAAAACATAAAAAAGGGTCCATTAGGAACCACGTTTCACAGTTAAAAATTGAACTAAAAAAATAAGCTCATAGACTCCATCTACTTTACATTTTTAGTAAAGTAGTTAGATTCAATAAGATTCTCCAACATTCTCATTTGCATGGTCTCCTATGTTAATGGAAATAATGAGCATTTGTATATTAGTGAGTTTAAGTCCCTTTGGAATGTGCATGTGGTAGTGGATGGGATTACACCAGAATATTTCTGAGTCCAAATAACCGGACAAACTCAAGAATATGGCAAGCTACTGTTTTATTAACAATTGTCTAAAACACGGAGGTTACAACGAACATCAACGGACGTATGCCCAGTCCTTCAATGATCTCCACACAAAATATGGTTCTTATACCCATTATGGTGTCACTCTGACACATTATTATGTGGCAATAGTGAAAAACCTATCAAGGGTCGGGATTTGTTAAGGGAAACATCTAGATATACACTTCCATAGAAGCTAGGATTGTTATTGGCTGTCCGATATCAGGTGGACAACTTATGCCTACCTCTTGAAACAAGTAATTTCGGAAACATTAGATATATAGTTTCTCATTGGTCTATAAACTATAAGGTCCTTCGTTATACGGATAAATACAATTGGTTGGCATGCGTGTGCCATGTCTGGAACATTCGGTTCATTTAGCAGCACATAAGCCCAGACCCAGGTGCAGGGAGATAGGACATGAACCTACCTCACCACCGAATTAGCCCATCATCTCTCATCACCCATGCCTTCTGCCATGAAATTGTCTTTGTACTTGGCCTTGCAGAGTATTCTTGTCTTTGTGAATGCAGAGGAGTGAGGGCACTCGCTATCGTGTCTGGAACTCCATGTTCAGCACTATTTCCATCCTTGGCTCACATGACAGGAGACCACGATCTGGTCCATTTTGCAGCTTTTAAATGAAGTAAAACTTGTCATCCCTTGTGTTTTTGCTTGGACCTTAACGTTACAAGATTCATCCTCTGCACACTTGTTATTCAGAGTAGATAGCTGACCTCAATTTCTAAGATCTTGACTTCAAGCAATGAGCCTGCTATTCTGCTCTGACACAACTTTCCATTCCCGCATCATGGTTTCTGGCTTACTTAATTTATGATACCAACATCCAGTTTCTGTACAATGGCAGCTTCACCTGCTTTCTATTCACTACTCATAGCTAGCCCTGTATGATGACTTAATCTACCTTGCATTTCAGCATCTGTACATTTATTGAACTTTTGTTTTCTGCAGCACCTTGTGCACGTGTAATCATCTTCTTTACACTTGAGAGTTCACTTGATTCTTTACTTTGTAATTAGTCTCTTCAGTATCCATACATAATTTTCGGCCAATATCTTGAGACGTCATGCACACTTTCTTATGACATCATTAATTCGTTTTCTTTTCTCTTTTTCAAATTCCTTCATGGAGTTCTTCATGTAGTTTGTCATCACTTCGAGGATACATTCGATAGGGCTCTCTCAATGGATGTCTTCTTCCAAATACTTGTGGCGGTACTAGCACGACAGCTGGTGTCAAACACTGCACAGTCTCATGTCACAATACAGGGGAGGTAGTGGGCCGATCTCCTGCAGATGTATACAGCTGCTCATCTACACTAGAGAAAAAGAAAAAAGCACAGAAACAATTTTCAGGTCCTTGCTGATACTCCTTGCTCAAGTTTGCTGCAATCCCGTCCAGCACTCCGGGCTGCAGCCACAAGCAGAATTTGAGTTCCCATTTAAACCTAGAGATTCGCCCATGCCGCATGCCCCAATAAGTTAATCAGAATAGGCATTCGTCCTTGCCGAGGGCCATGTCCATTGTCCATGCATCAAACTTATATCAATATCTTTTGTGCTTACATTTGGACACTTGGGAAAAATAAAACACAACACATGTGCAAAACCATGCTTTCAGGTCCTTGCTGATGCACCTCGCACAGGTTTGTTGTAATTCAGTACAGCACTTCAGGCTGTAGCCACAAGCAGAATATTTTTTCCCATTCAAACCTAGGACTTACTCCATGCTACATGCCCCACTAATCAAATCACGATTATCAAGTAATTGTAGGGCGGTAGATCACTGTGCTTCATCTAGTACTTTAAACATATTACCCTGCTGCTGGTGATGGAGTTCTTTTGTGAAGGTGCCCTTCTTTCTTCAAGTGTTAGGTTTCGAATAGGAGAATGAGCCCTGTTCACCTAAGTGCTGGGTTATTCAATAGGTACCTGTTGTTGTAATAAAGCAGTCTTCAAAACCATTTTTGGTGCTATATTTATTGTTAGAAGTCAACCGACACGTGTTTCGACTCTCTCGGGTCTTTCACAAGTGGATTGTGGACCGGTCATTGCTGCGATGTTGTGTAAATGAGTCTGGCATGCAATCCCAATATCTTGTCCCGGTATCGTCGCAAAAAAGGGTGGTTAATGATTTGAAGGAGTGGCCTGGTGACCACGTGAGCACCTGGTGTGCTCAGTAATTATGTGCTAAATAGCATTCTCTCAGAGTGTATGCAGTGGTAGTCACAGCGATCTGTTGATACAATCCTGTGCAGCACTTTGGGCTGCAGCCACGGCAGAATTTTAGACACAGGCAGATTTTTTTTTCCCATGCAAACCTAGCCAATCCTTAGTGGCCTTGCCCATTTTAACACCATTGCCAGTCCCTTGTAGTCATGACCACTAGCCAGATTGTCCGAGTCATGGCCTTTGACCATGACTCGGACAATCTGGTCACTGCTTTCAAGTTCTTGCCAATGCTCCTTCCATGACTTTGCTGCAAATCGGTCCCTGTTTTACTTTTTGAAAAGTGTCAAAATGTACGTACATAAAATAGTCTTATAACTTAGCTCCCACTTCACAAAATCCATTCAGACTTTCCACAAGCATTCAAGATTGGGTCTAATCTTCCTAAAATCTTTTGTGCACCTTCGTCAAACGGCAACAAAGTTATAAGTCATCTAAAAATGTTCAAAACCCCCTCTAATTTTGCCCTTCTTCAGAAAATCCCACTAAACTTTGCAGAAACATTCAAATCTGGGTCTTAAGTCTTTTTGCAACCTTTTGTGCAGGTTTGTCAAACAGCCCCAAATGTATAAGCCTTTCAAATATTTTGGTACCCCCCTCTAATTTTGTTGCCTCGTAGCAAAAAAGCACCAAACTGTGTAGAACCATTCGAGGTCGGATCTAGAATGATATCACCAAATGTCATGCAGTTTCAATGAGTGGCGCCAAAGTTATAAGCCATCCAAAAACTGCTTTTCACCAAACCTGTAATGCAAAAATATGTATGAACATTACATGGCTGTTCCCGAACAGTTTGCGGACTTCAACGATGAAAAACCACCTGTTTTTGGCTTTTTATGGCCATATCCCATCCCATCCTCATGACCCCTCACCTCCCCAGAGATTGTTTAGTTAGTTTGACAACTGCAATGTTGTGTTTTTACTGTGATGTCCACAGACCACGGCAGCTGTCCGTGAATCCAACATGGCGACCATTTCAAAATATCTGACAAATATCTGACACAGTTCACGTTTTTCACCATCCAATCAGTGGGCGCATCCGATGTCCGCGGACATCATGCCGGACCCTGATTGGTCCAGGGGGGTGTCCAGAGACCGAATAGGGAAGTGAGTCCATGGACCGGACCCAGATATCACTCATTCTATTGGACCCACTTTTTGAGCATTTTGTAATAAACTACTGAATGGATTTACACCAAATTTACAAAAGCATGCTTTTGGGACCAAGCCGCTGCTCCTGCCGCAAATTTGGTGAAAATCCGGCCAGCGGTTTGGGCTGTAGGCGGGAGCAAAAATGTTGTTCCATTGCATCTATGAGGAAAACCACACATTTAGGGGAACTTTGCCGCCCCTGGACCAACCCTCACCAATCTTCTCAGAATCAACCCAAGAGCCGATATACTTCATTCTGCAATGTTTGGTGAGAATTCGTCCAAGGGAGCCAAAATTATAAGCTGCCCAAAAAGTGCTCTCCCTAGGGGGGAGCAACTTAACCATAACTACAGGGCTGCTACCGCAGGCCCTGTAATATATGACGTAGTTATGGTTAAGTTGCTAAGTTCATAGGAAGACTTTTTCGGTGGCTTATAACTTCACTTCCCCTGGAGGAATCCTCACCAAACTTGCTGGCTCTGAATTCTTTCGCCAAGTTGGGTGAGGTTTCGTGCAGGGGGGGCAAAGTTATAAGGGGGTCCCAAAAACATTTTTTTACCATAGACTGAATGGGCAAAAACTTTGCGCATGGCTACAGCCCGTACGGCTGGACAGATTTGCACCAAATTTGCTGCAGGAGCGGGAGCTTGGGTCAGAAAGTGTGCTTTTGTGTGTTTGGTTGAAATCCGACCATACTTTTGTTGCAAAGAACTGAAAGTCCCAAAAAATGTGTGCTAGGCGGGGCCTCTCCGCGGTCCCATTTCCCTGTTCGCTCCGCGGACCGAAGTCGCGTTGGCCTGCGGTATGCCATGCTGTCGGCAAACATTGGACGCGGCCGATGGTTGGCTGGAGGGAAGCGTGCTGTGCGTCAAAGGTTTAGGGAAACGCTGCCATGGTGTATCGGAGGATTGTGTTGTGTGTGGCAAGGCTCTAAGCCATTGTGTGCGTAGCAGAGTGTGCAGTAAAATTAGTCATATCTGGCTCTGCCCCGGCGTCCAATTTGCCTGTTCGCCGTGCATTCAAAATTGTAATTGCAACGCATTGTGCGGTGATGGTATGTGTGTCAAAAGTGTTCCATGACAGCGGCAGGTTGTATCGCAGGACAATGCGGCGGTGAAAAGTGCTAAAAAACATACTGTATGCCATGTGGGGGTGGGAAGAAGGGGTGGAAAGGATGTGGGAGTAATAAGTGCTTCATGTGATAATGCTCATTAGAAGAAGATGGTGGTGTGCCAGCGCTATCCCTGCATGCTCCGCCAATGCGCGGATACCTCAACAGGCAACAATCTTGTGTGATCCTTGCAGGCAGCCTTCGTTATGGCATGGCAGCTGCAGCAGCGATGTCTTTCTGTGATGAGTAGTGGCAGGCACATTTGCAGAAGGGGAGTGCATTCCACGAGACTTGAGGATTTAAACATAGCGTGTACTATGGTGTGCTGTGTGAGGTAAGTCCCTAGCCCCAGCGATGCATGGCTGCAGCACTAGCACAGAAAAGTATTTCCACTGGTTAAAAAGCTATGTCCACTGGTTGAAAGTAGGTACCTCATTGTTGCTTTTTGTGTGTGGTTCGACTGCAGTGCAAACAATGTTGGTTGCATGGGTGTGGTGATTGGTAGAACAACCTACAGTTGTCGGTGTATGGGTGGAGATTCTGCTGTGACCAGTCGTGCAGTGTGTCCACTGGGTGCATAGTGTACATATGGAAGAGGCCACAGTGCAACTGGGTGTTAGGCAGAAACTTGTGCAGTTCCCTCTGGGACCACTTCAAAAGATTTAAGACTACAGGTGTTTGGCAGTAAACCCACTTGGTAGCAGTCTGTACCACACAGATTCACTTGGTAGCTGTGGCTGAGCAGTCAGACTTCCCTCAAGAAGAGTTAGGCAGTATACAGAGTATTCACATTAGGTCAAAAGAACACAGTAGAACAAGTAAACACTGACCAGGGCTTGGTGTAAAAGAGATATAATTATTTATTTAAAACCACATCTAGAAAAACACACAGGCACTAATAGTAAGCAATTCAAAAACACGGTCACTAAAAGATATACACTCCCTTAGAAGAATATTAGACAAGTCTTAAGTAAAGCCCCACTTATTTTCAGACAGCGGTGAGCGCTTAACACAGATGGTACTCTAATAATTTGTTTTAAAAGGGAGAGAAAAGCAGAGAATAACTTGAAACAGATCCCAACACTTTTACAAGAACACAACAAGAGAGGAAGGCAAAGTAAAACCGTGAAGTTAGAGTTCAGTAGGCCGGATCCACCTTAAGCGGATCAAAACGAAATGTGTCCAAGGTCACACGGTTGCAGTGCACAAAATTCTTGTAACGGTTCAAAAAGAGTTGGACCAAAGAAAGGGACCAGTTAGAAGGTCAAGGCGGCCAGCCCAGTCCAGAAGGTTAAGGGGTTATTATTACGTTGTAGCAATCTTTAGAAAGGGAGGCCTGGCGGACACAGTACCTTAAAGTGGTAAGAATACTCCAGCGGGGACGGTTGTTCCTGGCAGCGGATGCAAGTCGGTGCTTCGTCCGGGGGAAGAGAGGATCTCGTCGGGGAGGAAGACAGGAGTCCGTTGCACTGCCAGGGAAGAAACCAGCCGCGGAGTTCTCAGGTAAAAGGAGCGGTCCTTTTATTCGCGGTCCAGTGGTAAGTGGCTATCCGGTTGCCGGGGTGCTTGGTACGGGAAATTCGACCACAAGACGGTCTGGAGTGCGAAGAGAAGAAGGGAAACTGGTTTTGCCCACCAGTCAGGGGAAGAAGCCTCTCCAGCCGGGAGATCTTCTCTGTCGTCAGGAAGTGGTGAGTCGGTTCCGCAGGGCTCCACCGGTGGTGTCGTTGTGGCAGGCCGGCTCAGCTTCTCCCTCGTCGGATTCTCAGGTCCTGTGGCGACTTCTGAAGTTCCAGTCCTCAAAGCTCTGCTTTTATGCAGCACACCCCCATTCACTCAGCCTAGCTGTCAATTTGGGCCAATCACACAAGAGTGCGACTTGAGTTACCAAGGTAACTCAGTCCAGGGTGCCTAAACCCCCTCCCACACCCCCTGCGGTACCCAGACAGAGTGGCACCACTTTTGGAGGCTTCTATGGAGAAGCCTGCCAAAAACTGGAACAAAGGGCTCGACTTGGGTTGGAGTCACAGAAGAGAACACAAACGCCATTTTAGAATCGAGTCCTGGCAAAAAATACCAACCGGCAAATTAATATTAAATAAATAAACCGGTGGTATGTTCGAGGCTATGAGAAGTAAATCATTAAAGTTGGTAGCCTCGAACAATGGGAAAATCCCATAGGGATATATTCGCGGTCGAATATAAAAAGTAGTATCCACTGCCACCAGCCAAAACTCGATCAGGGGGGACGGAGACGTGCCCCCTCGACTAACAGACACCGGGGCAATTGAATTGCCCCGACCAGTACGTCCACAATATGATGGTTTGTACTGGTTTCTGTTAATAATTTGGGACTAGTAAAGCCAATGGTGACTTTACATGCCCTGGGAGACAGTAGTCAGTCCCAGGGTATGGAGTCTATGGTGGGGTGTCACTATGACACCCCTGTGTTACTGCACGGAGGGTGCTGTGTAACACACATAGTAAAAATAGATGAGACCCTATGGAGTAAAGGACCCCATAGCCCATAAAACACATTAACAGTCAAAGGAACACCATAAATCATGTCCAAGAGTGGGAGAAAAAGAGTCTCACTCTTGGCAGGAGAAAAAAACAAACTCCGAAATCCAGCAAAGCTGCTGGGGAACTCACTAGGTTAGGAAATTCAGCCTAAAGACCTAACACTGGGTCTTATATGTGCTTGCGTAGTGTGCATTGCGCAGATTAGTAAGTGTTGCAGTGTACTACACACCATTGGTTCTATGCACGTACTAGAGTGTTGGGAGCAGGCCCAATGTTGTGAAGATTGTCTTGTTTGGTTGGCATGCTTATAATGCTTTGTGATTGGAAGTCAGTAGCGGTGCCAAACACAGTGATACGTTTCTGCATTACGGTAAGTGCAACGTGTGACCTTGCCTCCCTGCTTTATGGTTCAGTGGTTGGGTGGAAGTGCGTATGTTGTCTGTGATTTCTGGCACATGCCTACATGGTCGCCTGCATGGCTCTGTTATGTTGTGGTGAGTGTGCCCAAGGCCTAGACTGTTGGTTGCATGGCCGAACATAATGCAGCAATGCAGTTGTCACTCTGCATGCATTTGAAGTTGATGAGTAGCACACAATGGTTGCGGAGGACATTGTACACTTGGTAGAACAGCAGAAGTGAGCTGCTATGCATACATTAGCATATGGTGTTCACCATTGCCCCTATTGCACAATAGGGAGCCACATGTCACCAGTTGCGTTTGCAATGGTTAGGCCCTTATAAGACCCTTGTTTGAGAAAGTGTTTGACTACATTGCCCAATGAAAGGAAGTCAAACTGACCACAAAAGTAATGGGTGGAAGGTTTTGAATGAATCTAAACCACTGGCAATTGCTCTGGGCAACCTTCCACACCACCGTTTTTTAGCCCGTCTGCGCCATTGCAAAAGGGGACCAGCCATGTGCAAATCAGTCAGCAGCTGCCGCCACCCAAGGTAGCAGCCCAGCCCGAACTGCTAGGCCAGGTCCCCTCTGCACAGAAAACCAAGCAACCCCAGACATGTTTTGGCCTTTTTGGACCTCCTCAGTGAGGTGCAGCCCGGTTCCCTGTGGCGCAGCGAGCAAGGGACCCACGTCTGGGCATAGCCTCTCTCACAAGGAGAAACAAACTGACCACAAAAGTGATGGGTGTAAGGTTTCGAGTGAATCTAAACCACTGGCAATTGCTCTGGGCAACCTTCCACACCACCATTTTTTAGCCCGTCTGCGCCATTGCGAAAGGGGACCAGCCACTTTTGTGGCCATGAAAGGAAGTCAGCAGCATCAGAAAGTTGCAATACGGACAATGTACAAATGCACGCACATACAATTCAGCACAGGCAATCGAACGTCACGGAGTCATGCATGCAAAGATGTGGCCAAGGTGAAAGGTGGTAGGCGCAATTGCAGATGGGGAATGAATTACACATGACATGAGTACAACGTGGGGTGCACTAGGGAGTGCTGTGTGTGGTGAGGGCCTAGTGTCTTGGATGCATAGCTGGAAGCCTTACATGAACAGCTATGTGTGTTGCTTGCAACTACTCCTCAGATTGTTGCGTTTCATGTGTGGTTTGTGAGTTGTGCATGCATTGTTGATTGCAAGGGTGTGCCCATTGTTCAGCATTGGCACATTTGCCAGTGCATGGCAGGAGCTTATGGAGGGACCAGTTCTGCAATGTGTCCACCCAGTGCTGTGGTGACAAAGTGTGTGTGTACCAGCGCATAGGGTTCAACTGCATAGTGTATGTGCTTCAATAGTGTGCATTGCACAGATTACTAACTACTGTACTGCACTTTGAAGTATTTTATCATTGAAGTTGGCGGAGTGCTGGGAAGGAAAAAAACGATGGCTACCTGCAGTTTGTGGTGCTGGGTGCCGCTCTGTGTGAATGTGGACCCTGAAAGCGTGCATCGGTTTGGAGAACTGTTACCTGGAGGTGCTTTCACATGACACAAGACCTGTACTGTGAGTGTGTAAAGGTGCGTCTGCAGTGCAGTGCAGAAAAGATAGTGTTCGATGTGGAGGTCTTGGATGTGAAGGCTACATGTGTGTGTGAGACTATTGCATACTACATAATGTGGGAGTGTTGCATATACAATAGTGTAAACGAAATAAGGAGTGCCTGTGCTTTACTGGGATGTGGCCCTCGCTGTAGCTGGGCAGGCGCACATGCTACAATCTGCCCTTTTGAGCATGGTGCCTTTGCAAATAGAACTGTGGGGATTATCCAATCAGTTGTCGAGGGTATGGGTCACACGAAGGGACGGTGATATATTTCCCCAAACCTCGATGCAGTGAGGTTGACAGAGATGGACAGACGCAGTGTGTTCATCATAGGTGATACCTTTTTGCAAGATCTGCACAGGTATGCCGTGGAAAGAGGCTTTGATACTAACTTTCAGTTGGAAGGAGTGGAGGCTTTTTGGGGCACAGTGTATGAGTGGGGTTTCGGTGCCATGGTTCTCCTTTGTACATATGTGGCCTCGGTTCGCAGTGTGGGTGTTGTGGTCATGCATTATGGAGTGCTACATTTGGGGTACATGTCATGCTCACGTTTGCTCCATCACCTCAAGAAGTTGATGACAGCAGTGATGCTGATTTTTCCCACTGCCAAGGTGATTTTCTCCTCCATACCACCAAGAGGTGCATGGGACCATGCCGGTGTAATTTGCCAACAGCCAGAGGTCGGGAGGTGTTTCATTCACAGAAGCATGTGTGACTGTATGTGCAGTGCTGGGATGTTCTGCACCGACTATGACAGCATTAACAAGCAAGATTTGCAGTGGTTCCAAGGAAATGGCATTTTGTTGACCTCCATTGGCAATGCTGTTTTTTTCTCCACTCTGCATGCAGCATTGCAGACAATCCTGTAGAACTGTAGGAGAAGCATTGACGTTCAGTCAGTACAAATGTGAGGAGGAGACGCATTTATCCCCCCAAAACCCTCCCTCGACACCCCCCCTACCTAGCACGAAAACTCAGCAGATTACGCTGTACTTTCAAACTTCCACATGCCTCATGCAGCCATTTTCTGAATGGGTGCCATGGAAAGGAAATTGTGGAGCGAAAGACACTGCTCTATAAGGTTGGTGGGTCTGGTGTGTACGCAAACACTGTTCCAGAAGGTCTCTTTGCACAAATAAGTGCAAAAGGGTATAGCGGGAAGTGTGCAAGGTAAGGGGCAAGCCTCCTGGGTGTATGCATGCACCGTTTGCATTTATTTGCAGTTAGTAACATGAAAGCTGTGCTGCGTGTGCACAATATTTTTAGAAAAGTGTGCAGTAAGTGGGGTACTGCGGAAAACAAAAAACAACTTAGCAGTGTACACAGTAAGTGGCAGGCATCCTACTGTGGTGCATGCATTGTGTATATGATATCATATGATGTGCACTTGTATGGTACGACATTCGTAATGCGCCAATACACACGTCTACCAAAGCGCAATGAGGCAAGGGGGTGGAAACAGAGGGGAGACAGAGACAACGACCCTACTAGACCAGGTGTGACTTACATCGCCCAAGTGCATGGGTGGAGGGTGGAGGGGAAGGTACAGCACATGGGAAGAAGAGCAAATGACAATAAGTAAAAATAAGGACCTGTTGTGCCAAGTGCATGGATAAGTACACACAACAGGTGGTGGATGCACTATTAGGCATACAGAAAACAGTCCTCAAGTGGAGGGTTTGCTAGAAAGCCAGTGCAGGGGTTTGCCTGGTGGGCGTAAGTGACATGGGCCAGACATCACAGATTCGCCAGGCAAGTAGTGCAGAATCAGTTTACATCAGGCAGTTAGCCAGGGAGAGGAGCAGAAACAGAAGACGCTAAGAGAAAGGCTTTGTGGTGCTTCCGGAGCCGGCTATGGTTCCCATCAAGTGTTGGGGAGCCAGGGAGGTTGTTGCAGAGGGTTGCCGCAGGCAAAAAAGCAAAACTACCACCAACTGTTTTTTTGCAGAAGCGCCTGACTCTGAGGGAGTTGGAGGCGGATGAGGGAAGAGCTTGCGCACGCAAATATATAGGGAGTTACAGTTGAAGGTATCGAGGTCCCAGGGGCCAGAGAAGTCTTCTCACTTTATTCCTCGCAGCCACTGGGAGCTATTGGCAACATTTCAGCGCAGGAGAGATACCATCCCAAGTCACACACTCCTCTTCTGGATGTGTTCCAGAGGGCAGAGAGTAGAAGGGGGTAGATTTAAAAAGAGCCTGTTGCAGTAGTGCAGCGTAGCCAGAAGTACAGCTGTGCAGACAGTGATCTTTTGGAAAGTTGCTTTAACTTGGTACCATACATTCAATGCTGCTATTGGTGGCATTTTTTTACGATTTACGTAGGAGGTGGGTTAGTGGGGAAAACATTTCATAACATTGTCGGAAGGAAAGCAGAGAGTCCTTTTTCGATATTACCCTGTATGATATGGCTAAATGAGAATGGCAGATACTGTGCGCAGAGGAACTTATAACCCAGTCATACACATAGTGCAGAACATTTTTCCGTACATCCTTTTTATGGTGATGGGTGCGCAAGTGGATGAATGTGGATGCACAAATCTTGCAATCTTTTACTGAACTTTCTACTTGACGTGCTGTCAAGTGACAGCACACTAGCAGGCTGAATTTGTAACGGTACCTATGAAGTGTTGTGCAGAACTGACAGTGTTAGAGGGTAATGTCTTGGATGGCATTGGTGGAATCGTGTGTGCCCATTTACCCATACCCAATGAGGTTGTGCTGGACAAAAGGTAGTGGAAAGGGAAGATGAACTGCTTCTGCTTTACTGGGGTGCAGCCCTCACAGTACTTTCGGCACCACACATGCCACAATCTGCGCTTCTTCGCTTGCTGTCCAATGGACATGGGACTTTCAATCAGGTACTGTGGCTGTGGTTCATAGGAAGGGGCGGTCAAACTGCTGTACGAGGCTGGCTGCGTAGCGAGGCTGGCTGACATGGTGAAACGCATTGTGTTGCCTATAGGTGATGCCTTTCTACTAGATCTGCACAAGTATGCACTGGAAAGAAACTTTGCTGTCAATTTCGGATTGAAGGAGTGGTCGCATTGTGGAACAGTGTCTACTAGCGCAGTTTCGCCGACATGGATGCACTTTGCAAAGACCTGGCCACTTTTGCTAGAGCCGATGTTATCGTCCTTCACTACGGCGGCATGCATATGGGTTACATGTCTTGTTTAGGCTTGTTCCGTCGACTGAAGAGGTTGCTAAAACTACAGAAGAGGCTTTTTCCCACTGCCACAGTGCTTTTCTCATCCATAACACCATGAAGAGTATGGGACATTGCTCCTTGAAGTTGTTCCGAGCCAGAGGCAGGAAGGTGTCTGATCAACAGAAGCATGTATACTTGTTTTGTCCGCTGCTGGGATGTTCTTCTACATCAATTACCTCATTGGTTGTGGAAATGCTGAATTTTTCCAAGCAAATGGCATTTCTTTGTCGCCCATTGGTAATGCTGTTTTGTTTGCCCGTCTACAAGATGTGGTGAAGAGTTTACTGTACCAATGTCTGCACATGAAAACACAAAAAAGCTAATAAAAAGTGAAAAAAGGTTTTTCTCTAGAAGCATCTAAAAAAAAAAGCTCTTTTGAGAGCTGACCCTTACAACGAACTCCCCTTACCCTGGTTGCAAGTTATTTCCCCACGCTCGCATGCAGCACGAAAGCCACGTCTGGGGATTTTCAGAATGGCACCCATTGAAATGGAATCGTAGAGCTACAGGGATTGCACAACAACGTTTATGGGCGTGGTGTGTAAGCAGAGGACTGTTGTACAGAACTGATACTGTTACATGGAGAGCTCTTCAGTGTCACTGGTGGAAGCGTGTGTTAAGACAGATTTCTGAACTCTGTCCTGGAGGGGCAGAGGTTCAGAAGGCCAGCCTAGTTTCTTGGAACAGGGTAACCTCGGGACAAGCCAGACCAATCAGGGAAGCGATCGCGGCGGTCAAGGCTAGGTCTCAAGAGGGGTGAGGGTGACTGAAAGCCCACAATGAGCACACAAAGCAAGGACACTTACAAATTACTCCAAAAAGGTGTTATATTAAAAATATATACACATTTATTACAAGGCCTTTGTAACATTGACCGTAGCGAGAAATCACAATAAAACTCAAGTAGACCAACACATACTAAACCACTACAATATATATACAAATACAAACGAGTCTAACGAGTTAGACGCACAAAATGTGTAGACCACCTAGATGGGGAGGAAAACAGGCAGTGCGAATAATAATTAGACCCAGTCCGCCTTCAGAGGCACCTAACTAAAAGGAAGTCCAAGCCCTACGAAGAGTGGAGCCCTGTGCTCAAAAGTACCTGCACACGCTGGTGCCAACGGGCAAAAAGGGGAGTCTCTTCGAGGGAATCAGGCAGTTTAGTTCGGTGAACAAATGAAGATGAACAGAGCTCCGCTACTCAAGCGCAGCCTCCACTGTGGGCAGAAGCAGAGCGCGAGTACGGAAAGGCGTGCTGTTAGACACAGCGGGGAAAAGCTATGGGCTACTGCAGGAGGGCGACCAGTTTCTAGCGATGCTACTCACCGGTCCCCGATGCAAGCAGACCCAGGCTTCTCCGCATCAGTTTCAGTGCTGGCAGGTGCAGATGGGAGCAGGGGACGTGTCGTCGTCGTGTAGATTCCGCAGCAGCAGAAGTTGAGTTGAGGGTGTCCCAAACGCAGTGAACCCGCACAGTTTGTTACCACAGCAGGGCAACGGAGCGGCCGTGTGTATTTCAGCCAAATGTACACTACTCACTTCAGACCTTGGAATGCCAAGTGTACCAATCGTGTGAGAGTGACAAGGACTCGTAATATAACACAACCTGACCGCGGTTACAGAGCAAGACTCCTGGGTAGGCTGGTCAGTCTGCTGAATGGCCACGAGACACTTCTGAAGGCTTACGTGCAGGAGATGGTGAAGATGCCGATAATAGTTGTTCCCACTATTCCAAGGGTCGAAGTACCAGTACAGGCCTTCTCGTTTGATCAGAGGTAGAAAGGGTTTCACCAAGCGACGGCAGTGCAGAGGAGCAGTCCTTCAGCGGGTCACCAGCGATTCCTCGGTTCAGCCTCGTGGTTGCAGGATACTTGGCTCCTGTATTCCTTTGTTCATGAGAACTCAGGAAATCGACAGGGTAGTGGTGTTTCCAGCCCCCTCTTATCCACGGTTCCCTTCACGCCAAAACGGAGGGGACCCAATCGGAGATCCGCTCATAAAACACTCACACCATATGTGGACCTCATCACGGACCACAGGGGTCCCAGGCATTCACATCACCCTAGACTCTCTGGCGCCCAGGATGTGTATTGGGACCAGACATCCCAGCCCCCATCCTGGAGGCACACACCAGGCCTGTAGAAGCCCGCGAAAGCATCTGTGTTTCGCGGGAAAGTACATGCCCAAATAAGGAAGGCCCCGGGTCGGCTTGACCTGGGGGAGGTGATGCATGCAAGACGGTCTGCGGACAGGACAAAGAGCCCCGTGGTCTGGCCATTTTGGGAGCCAGACCACCATGTTGGGCTAAGCGCGAGAAACGCGCTTAAAACGCTAAAAGGAGCTCAAAAACACAAGAAACGATCGCTGCCACCAATCCCGTCCGTGATTCACTTGCACCGTTCATTTACAATCCAAAGAGAGTATCTAGGGCCTGTAGAAGACTAGAGACCCAAGAGAGCAGTAACTTAGCTTACAGTGCCCTCTTGTGCCGTGTTGTGCGAAAGCTGCAACATGATAAAGAAACTACGGAAAACAACGTTTCCCGGTACTGACTGTCTTAAGGGCATGTCAGTTTCCCCGTAAGAATGGAGCGAAAGCCCAGAGGAGTGCGGCAGAAGGCTGCACTTCTCTGGCAAAGTCTAGACCATGGTGAAAACAACAGCAAAATGTTTAGGGGTTGCCACATGGAAGGAAAATTACCCACAATTAAGAAATCTTTCCTGCGCATACTCCCCTTTGTCGGCAGCTACCCATGAGATTGGGACAATGGGGACTATCGCAGCTGCGGGTGTGAGTCACAGCAAAGCCTGTTCATAATTTTCCCCATTACTGTGCGTACTCAGCCAGACTGACATGGTTGCTATTAGTTGCACACGCATTGTAGCACAACAGATTTCGTGCACCATTACTAACGGGGCAAACCTATGTGGCCTGCTACTCTGTTCTGAAAAGCTGCAAACAGATTGCACAGCACCTGTGCGGTGTGCCTTTCGTAGGCCGGAAAGCAGGCCCAAGGAAAGTAGTGTCAGAACATATGAGAAGGGTAAGGTCAACAAATATAGCACCTGTCACACTTTTAGTTCCAGACGCCCAGTGAAGCCAATCACCCGGTGTACATATGCCACTGAACAAAAAAAGAGGGAGCCACACATGTGATGTCATCAACCATGTCATGAATGACATTTGTGATGTAATCTTTGATGTCATGGGTGTTAGTCCTTGCAGTGCACAGGGGTAGCGTGAGTTATGGTTGCTTAGCTGACCATAACTTGCGCATTGCTCGGGTTTTCGGTTTTACCTGTAATCATAACGTCCCTGTAACAACGTGTGTCCATTGAATTGCATATGTTTTTACTAGTGCAACCCTAACGTCCCTTTAACAACGTTTTTTGTCAGTGAATATATATATATATATATATATATATATATATATATATATATATATATATATATATATATATATATATATACAGAACAGAAACAGACACTGGACCGCACTCCAGGGTCGAGGGAAGCTGGTGAAGTAAGTACAAACCCGGGGACAATACTGGAAAAGTTTGTATGTGTAAAAACACAGCAAAAACAGGATACAAGGGCCAAGATTCTGTGTACTGCATTTCACAATCACACATATATGTCGTCTAGCTCCCACTGGTCTATTGCCCTCATTTTCTTCACTTTCCTCCCCTTCAGGAACCTGTCTTCTGATACTCAGTTTCTCTTGAGGTTCTCTCAACTCCCCCTTCTTGTTCATCCTTTAGGGCACCTGTCTGTTCCATGCTTACCACCTCCTGATGTTCACCTTTCCTCTCCATCTGACACGCACAACTCACCTTCTAATATTCAACCACCATCTCCTGATGCTCAACCTCCTCCTCCTTATCAAGCCCACCAACCTCCCCCTTAAGTTTAAGATACACCTCCTTAGCAAACTCACCAGCATCTGCTTGACATACAACCTCCTTTGTGTCAATATTATCAACCTCCTCCTGACAAACAAGCTCCTCCTTCATATCAAATTCACCAAACACCTCTTGTAATCTTTACTGATGTTTACTTATTTCCTTCTCACTTCCTCCTGATAATCACCTCCCCCCTTAATTTGGCCACCTCTGCCTGCTTCTTGCCTTCTTCTTCCACTTCTGTGCTCCAACCCCCTCTCCAGTTCATTGAACTCCTGTGCTTGTTAACACTCCTCCAGATTTTCCCATAACTGCTCGGCCTCCAGAACCCCCTTCACCGGACTCAACGTGTGGGCTTTGGCCCTGCATTCCAATCTCTCTCTGGTGAAAGGGAACTCAGGTCTGTTAGCTGAGAAGGGGATTTGCGGTCGAGTTCCTCCTCCTGGCGTGGCCCAGAACCCTGATGTGGGACTTGGGATTGGATTGTCCCTCCCCTTAGTCAGTCCTCTCCCTGCCTACCATGTACTGGCCCTGCCTTTAGCCTTTCCCTCGGGTAATGCAACACAGGTGTGTCTCTTCAGGCAACTGGAGTAGGATTTTGCAGGAAGACCAAAGAAAGAGACCACCCACAGAGGATGGCTTTCAGTTTTTATGTGAGATTTGTGACTGGCTAATCCATCCTCTTGGGGTGTTCTCTTTCTTTGGTTGTCCCACCCTAACCCTTGCCCAGGGTGAAATCCCTAAACCTGTCTATTCTTAACTTAATGAGTGGCTGCCCTTTTCAAAAGAGGGGTGGATGGATGGATGGATGGATGGATGGATGGATGGATGGATGGATGGATGGATGGATGGATGACTCTGTCTGTTGAGCCTCTCTTGTTAATGCAGAACCCTCTGTAGATTTAGACAAAGCTCCTGCACCCACACAAGCAGAGCCGAAAACACAGGTGCCAGTGGTTTGGAGGAACCACAGCCCCTCAGCCCTCTCAAAAGGGCAGTAGCAACTTTGGAACTAAAAGCACTGTGCTTCAGGGGAGAGGAGAGCCCAATTTCACTGACCCTATCTACTCTTGCTCCCCAGATGTAGGGGCTATGCCCCCATTAAAGACCCCCTCGCCCTAGTTGTTATTATATGACTGTCCACTGCCCTATAGGGAGGACTAGGTGAGGGTAGCCAGGGGAATCCCCCATCTACATTCCCTGGGTTCTTGTTCCGCTAGCTTGGGGAGGCACCTGGCCATTATTGTCGGGAGGTAGCTGGCCCTTTTTGTCACTCACTAGATGTCCCCAGAACCTGGCAGGTACCTTTATCACAGTATGCACATAGAAAATGCTCCAAATACAAGTAAGCATGGCACACGCACAAAAACACACACACACACACACACACTTGGAATGTAGAATGCACAGAACTATATGTTTTGAATACGTGTGCACACATCCAATATGGCCAGAATATAAGTAGATACAATAAGCACATTCTATACTCATAGAATAAAAGTGAGTATAGACAATATGCTCAGAATCTGCATATATACGAACATTACACATAATGTACTCCGAATGTATTCAAGCACAGCGAAAACACACACACACTCCACAGACTTGACCCACATGCAGTCACACACACTCACTGAACACACACTGTATTGATATAGGGAAGCATACACACGCATACACGCCCTTTTTTCAGGAACACACACACACACACACACACACACACACACAAGGTCAAACACACAAAAATGAAGGAGGAAACCAGTCAAAATAGATATTCTTTTAAAACAGATAAAGCTACAGGCCATAAAAGTGTGAAGTTTACAAAAGTGGTCAATGCCAATGTTAAGTTAGAAATAGTCGCTATAAAGGTCAAATAAGTAAAGTCTGCACATATTGGGAATCCCAACATTAAACTGCAAATACTTAATCCAAATTAAGTATTTCCTTATACAAGCTAAACCCATCACAGAGTGAATTAAACAAATGATGTATGGGATTTGTAATGAAGGGATTTATAAAGTGTGAACCCAGCTGGAAAGCAATAGTGCACTGTGCATGGGCGGCCCACCGACTGAGATACAGGTAGGATGAAGTGGTAACCCGGGTTCTTGTGATGGTTAGGGGGAGCAGAGGAGTGTGGTGATCATGGGGGGGAGAAGTAAGGATCAGTGAAGCTGTCAATGATTGTCAAGATGTTCTTGGAAGAGTAGGCTCCTCAGGTCCTGCCTGAAGTCCAGGATACCAGGAGCTACTCTTAAGCTAAAGATTGTATGATAGGTTTTAAATAAATTGGCATAAGGTGGGAGGTTTCATAGTATGATAGTTAATCTCTTCCTTTTCACCTTATGAACAGCTGCTGCTGGTCCAACAGAACTCAGAAAGCGGACCGGATCACTCCCCATCCTGGAGACAAATGTGATAGGTCAAGGACCGGATTACTTTAACTCCCTGTTCAATGATTTAAAGAAGGGTGCCTTCCATCAAAAATCAGGGGAGAAAAAAGAACAGTCATCTTCGTCAGCTGAAGGCTATAACGCTGCAACTTCCAGGTACCTCTTTAGCCGTATGTCTGCTTACACCGGTAAATGGCTGCTTTTGTGATCAGTGAAATGTTTTCTTTCTTTGTCTCTCCATTTGTTCATGGTTCCTGCTTTTCTGTAACCTTTTTAATAGACAAATTGCACATATGAAGTTTATAGCACAGTGTTTTCCAAAGTCCCGGCAATCACAGAAAATTCTATTTGATTCTGTGTATTCACATATCATGAAGCTGTAAAATTATTTCTTCGTAAAATGAATCAAAATAAATACACCATACATTTCCACTAATCAGATAATATATGTGAAAATTAGCAATTACTAAAATGTACAACTGTAATGGGAAAATACATTCTCCCTGTACCTTGTAGAGAACACGGGTGTCCCCACACTTGCAGAATTAAATAATATTTTCGTAGGACCACACCGTTTTTACAGTGCAGATGAAAGATTACCCTCATAAATAAGGTTCACTCAACAGAGGAAGTCTTCTCCTATTCAACAAAATCAGAAGATATTACAAAGCCTTTTAAAGCTTAAAGGAGTGCTGACAAACCACCTGCTCAGATGACAATGCTAACACATAAGGAATCCCAACACCAGTCTGTATAAATGGTATCCAGGCATTGTTTCGAAAACATAGTTTCGAATGCCACATTTTCGAAACAAAATATGCATCGGAAAAATGCATTTTTTTGTAGGGAAGGGATTTTTTCTTTTTTTTTTACAAAAATGGGTGTTAAGGGTTAAAATAAACGGGGGTTGGGTGGGGACCCGACCCAACCCACAAAAAAAATTGTGAAAAAAAGCATTTTTTCGATGCATTTTTTTTCGAAACTTTGCAATTCGAAAATTTGGCATTCGAAATTTTGCCATTCGAAACAATCACTATGAACCATGTAAATGCCAGAGAACAGCCAGAAGATGCTCCTACCTCCCTACCACCATCCTGAGATAAATACGTAAGGAACTGGGACTCTGACAAGGAAGACTAGGCCTCTGTGTAATGAAGATTACCAGTAAGTAATCAGGATATCACGCTCTCTTACGTCTTTCTCGTCGCAGTCCTTACACACATGAGGATGTTGCAAGCTGCTCTTGAGTCCACGCAACCACGCAGTAACTCAAAATCCTCCAGTGCCAGTGCTTTATACAGTTTGTGCTCGACGGAAGTTAACACAGCAGATCCCATATCCATTGGGCGTCCCTCTTTCACAAATAGTTTAATAATGTTTGTTTGTTTATTTATTTGGTGCTGCGCACTGAAACCTTGGTTAGCTGGGCACAAAAAAAAACCAGTACAGGTATTCTTAAGCTTAGTTACAGGCAATGCAAGGATACAGGCATACAGAGATATAATTTGTAAGCACTTGCAAGTTACAGTGAGGGCATGGTGCAATAGGTTACATCTTACATAAGACAGTCAAATCGTGCAGGAGGTAACAGGTTCAGTAGGTGTGGTAGACAGTCAAGGCTGACGCAAGGGCAGCCACTGGCAGTGGAGCAAATATAGTGTGGTAGGTATCAGGTTATATAGGTATCGGGTATATAATGTTTTGTGAATATGTTTAGAGTCTCCCAGGTAGCTTCACAATACATTTCTTGAATGGATACCCACTGAATACTGCCCATGAAACAGTCATATCCCAAGTGGATATTTTCTTAATTGAAGAAGGCAGCGGGACCTCCACATTTGCAAATGCAGTGGAAATTGTGAGCTGGACCCGTTTTCTCATTGTTGAGGGACAAAGACTAAAACTGTACTTGGGCATCCCATAGGTCACAAATGTGGAATCTGCCTGGGGAAATGATTGTGTACATTCTAGATATATGGGCAGAGCTTATTCCAAATCCAGTGGGCGAGGACCTACATTCTGGAACTCTGCTGGTAGCACCAAGAGGAAAATCTCCTGGGTTTCACGAAAAAGTGCCACTATTTGCGGGAAAAAGGAGGCAGGTTAGCAAATATACGTATAGTTCTTTCTATCCGGAAAGAAGTGTATAGTTGACGTATGGTATATAAGACCCCAAATTCTGTGATTCTCCTCCCTGAACTAATGGACAAGATAAAGTAGAGCTCAAGAACCCCAAAGGGAGCTCTGTGCAGACCCTTAAGAACAAATGGCAGATCCCATGTGGGAACCATTGATCTGGTTATGGGCTGCTTTAAGTCAAAACCCCTAAACAACATTCTTAAACATCTTTTCCACCAGCGGATCCAAATGTTGAACACACTCGTAGGTTGTAGAAAAAGGCTGGATGACCACCCACTTACCACGCAGCAGCGAAACTGGCAGAGTCAGAAGGTAGCAATCGGGAAAACATTCTAGGATCTGGCATATTTCGTTTTCCTTGGGAAGACAGCTCTTCCGTTCACACATGTGGAAATGTTTTTTCAGTGTTACTGGAATTTGAGTAGGATGGCTGGATTCCCCGTGATTAAATTTACAGTGCTGCTCCCTTGGAGCAGCCCAAGCGCTTCAACTCTAACCTTTCAAGTTCCATGCCATTAGGTGGAGATTCAGCAGGCTAAGGAAGGGTCGTGGTACAAGAGAGAAGATGGGTACAAAAGCAATGGCTAAGACTTCTGCCGAGCCATTTGGAGAATGAGGGGGTATCAGGGTCTCCTGGGCCAATGGGAAATTATCACCAGAACTGTGGTTCTCTCGAACTGCACCATTTTAAGGAGTCTCAAGATTATTAGAATTCAGGGAAAAACATAACCCATTCCCTGGGCCATGCAAATGAGGTCATCCACATGATACGCCTTCCTTGATGGTGGGAGAGCTATGAATACCAGAATCATACGGTCCTACTTGGAAGCAATCAGATTCACTGTTGGAATCCTAAAGCAGAGACTCAGGGAATGAAACAGAGAGGGGAAACAGATAGTGTACTGAGAAGGGGAATAGCCTGGTTGGGTGGTTAGGCAGCCTATAAGCATATTCTCCTTCCCTGGGAGAAATTTGCTTTTTGCCCATTCACATATTTTGAAGGCTATCTAAGTCAATGGTCTGCACCTTGTCTCCCCCTGCCAATCCAGGTAACACTGTGTGACCTGATTGTGAGTCCGCACAAGAACTGTGTAGGATGGAGACAAAGTGCATCAGTGCTCACTACAGTATCTTCAATGCATACATATTTGATGAGTAGGCCTCATCCCTCTGGGGACATCTGCCCTGGGTCTGCTAGGACTCGTCCCTCAATCTTTCTCCCTGGTGTCAGTTGTGAGCAATGGGGGGCCAAGAGGACAAATGAAGACCCCTGCAAACGGTTGGCTGGCACTAGTCACCACTGCGCGCTGTTCCTTAGGGTTGCAGACCATAGAAACTGTCCATAGATACCGTTATTCCATGATATAGGAAACAAGGGGCTTCAAATTGTGCCATGCACGTGGGATCAGCTGAATTGTTGAAGGACATTTCCCTCTGGTCTCCCAACCACTTCCAAGCTGACATGTGGTCCATGCTCAATAACCGCTGGGGTCGTTCTTGGAACATGATCATCCTGTTCTGGGGTAAACATTCCCATTACTCCACTGTATGAAATCTGGCCCCAATGAATTTGATCAAACGAGATGGAGAATGCTAGTACTTCCAGTGCAGGAAAACTACTCAAGGGTCTCACACACACTGTCTGTGTATCCTGGAATTATCAAAGAAAGAAGGAGTGAAAATTACCCAATTGTCCAGGTAGCGAAATACATTGATGCCCTTCTTATGTAGTTCACCGACTAGTGGGGGTAGGACCTCTGTAATCTCCCTGGGGGAGGATGAAAGGCTGAAAGGCAGGACTGGAACTGGAAGTTCTGCCCTGATACAGAAAAGATAGGTACTTCAGTCTCTCCTTCTGCGTCTGTGTATGCAAGTAAGCATCTCTTATGGAGGCTGGCTAGTTGGCTGGATGGATGAGTGGTATGATGGTCTCCAGATTGACCATCTTGAATCTGTAATATGTTACAACATGGTTGATCAGCTAGCTTCAATGACCAGCCTGAAGTCCCCTGATGTCTTCTGGACCAAAATTAGGATTGAGAACACTCTTTTCCCATATTCCATGGAGCATCACCAACATCACTCTACAATCCCATCGATAATTAGCTGGGGCTTGCATGGGTTCTAGGGAACAGTGTCAGTGTTTGCCCTGAAGATAAGGGGGGGTCAGTGGAATAGTCTATGCCCTCTACATGGCCATTGCAATTGCCCATGTGTCTTTGTCTCTTTCAAGGCACCCAGAAACATGTGCAGCCACCCCCATACCTGGGCAGGATATCTGAATCCCCATAGTATGGACTTCTAGGGTGCTGGGTTGTTGAGAGGCAGGTCAGGACCTGTCTTCTCTAAGGAATACCAAGCAGCGACCGCAACCTCAAAAGGGAATCCTGCCCTGACCACTCTGCAAGGTTGTTCCTTTCCTGGATTCATTGGGTTGATGATGTTGTGTTCCTCAGTTGATTTATTAATGTGCTCTTCCACTTGGGGTACAAAGAATATGAGTCCCAAGCATGGAAGATGCAGTACGAGAGTCTTCTCGGCTGCATCCATTTTCTAGGAGCACCTCCACAACTGCTGATGGTCCACCCGAGATGACTCGGCTGCTGCGGCCGAGGTCCACGACTCATCAAATGTCACATTGAACAATATGTTCGCTTGACGCTCCATACTGGACAGTAAACCTGATGCATCCTACTGATTTTGCTGCAGGGCAAAGAGCTCACAGAAGACTCCAACCAATAGGCTGCATACATCTCTGTTCTTATCGAGAGGTTTGACACTAAAAAGGGTAGCTTTAGAGGTACCTCAATCTTCTTATCGGTGGGATCCACTGGTATGGCTTCCTCATGCAA